>NW_027331961.1:2063451-2371327 GCF_048418815.1 Hemitrygon akajei
ATGAGGACTTTAGGGCGCCCTTTGGAATTTCTCTACCACTGGGATTTTTACGGGACGGTGTTCCAAGCCCCAAGCCACAACCCTCCTCTTTTCGGAGCCGCCTTGGAAACCGTCCATGACGGAGTTGCATAAGATCAGCACCTGAACAGCGACGGCCCCTGAAACCGCGGATGAGAAGTGTATTGAATCATCGCGTGATCATCGCACAGCCAAAACATCGGACCTGTGCGCCGCCCAGTGGCAGAACAGCAGCGGTGCATCACAACAGAAGCCCTCCGCTCCCTTCAATGCTTGACCTGCCGCTGCACAGGAGAGCAATTAGCGGACTGGTCTTCAGTGCCAGAGCGTTGAAGTTCAGGAAAAACTTCCCCCACGCGGACACGATATGCAGAAACGGACATTCACAGAAAGACAAACGATTAATCAAACACGTGAATGAAGGTGTGGAGCATTCCAGTGTGGAATGGTGCGATGACACTGAATTTCCACTGAACAGGTCGACAAAGACAAAACGGATAATTCCGCCGCTGCCCACGGACTGAAACTTTAACCGTATCTACAATCCCAAACACAACCACACAAAACAATTCTCAATTGCAAGCTCCAGTACCGGCGGTCGGTTGGACTGAACGTCCCCACCAAATACCCTCAGACAGATCACAGCAAATCACACCCCTCCTGCAACCATGTTTCACTAACAGCTACAACATCATATTTCCAGGTATCAATCCATGCTCTAAGCTCACCCACATTTCATACAATACTCCCAACAGTAAAATAGAAGCATTTATGAAATTCTCCACATCTTACTCTGTATTTATCCCTAACGGTGCAAATAAATGTACTATCTCTTTCTTCCTTCTCCCCTACATCTTCGATCCGAGTGCTCCCCTTCTCTGTCACCTGCCTGTCCTCCCTCACACTCTCTCAGCTGAGCTCATCAATTTCATTGACTTTGCCTCTAATTTTCACCCAGCCCTCAAATTCACTTGGTCCATCTCGGACACTTCCCTCCCCTTTCTCGATCTCTCAGTCTCCATCCCTGGAGATAGACTGTCCACTGACATCTTCTATAAACCTTCTATAAACCCACTGACTCCCATAACTACCTTGATTATACCTCTTCCGACCCTGCCAAATGCATAAATGTTATTCCCTATTCCCAGTTCCTCCGTCTCCGCTCCCAGGATGAGGCTTTCCATTCCAGGACATCTCAGATGCCCTCTTTCTTTAAGAATCTTGGTTTCCCTTCTGCCGTCATCAATGATGCCCCTCACCCGCATCTCCTCCATTTCCCGCACTTCACCCCCTAAGTACAAAACTGGCCCCTCACATCACTCTTCTAGCTATCTCAAGTCCCTTGAAATGCTCTCTCTCTCTCTCTCTCTCTCTCTCTCTCTCTCTCTCTCTCTCTCTCTCTCTCTCTCTCTCTCTCTCTCCTCTCTCTCTCTCTCTCTCTCTCTCTCTCTCTCTCTCTCTCCTCTCTCTCTCTCTCTCTCTCTCTCTCTCTCTGATACTAGGTATTTCAGCAATGGAGAACAGGAACTCGCTGTCCAACCTATCTGTCCCATTTCCCCTTCAATGCTTTCCCTCTGCTGTTGAATATTTCGGCCATGGAGAACAGATACTCGCTGTCTACTCTGTCTATTCTATCTACCCTTCATTGCTTTCTCTTTGCTATGAGATACTTACGCCATGAAAAACAGGTACTCGCTGTCTGATCTATGTCTGCCTATTCCCAACGTCCTTCAGATCCTCCCTCTGCCCTGGAAGCTATAGAGAAAACGACCCAAGTTTATGCAGCCTCTCGTGACAGGATATACCCTCCAAACCAGGTTCAACATCTTCTGCACCCTCTCCGGGGATCAGCATCCATTCCTTTTGTGAGGCCTCCAGAACGTTACGCAATTCTCCAAATGTGGCCTAACCAGAGTTTTATAAAGTTGCAACATACCCTCGACATTTGAACTCAGTGCCTCGACGAATAAGAGCAAGCATTCCATATGCCCTCTTACTCAGCATATCGACCCGTGTAGCCTCATCCGAGGCGCTATGAACTTGGATCCCAGGATCACTGTGCTCAGCGATGCTGTTGAGGATTTCAGCCTGAACAGGGTCCTGTCACATGCACTAGTGGGCAAAATTAGAGCGCATGGTATTGGGGGCAGTTACATGGATAGAAAATTGGTTGGCAGACAGGAAAGAAAGAGTAGGGATTAACGGGTCCTTTTCAGAATGGCAGGCAGTGACTACTGCGGGACTGCAAGCTTCGGTGCTGGAACCGCAGCTATTTACAATATGCATGGATGATTTAGATAAAGGGATTAAAAGTAACATTAGCAAATTTTCAGATGACACAAAGCCGGGTGGCAGTGTGAAATGTCAGGAGGATGTTAGGAGAACGGAAGTTGACTTGGACAGTTTGGGTGATTGGGCAAATGCATGGCAGATGCAGTTTAATATGGATAATATGTGAAGTTATACACTTTGGTGGCAAGAACAAGAAAGAAGATTACTATCTGAACGGTGTCGTTAGGAGAGGGGGAAGTACCACCAGATCTAGGTGTCCTTGTTCATCAGTCACGGAAAGTAAGCATGCAGGTACAGCAGGCAGTGAAGAAAGCTAATGACACGTTGGCCTTCACGAATAGGGGAGTTGAGTATAGAGGCAAAGAGGTTTATCTGGAGTTGTACAGGGCCCTGGTAAGATCACAACGGGAGTATTGTGTTCAGTTTTGGTCTCCAAGTAGGAGGAAGGACATGCTTGCTATTGAGAGAGTGTAACGTAGGTTCACGAGGTTAATTCCCGGAATGGTGGGACTGTCATATGTTGAAAGATTGAAGCGACTGGGCTTGTATACACTGGAATTCAGAAGGATGAGAGGGGATCTGATTAAAACATATAAGATTATTAAGGGATTGGACACGCCGGAAAAATGTTCCCGATGATGGGAGAGTCCAGAACCAGAGGCCAGAGTTTAAGAATGACGGGTAGGCAATTTAGAACGGAGTTGAAGAAAAACCTTTTCACCCAGAGGGTTGTGGATCTATGGAATGCTCTGCCCCAGAAGGCAGCGGAGGCCAATTTTCTGAATCCTGTCAAGAAAGAGTTAGATAGAGCTCTTAAAGATAGCGGGGTCAAGGGCAGGAACGGGGTACTGATTGTGGATGATCACAGTGAATGGCGGTGCCGGCTCGAAGGACCGGATGGCCGACTCCTGCACCGATTGTCTGTTGTCTAAGAATGGTACACGGTTATGAAGGCTGTGAAATGCTTGAAGGACCGGATGGCCGACTCCTGCACCGATTGTCTGTTGTCTAAGAATTGTACACGTTTATGAAGGCTGTGAAATGCGAGCTCACCGGATGTAGTTCGATGGGTCGAGTCCGCGTGGTGATTCGTCACGGACTAGCTGAGCCAAATGACCCATTTCTATTCAGTAGTGTCATCCGCCCGAGTGATCAAAACTATTTAGCACGAAAGCAATGAGACAACAAGGAATGAGAAGTTTAAAGATAGGCTGAAAACGCGGAACACAACCGATGCCAGGATCTGCACCCACGCAGAACAGATAGGTTAATGATGAATGTCGATTCCAAGAAAATCAGGCACCGTTGAAGCAGTTTGCAAAGAGGTGTGGGCATTTCGAGACATACACAATTCTAAAACAATAACCCGTCCCAATCTCATGGTGCATACAATTTATTATAAATTACTACAAATTGCACATTTAGACGGAAACGTAACGTGAAGATTTTTACACCACATTATGTGAAGGATCAGGGTAATAAAATCAATTCAATTTAATTCTCGCCCTCCACAAGCCTTTGACAACAAATGCCAGTCCTCACACACTTCATAAGATCAATGATTAATAATGACAAATACCAAGAAAGGTTTTATAAATGTTATAAGTTTTCAACTTTACATCCTTGCTTTTCTATCCTGGACATCTTGTCATGAATGCTAACATCACATTTGCCTTCATCCTCCTGCAAATTAACCTTTTGGGAATCCCGCAAAAGGACTCCAAAGTCCCTTTGCACCTCAGTATTTTGTTTAATATATCTTCACTCCATTCAGAAAATAGTCAGCACAAGGGGCCCGAATTTTCTCCAGTTGCGGCCAAACTCAATTTTTCTGAAGGTGCAACATTACTTTCTGACCTTTCAACTCAACGCATCGACTGATAAAGGCAAGGATCCCTTCTCAAGCACACTGTCAGCGGGTGCAGGCTGTCTTTTAAGTTCTGCAAATACTGTCGGAAATGTGGACTTTAGGGCGCCCTTTGGAATTTCTCTACCACTGGGATTTTTACGGGACGGAGTTCCAAGCCCCAAACCACAAACCTCCTCTTTTCGGAGTCGCCTTAGAAACCGTCCATGACGGAGTTGTATAAAATCAGCACCTGAACAGCGACGGCCCCTGAGCCGCGGATGAGAAGTGTATTGCATCATCGCACTGCCAAAACATCGGAACAGTGCGCCGCCCAGTGGCATAACAGCAGCGGTGCATCACAACAGAAGCCCTCCGCTCCCTTCAATGCTTGACCTGCCGCTGGCCAGGGGAGCAATTAGCGAACTGGTCTTCAGTGCCAGAGCGTTGAGGTTCAGGAAAACTTCACCCACACGGATACGATATGCAGAAACAGACATTCACAGAAAGACAAACGATTAATCAAACACGTGATGAAGGTGTGGAGCATTCCAGTGTGGAATGGTGCGATGGCACTGAATTTCCACTGAACAGGTCGACAAAGACAAAACGGATAATTCCGCCGCTGCCCACGGACTGACGCTTTAACCCTATCTATAATCCCAAACACATCCACACAAAACAATTCTCAATTGCAAGCTCCAGTGCCGTCCGCAAACCTGCGAAACGCAGTCGGCTGGACTGAACGTCCCCACCAAATACCCTCTGACCCTCAGCAACACCCCACGGCCTACAAAACCTCTCCGTGCCACGTATCCTCGGACACGTAGACAATTCTAAAGCAATACCCCATCCCGAAGTCTCACCCCATCCCCACCTTGCATTCACAAACCTCTGCCTATACCTGGCACGCCTCATCCTCCTAATAAATCGGGAATGAACAAAGTTAGACACCGAGATCAGGAATGAATAAAGATAGATGCTGCGAAAGGCAAGTGGATTTGAACTGTGAGACTCTAGAGGGATAATTTCCCCACTGACCATCAGTGATACGCATCTCACTATCTCAAGCACAAAATACTTATTGGAAAAAAATATATATATACATACCGCAGACAGAGAGGAGATAGTGAACTCTGCTTAGCGGGAGGGAAGATTCGAAAAGAAGATAGCGAGGGGGAAATCGGGGCATTCTGAGGGCCGCACATCGCGGGGTATAATTCAGATAACGGTAGTAGAATCATTTCATGTATGTATAATGGTTTGTCAAATCTTAACACACATTCGACTTCATACATTAAAATAAAATGGGAGAAGGAAGGAGGGATCATTATATCTGAGGAAGAATGGACAATAATATTGAGATATCAATGGAAGTGTACCAGTTCACAGAAATGGAGGGAGTTCGGATGGAAAAACTTGATAAGATATTTTATTACACCCTCTCAGAACTCCCATTATGATCGTAACCTCCCTGTTTGCTGGAGAAATTGTGGAAATCAAAATGGAAATCATTATCATATTTTTGGGACAGCCCTGTTACCAAAGACTATTGGAGGGGGATACACAATGCCCTACAAGACATCTTTAAATGTGAAATACCCTTAGAGAGTAAGACCATATATTTTGGGTATATACCTCAAGAATGGTTGAGAAGAGATAAATATTTAATGAATATACTTTTGGTGGCTGGTAAAAAGACTCTTACCAGGAAATGGTTATCACAAGAGAGCCCAAGCATAAATACATGGATGGAAATTACAATGGACATTTCCAAAATGGAGACGATAACGGCATTTGTTAATTATAAGCTGGAACAATTTGATTCATACTGGGAGAAATGGTTTAACTACATAATGCCGCATAGGCCTGATTTTATTCTCACACATTAATGAATATATTGTAAAAAAAGATTATTCCATACTTGTATATAGTTTTGTTTTCATTTTGCTTGTTTTTTCTTTCCACTCTTTTCTATAAGTGTATACCTCAGATAAATACTATGTGGAGATTTGTGATATATATGATTATATGATATATATGTACAATGTCTGAAATACATCTTATGGAAATGTTTGTTTGATGATGAACTTCAATAAAAAAAATTACAAAAAAAAAAGAAAGAGATTTGGATTAAAAGCATCATATGCCATTGGAATACACTTTGGCATGGTCGGTAAGGGTGACTGTGACAATTTAAGCACTTGAAACGGGCGGTAATAATTGCCTTCCTCATTTGAAATAACCTATGAGAATCGGTGGTTATCACAACTTCTTTACCACACAACCAACACGGGTTCAACTCCTACCTCTGACTGCAAGGAGCATGTACGTTCCCCGGGGACCGCGTCGGTCTCTTCCCACCGGTTGGTGGGTTACTAGAACATAGAACATAGAATAGTACAGCACATTACAGGCCCTTCGGCCCACAGTGTTGTGCCGACCCTCAAACCCTGCCTCCCATATAATCCCCCCCCCCACCTTAAATTCCTCCATATACCTGTCTAGTAGTCTCTTAAACTTCACTAGTGGATCTGCCTCCACCACTGACTCAGGCAGTGCATTTCACGCACCAACCACTCTCTGAGTGAAAAACCTTCCTCTAATATCCCCCTTGAACTTCCCTCCCCTTAGCTTAAAGCCATGTTCTCTTGTACTGAGCAGTGGTGCCCTGGGGAAGAGGCGCTGGCTGTCCACTCTGTCTATTCCTCTTAATATCTTGTACACCTCTATCATGTCTCCTCTCATCCTCCTTCTCTCCAAAGAGTAAAGCCCTAGCTCCCTTAATCTCTGATCATAATCCATACTCCAAACAAGGCAGAAACCTGTTAAATCTCCTCCGTACCCTTGTTTCCACATCCAATGCTTCCACATCCTTCCTATTGTGAGGCGATCAGAACTCTACACAGTACTCCAAGTGTGGCCTAACCAGAGTTTTATAGAACTGCATCATTACACCGCGTCATCTAAACTCTATCCCTCGACTTATGAAAGCTAACACCCCATCAGCTTTCTTAACTACCCTATCTACCTGTGAGGCAACTTTCAGGGATCTGTGCACATGTACCCCCAGATCCCTCTGCTACTCCACACTACCAAGTATCCTGCCATTTTCTTTGTACTCTGCCTTGGAGCTTGTCCTTCCAAAGTGTACCACCTCACACTTCTCCGGGTTGAACTCCATCTGCCACTTCTCAGCCCACTTCTGCATCCTATCAATGTCTCTCTGCAATCTTCGACAATCCTCTACACTATCTACAACACCACCAACATTTGTGTCGTCTGCAAACTTGCCAACCCACCCTTCTACCCCCACATCCAGGTCGTTAATAAAAATCACGAATAGTAGAGGTCCCAGAACAGATCCTTGTGGGACACCACTAGTCACAACCCTCCAATCCGAATGTACTCCCTCCACTACGACCCTCTGCCTTCTGCAGGCAAGCCAATTCTGAATCCACCTGGCCAAACATCCCTGGATCCCATGCCTTCTGACTTTCTGAATAAGCCTACCGTGTGGAACCTTGTCAAATGCCTTACTAAAATCCATGTAGATCACATCCACTGCACTATCCTCATCTTTATGCCTGGTCACCTCCTCAAAGAACTCTATCAGGCTTGTTCGACACGATCTGCTCTTCACAAAGCCATGCTGACTGTCCGTGATCAGACTATGATTCTCTAAATGCCCATAGATCCTATCTCTAAGAATATTTTCCAACATTTCTCGCACCACAGACGTAAGGCTCACTGGTCTGTAATTACCTGGACTATCCCTACTACCTTCTTTGAACAAGGGGACACCATTCGCCTCCCTACAACCCTCCGGTACCATTCCCGTGGACAAGGAGGACGTAAAGATCCTAGCCAGAGGCTCAGAAATTTATTCCTTTGCTTCATAATTGGTCGCTGAAAGTTGTCCCTTGATTGGGCAGCGCCGCTCGAAGGGCCGGACGGGCCGATGCTTAAATAAATAACTCGACAAGCTGTGGGTCCAGGGCACAATTGGATAGTACTGGTGGTTGTCTGAGGTCCGAGTCCAGTGGTACGATCAGGTGTCCCAAACTGCGGTCATCCTTGCTTGCAGTGGATGACCATCAGTTCTGTGACCCGGCATGCCCTGCGCTCTCCAGGGACTGTTGCAACACCACCTTCCTGGCCGATGGATCTCACGAGAGATCTCATACGTACATGTGATGGGGCAGAACACGTGCAAACCCGCGAGGAAACTCTGGGTTGCTGGACAAGTTATTGAAACTCCGGTTGCAAGCTATTAACATTACGAGATCGCGGTAAACGCAACAAAAGTAGGTAAAAATAAGATCGAATTAAAACATTAACCAAATCTGTGAAACGTACTAAGAGCTGCCACCTGAATAAATCATCTTCATTTTAGAATCTTTTCATTGGTACATAATCTTCTACAGCTGTAAAATGTTACAAAACATCAACAGATTAATGTGTATACAATTAATAAAGCTGAAGAAAAATAAAAGCTGATCGTAGTATATAAAAATGGAACATATATATTTCGGAAAAAGATTGAAAAGAAGAACCCCGTCTAACCATCGTCTCAGTTTTATAAAATTAATGAAAGCATCAGATAGAATTGCCGCCATTGTAAGGTTATTGAGAATCGGCTGAAATCCAGAGAATTCCTGAGGGTGAGTGAAAACCGGGAATATGTAATTTGGAGATAAGACCGTGAGGTCAGTTTCATCAACAGTGGGCAGATGAAGAGGCGAGTAAAGACGTTGACTGATCGGTTGGGAAAGAAGCGCAAAAGCCCGCGACACGCTGCAAAACCAGCAGCATTGAGCCAGTACAGAGCCCAGAGAGCAGGTCGCTGCATTCACCGAACGAGCAAAAGACAAACATTATGATTACAATTCAATCGAAGTGAACTGTGCAGAGCTCCGAAGCAAACTGAATGATTGTGAAAAGAAAACTGAGCAGGGACTTCAAAGGGGCGGGGGCCTGCCGGTGACGCTTATAGTGACGCCACTTTGAAGCTCCAGCCTGGGAATCACCCGCCCCCCCACCCCCCACCCCACTGTCGCCGGCCCCGTCCGAAGTTCCGAATTATTTCAGCCCGCATTTGGCAGTCTCCCGGTACAGTGACACCATCCGAACTCAGAGGAATTGCAGGCCAGTCATGACGTGGGCACTACAGCGACCCCTAGCGCGTCAGGTGAGGAGGACAGCGATAAAACATTAAGACTGACAAACGTGCCATAGCTTGCTTGAATACAGAGCAAGAGAGTGAACACACCCAGGATTGAAGGTGAAACAGTTGTCAATCAATGTATTAACAAGCTAACACCAGTGGTGTCAGTTCTAACAGCAATTGCTCAGATGATTGGCAATCTCCTGAGAGACTTTCAGTGCTCAGCCGACTCTGTGGCTGTTAATGAAGAACTGAAAGTGTTTCAAACATTAAAACCGTCATTGTCTGCACCTGCATTAAGATTCACTGCTACAAATAAACCATTTATCCGAGATGTTAACGATAAACACATGATGGAAGTCACACAGGAAAATATAGTCTAAGACCCTGTGTCCATGTATGTTGTAGAAATCTACAGTCCAACGCAATATGGCTTGCTATCTCCCTGAACGAACACTAGGGGGCAGCATCAACCCCTTCTTCGACGCCGAATCAGATATTCTGCCGAGGTCGCGCACCAAATCTTCTGCAGTTTCTTCTTCTGCCAGAGATTTCATTCTGCACAATGATGGTCCCTCCATGATTGAAAGAGTAATTTCAATGGCTGGAGTGGGCTGTTGATTCCCGATGTGAAATACTGACTTCAGGAAATAGGGTTCCCGTTACCTCAGTGCAACGGGCAGAACTAAAGACTCGGTAGGAACCCCAATCAAGAATGGCCAACCAGTACAAGAATTCATAAATGGCACCAAAGTGCCGGCAGATATTACTGTTATAAGATTTAAAAGCCACTCGGAAACGATACAATGGAGAGACGTGACAATGCCTCCGCAGGTGAGGTAGAGATGTGTAGCACGGGAAGGGGTAAACGATAAAAGAAGTTAAAAAGGCGAACGATTCAAAGAAGTTCCGAGAGCGTATGTGGTGAACCCGAAGACGGAAACTATGGAAAGGAAGTTCAACTCTGTGTCGCGGACACAGATGCAAGTTATTTGAGCGAAGCGTGTTCAATGCTGTAAGCAGGAAAACTGGTTCTCGATAGAGAATGGTGGGATTGATTTCGCCCCCTCTTCCCACTGGCCCCGCCCGCAGCTCCCCATGACCACGCCCCATTATCCCGCTGACTCCGCCCTCTCCATTTCTCCTACGGACCCCACCCTCTCCACCACCAATGACCCCAACGCTCTCTGACCCCGCCCCTATTTCTACTGAACGCCCCTCTTCTCCTACTGACCCAGCCCACTCCCCCACGAGCCCGGCCACTTCCCCTAATGATCTGTACTGTGTTCACTGACTACGCTCCGTACCCTTCCGATCCCGTTCACTGCTCCCACTGACACGAAGAACCATAAGATATGGAAGCCTTTTCGCCTATTGGGTCTTACCCTCCATTTCATCATGGCTGATCCAATATTATGCTCAGCCCCAACCTCCTGCCTTCTCCCTGTATCCCTTCATGCCCTGAACAATCAAGATTCTACTCACCTCTGCCTTAAAGACTTGCTCTCTACAGCCGCCACTGGCAATTAATTACATAGATTCACCACTCTCTGGCAATAGAAACTCCTCAGCAGAGTTCTAAAAGGACGTCCCTCTATTCTGAGGTTGTCTTCTGATCATAGACTCCGCCACAACAGGAATCATCCTCTCCGCATCCACTCTATCTGTGTCCTCTGGTCCTAGACTCCCCCACTGTAGGAAACATCCTCACCACATCCAATCTATCTGTGTCCTCTGGTCCGAAACTCCCCACTGTAGAAAACATCCTCTCCACGTCCACTCTATCTGTGTCCTCTTGTCCTAGACTCCCCCCAATATAGGAAACATCCTCTCCACATCCAATCTATCTGTGTCCTCTGTTCCGAAACTCCCCTACTGTAGGAAACATCCTCTCCAAATCCACTCTATCTGTGTCCTCTTGTCCTAGACTCCCCCAATATAGGAAACATCCTCTCCACGTCCACTCTAGGTCTTAATCTTGAAGTAGTAAAATGGATTCAACAGTGGCTGGATAGGAGATTGCGGAGAGTAGTGGTGGATAACTGTTTGTCACGTTGGAGCCCGGTGACTAGTGGTGTGCTTCAGGGAACTGTACTGGGTCCAATGTTGTTTGTCATATATATTAATGATCTGGATGATGGGGTGGTAAATTGGATTAGCAAGTATGCAGATGATACTAAGGTAGGTGGCGTTGTGGAAAATGAAGTAGGTTTTCAAAGCTTCTAGAGGGATTTAGGCCAGTTAGAAGAGTGGGCCGAACGATAGCAGATGGAGTTTAATGCTGATAAGTGTTTGGTGCTGCATTTTGGTAGGAATAATCCAAATAGGATATACATGGTAAATGGTATGGCATTGAAGAATGCATAAGAACAGAGTGATCTAGGAATAATGGTGCATAGTTCCCTGAAGGTGGAATCTCATGTGGATAGGGCGGTGAGGAAAGCTTTTGGTACGCTGGCCTTTATAAATCAGAGCATTGAGTATAGTAGTTGGGATGTAATGTTAAAATTGCACATGGCATTGGTAACGCCGAATTTGGAGTATTGTGTACAGTTCTGGTCACCGAATTATAGGAAAGGTGTCAACAAAATAGAGAGAGTCCAGGGATTTATTAGTATGCAGCCTAGGTTTCAGCACCTAAGTTACAGGGAAAGGTTGAACAAATTAGGTCTTTATTCTTTGTTGGGGGGGACTTGATAGAGGTATTTAAAATTATGAGGGGGATAGATAGAGTTGATGTGGATAGTGTTGTTCCATTGAGAGTAGGGGAGATTCCAACAAGAGGACATGAGTTGAGAGTTAGGGGGCAAAAGTTTAAGGGTAACACGAGGGGAAATTGCTTTACTCAGCTAGTGGTAACTGCGGAACGAGCTTCCAGTAGACGTGGTAGAAGCAGGCTCGGTATTGTCATTTAAAGTAAAATTGGACAGGTATATGGACTAGAAAGTAATAGAGGGTTATGGGCTGAGTGCAGGTCGGTGGGTCTAGGTGTGAATAAGCGTTCGGTACGGACTAGAAAGGCCGAGATGGCCTGTTTCCGTGCTATAATCGTTATATAGTGATATAGTTATATAAGTATTCATTGAGGACCTCCCTCACTTCCACAGCCTCCAGGCATATCTTCCCACTTTTATCTCTAATCGGTCCTACTTTCACTGCTGACATCCTTTTATTCTTCACATCATTGAAGAATGCCTTGGGGTTTTCCTTTACCCTACTCGCCAAGCCTTTCTCATGCCCCCTTCTTGCTCTTCTCAGCTCCTTCTTAAGCTCATTTCTTGCTTCCCTATGTTCCTCAATAGACCCATCTGATCCTTGCTTCCTAAACCTCGTGTATGCTACCTTTTTCCACCTGACTAGATTTTCCACTTCACTTGTCACCCATGGTTCCTTCACCCTGCCATTCTTTATCTTCCTCACCGGGACAAATTTATCCCTAACATCCTACAAGAGATCCTTAAACATCGACCACATGTCCATAGTACATTTCCCTGCAAAATCATCATCCCAATTCACACCCGCAAGTTCTAGACTTATAGCCTCATTATTTGCCCTTCCCCAATTCAAAATTTTCCTGTCCTGTTTGATTCTATCCTTTTCTATGATAATGCTAAAGGCCAGGGAGCAGTGGTCACTGTCCCCCAGATGCTCACCCACTCAGAGATCTGTGACCTGACCCGGTTCGTTACCTAATACTAGATCTTGTATGGCATTCCCCCTAGTCGGCCTGTCAACATACTGTGACAGGAATCCGTCCTGGGCACACTTAACAAACTCTGCCCCGTCTAAATCATTGGAACTAATCAGATGCCAATCAATATTAGGGAAGTTAAAGACACCATGATAACAGCCCTGTTATTTTTGCACCTTTCCATACTCTGCCTCCCAATCTGCTCCTCGTTATCTCTGCTGCTACTAGGGGACCTATAGAATACCCCCAATAGAGTAACTACTCTCTTCCTGTTCCCGATTTCCACCCATACTGACTCAAAAGAGGATCCTGCTACATTACCCACCCTTTCTGTAGCTGTAATAGTATCCCTGACCAGTAATACAACCCCCTCCACTTTTCCCCCCTCTCTATCCCTTTTAAGGCACTGAAATCCAGGAATATTGAGAATCCATTCCTGCCCTGGTGCCAGACAAGTGTCTGTAATGGTAACTACATCATAATTCCATGTACGTATCCAAGCTCTCAGTTCATCACCTTTGTTCCTGATGCTTCTTGCATTGAAGTACACACACTTTAGCCCTTCTACATTACTACCTTTATACCCGTTATTCTGCTTCTCTTTGCTCAAAGCCTCTCTATATGTTAGATCTGGCTTTACTCCATGCACTATACTTGCAGTACTCGCATGACCTTTATCCTCCTCCACCTCACTATCTGCTCTTACACTCTGGTTCTCCTCCCTCAGCAAATCTAGTTCAAACCCCCTACTGTGCCTCCTAAACTTTTCTACTGTGCTTCTAGCTGTTGCGTATTCAGGCAACAATAAATATATGTGAGTCAGGCAAGGGTTTTTATAACAAATAACACTTTTATTAAACACTGAAAACAAACCACCCAAAAGTAAACAAACACTAACGTGACCGGAAATCAGCTGCTGTGCGGCAGCTTAACAGTTCTTAAAGCGATGTTGCAAAAACAGTTCTTTAAAGCGATATTGCCAAAAGTTCAAAATGCTCAGTCCATTTAAAAGGAGAGACTTTTTAGGGCGATTTAAATTCTCTTCCACGTCGTTTTCCTTCGATCCCCGGCGTCGAACTCTTCCCACGAAGAATTTTATGAAACGTAACGGTTTAAAGGCACTGACCTTTCCTTCCACACTATTCTCAAATCCTTTCTGGTCATCCCAGGGATTAACACAAGAATAGTCAATGAAATCCTTCCGAATGAGGATCACACAAGGTCGAAACCATTCCACCGTCGAAATTCGATTCTCCTCGATCTTTAACTCCCGAACTTTTATCTTCACTCTCCACAGTAAAGAAACTGTTGGCAATGACCTTTTAAACTTTAGGCATTAGATAAAACTTCATTTTTCAACTAAACTGCGTCATCATTTTAAATCACGCAGTGGCATGAAATCAACATGGCAAATCCAGCCACGAACTGCCCCTCCCCACAGGGTGGGGTCTTCCTTTTATACCCTGTAAAAAAAACCTGTCACATGACCTCTACTGGCGGGAAAATGACGTCACTCCACCATCACAAGACCATTACCTCAAGTCCAGCATAACTTCAACCCCAGTCACGTGACAAGGGTACCACTGTCACGTGTCACGAGTACGTAACACCTCCCTCCAAAAAAACATTTTTGGTCTGACAAGAACAAAAATTTCTAAAATTATTTACAAAAAAATAAATGTATAAATTTTGTAACATACACAATATACAATACCATCATATAACATCTTACAACTCACAATAAAGTAGATAGATAGATAGATAGATAGATACTTTAGTCATCCCCATGGGGAAATTCAACATTTTTTCCAATGTCCCATACACTTGTTGTAGCAAAAACTAATTACATACAATACTTAACTCAGTAATAATATGATATGCATCTAAATCACTAACTCAAAAAGCATTAATAATAGCTTTAAAAAAAAGTTCTTAAGTCCTGGCAGTTGAATTGTAAAGCCTAATGGCATTGGGGAGTATTGACCTCTTCATCCTGTCTGAGGAGCATTGCATCGATAGTAACCTGTCGCTGAAACTGCTTCTCTGTCTCTGGATGGTGCTATGTAGAGGATGTTCAGGGTTTTCCATAATTGACCGTAGCCTACTCAGCGCCCTTCGCTCAGCTACCGATGTTAAACTCTCCAGTACTTTGCCCACGACAGAGCCCGCCTTCCTTACCAGCTTATTAAGTAGGAGTGTTACAATTGAAAAAAGAAACCACTCCATAAAAAAAATTACATTGTACATTCAACATCGAGATAGACAATCAGCAACCACATTATCTTTACCTTTAATATGAGTTATCACAATATTGTACTCTTGTAACATCAAACTCCAATTTAATAATCTTCTGCTTTTGTTTTTCATCTTACTCAGAAAAACTAACGGATTATGATCAGTGTAAACAATAAGTGTTTTTTGAGTTGTACCAACATATACCTCAAAATATTCTAAAGCTAAAACAAGAGATAACAATTCTTTCTCTATTGTCGAATAGTTTCTTTGATGCTTATTAAATTTCTTAGAAAAGTAAGCTACTGGATGATCAACCTCATCACCCTCATTCCTTTGCATCAATACTGCTCCCGCAGCCTCATCACTAGCATCTACAGCTGATGAAAAAGGTTTTTCAAAGTCAGGTGCCTTAAGCACAGGTTGTTGACATATCATTGTTTTCAATTTTTCAAATGCTTCTTGACAAGGCACTGTCCACACAAACCTCACATTCTTCTGCAAAAGGTTAGTTAATGGAAGGGCAACATTAGCAAAATTCTTACAAAATTTTCGATAATATCCTACCATTCCCAAGAATCTTCTGAGAGTTTTTTTACCCGTCGGAGTGGGAATCTCTAAAATTGCCCTATCTTTTGCCTGAACAGGAGCAACGTTACCTTGACCCACAACATAACCAAGGTAAGTCACAGTGACATGTCCAAATTCACTCTTAGCTAAATGAATAGTTGTTAGCTTTTGAAAGCCTTTCAAATAATTTCTCCACCGCAATCATGTGTGCTTCCCAAGAATCATTTCCTGTCACTAAATCATCAATATAAGCATCAGTATCTTTCAATCCCTGAATCACAGAGTTAATCATCCTCTGGAAAGTACCTGGGGCATTCTTCATCCCAAATGCAAGAACATTATATTCATATAGCCCAGATGGAGTTACAAATGCAGAAATCTCTCTACCTCTGTCCGTTAATGGAACACACCAATACCCTTTCAATAAATCAATCTTTGTAAGGAACTTTGCTTTTCCAACTTTATCTACACAATCATCTACTCTAGGAATTGGATATGCATCTGTTTTCGTTACAGCATTCACCTTCCTATAGTCCGTACAAAACCTAATACTACCATCAGGTTTTGGCACCATAACAGATGGCGAACTCCAATTCGAGTTAGAATGTCTAATAATATCATTCTCTAACATGTATTCAATTTCTTTCTCAGCAAGTTCACATTTTTCCATGTTCATCCTATATGGATGTTGTTTAATAGGTTTGGCATCTCCAACATCTACATCATGTGAAGCTATAGTAGTCCTTCTCGGAACATCTGGAAACAAATCCTTATATTTAAAAAATAATTCCTTCATCTGCTGTTTCTGCTTTAGCTGTAAATGTGCTAATTTCTCATCCATATTTTCCAGAACGGTTGAATTTGGTAACCTAACAGAAACAATGTTGGATTTAGAATGAAAGTCAGATGAATCATCTATCATGTTCCTAGTTAAATCAAACTCATTCTCACTAACCACAACAGTCACAGTATCAGATTGTTTCTCAAAATACGGTTTAATCATATTTATATGGCAAAGTTGTGTTGACCTTCTACGATCTGGAGTTTTTATTACGTAATCCACATCATTGATTCTAGACACAATTTCATAAGGACCATGAAATCTAGCTTGTAAAGGATTTGTCTGCACTGTGAAAAGAACCAACACCTTATCTCCAGGCTTAAACATCCTCATCCTAGCTTCTTTATCATACCAAGCTTTCATTTTCTACTGAGCCAACTTTAAATTTTCCTTGGCTAAGCTACAAGCTTTATGTAACCTGTCCTTAAATTTCAAAACATAATCCAACAAATTAGTGTGTACTTCCTTACTAATCCACTGTTCTTTCAATAAAGCTAAAGGTCCTCTAACTCTATGCCCAAACACAAGTTCAAATGGACTAAAACCTAAAGAACCTGTACCGATTCCCTTACTGCAAATAAAAGTAAGTTTATCCCCTCATCCCAGTCACTTTCATTTTCCACACAATATGTCCTAATCATATTCTTGAGGGTAGAATGAAACCTTTCCAAGGCACCTTGCGACTCTGGATGATATGCAGACGAAGTGATTTGCTTAGCTCCCAATTTATAAACTATCTGTTGAAACAATCCAGACATAAAATTACTGCCTTGATCAGTTTGTATTTCCTTTGGTAATCCAAAATAAGTAAAGAATTTTATAAGAGCCTTTGTCACAGTTTTAGCTTTTATATTCCTAAGTGGTACTGCCTCTGGAAACCTAGACGAAGTACACATGATAGTCAACAAATACTGATAACCAGTTTTTGTCTTTGGTAATGGACCAACACAATCTACAATAACTTTAGAAAACGGTTCACCAAATGCTGGAATAGGTTGTAATGGAGCTACTGGTGTAACCTGATTTGACTTACCCACAATTTGACAAGTATGGCACGTTTTACAAAACATCGCCACATCTTTTCTTAGACCAGGCCAGTAAAAATGTTTTTAAAATCTTGTCCACAGTTTTCCTTACCCCTTGATGTCCACCTAAAGGCACACTATGAGCTAAAGTCAAAATCTCATTTCGATAATCTTTAGGAACAACTACCTGGTAAACAACATTCCATTCCTCACTTGCAGGAATTGTAGGCGACCTCCACTTCCTCATCAACACTCCCTTTTCCAAGCAATATCCTACTGACACCTTCTCAATTTCACTATCTAGTAAAGCTTGTTCTCTCAATTTTATAATCTCAAGATCTCTATTCTGCTCTGCTGTCATCTCCTTCCGAGACAGAGATAAATCTTCATAGTCAGACATACTCCCAGAATCTTGTCCAAACAACGAAGGTAAGAAAGTCTCTGACACATCCTCAAAACTCGAATCCTGAGTTGAACAGTCATGAGTAACAACCTCATTCTGCACATCAATCTTTTTAGCCATAGCTCTAGTCACAACACAGGAAGAATCTGTGTTAGAATTCATCTCTGGTTCCTCTGACTCCATTGTCAAATGCACTTCAGGAAAAACTTGTCCACCTGCCAAGTCATTACCTAACAATAAAGAAATACCCTTCACAGATAAGCTATGCTGTAATCCTACTTTAACAAATCCTGTAACTAACCCTGACTTTAAATTTACTTTATGTAAATGTACAGGCATAAAATCACTCCCAACACCTCTTATGTAATTTACCTCACCAGTATCACTCTCTTCATTAAACTTCAACACACTGTCTAACATCAGTGATTGAGAAGCTCCAGTATCCCTAAGGATTTTTATTGGCACTAGAGTAGATCCTTCTTTCAAGAATACAAACCCTTCAGTTATAAAATGATCATATCCCTTTCTAACTTGGTCAGACTCTAAAAAAGCCTCATTTGTGTTTACCAAACCCTGTAACTTTACAGGTGCTTCAGTATGTTGCACACAAGCATCTGGAACTGCTTCCTTCTCTTTCTTTTTCAATTTGAAACAGTTAGCTATTACATGGCCAGGCTTCTTACAATAGTTACAAATAAGACCAAACTGTCTTTCCATCACGGGTTTTCCTTCCTCCTTACCTTTCTCATTAACCTCTGATTTAATTTCTCATTTACCTTGAGACTCCATGTTATTTTTCCTCTTAAAAATTCTGTCCTGAGGAAATTTATTCTTATGGATTAAAACATACTCATCAGCTAATCTAGCACAGTCCTGCAATTTATCAGTATCCCTCTCATTTAAGTAGGTCCTTACTTCAACAGGAATGCTTCTTTTAAATTCCTCCATTAAAATCAGCTCTTTCAATGTATCATAGTCCCCATTTACATTTTTAGAAGAAACCCATCTCTCAAAACACACAGCTTTATCGTAGGCAAATTCCACATGTCTTTTCCACAGACTTTTTCAAACTTCTGAATCTTTCCCTATAAGCTTCTGGGACTAACTCGTACGCTTTGAGATTATGCGTTTTCACAATATCATAATCTAATGCTTGCGCAGCAAACTTGTTGTGCTTTACCTTTAATTACACTCTGTAACAACACTGACCATTTATCTCTCGGCCACTCTGACATCCGAGCAATAGTTTCAAAATGTTGAAAATATCTTTCCACTTCTGTTTCACTAAATGGAGGGACCAATTTAATTCCTTGACTCGCAACAAACGGCTTTCTAGAACCAGAAGACTGATTCCCAGACCTTAATTCCTCCATTGCATATTCAAAATCTCTCTGTTTTTGTGCAGCCTCTAATTTACAACGCTCTGACATCATTTCTTCGATTTGCAACTGCATCTCCAGATTACTTATTGGAAACGATTCTAAAACCGAATCATCAAAAACACCCGAATCCACATAGTGAGACGCGATTTTTCTCTGTATAACAGCTTTTGATGTAGTCGTCAAAATACCTTTAAGTTGCAATCTACTAGCTATCTCAGTCACCTCAGTCTTTTTCACCTTCGCCTACAACTCCGCGCCTGGCGAAGCCAGAAACTCATCAATATTCATCGTTGCCGAATACCACTCACAAGCCAATCAAACAAAAGAATCGAGTATTCCCCGTTTCCAAAACACCGACTCAAAAGTTAACAAGCATTTAAACTCAAACGATCCAATCCCGGACGAGCCCCCATATTTATGTTACAAATTCAGGCAACAATAAATATATGTGAGTTAGGCAAGGGTTTTTATAACAAATAACACGTTTATTAAACACTGAAAACAAACCACTCAAAAGTAAATCACGCAGTGGCATGAAGTCAACATGGCAAATCCAGCCACGAACTGCCCCTCCCCACCGGGTGGGGTCTTCCTTTTATACCCTGTAAAAAAAACCTGTCACATGACCTCTACTGGTGGGGAAAATGACGTCACTCCAGCATCACAAGACCATTACCTCAAGTCCAGTATAACTTCAACCCCAGTCACGTGACAAGGGTACCACTGTCACGTGTCACGAGTACGTAACACTAGCATCGATCTATCCGCAGCCCAGTCGAACATTAGTCGAACTGTGCTCAACCATTTGACGCTTGAACTTGCCAAAGGTCTAAACAACATCTAGCTGCGACAACTCTCCAGTATCAGTTCTGGCTCTCCGAATTTCATCCCCCTCCCACTCCGGTTTATACCCCCAACCCCATCCCGTACACCACAAGCAAACATTCCCACTAGGGTATGAGTCCCCATCCAGTTCATCGCAAACCATCTTGTCTGCACAGGTCTCAAATCCCCAGTGGCAGGATCCCATCATCGGTCGCTCTCTCTCTCTCTATAAGAAGAAAGGACACTGAATAACCGTGGTGTTTAGAAAGAAGAATGTCACAGACTGATTTATTTAAAAGAAAGGCGTGAACACGCAGAAAGTTGGGAAGCAACTGTCAGAATTGCCTTGCATCTTATTTTATATTCCACCGTGTCATGGAGTCTGTTGCTCTCTGCTGAAAACAGAAATGGTTAGACATAACATCATACAACACACACAAAATGCTGGTGGAACACAGTAGGCCAGGCAGCATCTATAGGGCGAAGCGCTGTCGACGTTTCGGGCCGAGACCTTTCATCAGGAACTAACCTTATCCCTAACCCACAACTCCTAAACCAGCCAAATATTCTTCGGCTCATTGTTTGAAATGAAGGGCGAAGGCCATTACTTGGAAATATACCCACAAGGAAATAGAACATTGTTAATATTTTTTCCGACTTTTCATTTCCAACCAGACTACTGCCTGCGGTTTGTATCAGTGATCAAGAATTCATTAGCTCAGTGATAAACTTCTTCTCGCCATGCTGGTGTTTGTATCCCTGAGGTTGTTTTTACATGTTGGGATTTTTCCATACCTTATATCAAGATTAAGAACTGTTCCAGAATCAGCATTAAACGTTTCATGCGAGGGCTGTACAGCCCTATCCTGTTCGGTTTTCAAAATACATTACTTCAGGTGAATACATCGATATATATCTGTTTCTTTTATTCTGTTCGGGTGGATTGTAATTGTTTGGAGCCCTTCTCGG
The DNA here is from genome assembly GCF_048418815.1 of Hemitrygon akajei. Lineage (NCBI taxonomy): Eukaryota > Metazoa > Chordata > Chondrichthyes > Myliobatiformes > Dasyatidae > Hemitrygon > Hemitrygon akajei. Next base: position 2,084,713 of record NW_027331961.1, read on the forward strand.
TGGCCGGCGGAAGTAAAGATTTTTTTGATTATATTGAAGGTCTGGATGCTTGATAAACACCGGGGTGGAGAGTTATAAGACCCAAAGATATAGGAGCAGAATGAGGCTGTTCGGCCCATTGAGTCTGCGCCGCCGGTTCATCATGGCTGATTCAACATTTTATCTGAGGCCCAAACTGCTCGTATCCCGTCAGTAAGTATTAGTAAGTACTGGTACCAAGATAGGTGGCGTTGTGGATAATGAAATAGGCTTTCATAGTTTGCAGAGAGATTTAGGCCAGTTAGAAGAGTGGGCTGAAAGATGGCAGATGGATTTTAATGCTGATAAGTGTGAAGTGCTACATTTTGGTAGGACTAATCAAAATAGGACGTACATGGTAAATGGTAGGGCGTTGAGGAATGCAGTAGAACAGAGTGATCTAGGAATAATGGGGCATAGTTCCCTGAAGGTGGAATCTCATGTGGATAGGGTGGTGAAGAAAGCTTTTGGGATGCTGTCCTTTATAAATCGGAGCACTGAGTATAGGAGCTGGGATGTAATGTTAAAATTGTACCAGGCATTGGTGAGGGTGAATTTGGAGTATTGTGTACAATTCTGGTCACCGAATGATAGTAAAGATGTCAGATATTGATTAGGAGCTGGCAGAGTTATGAGTGCTGAACAGACCTTATGGAAATGGGGTGAAGAGTTAACTATTTCACCCCCCCCCCCCTTGAGAACTATGAACTATTGCTATTACTATGCTGCGAGAGAGAGAGAGAGAGAGAGAGAGAGAGAGAGAGAGAGAGAGAGAGAGAGAGAGAGAGAGAGAGAGAGAGAGAGAGAGAGAGAGAGAGAGAGAGAGAGAGAGAGAGAGAGAGATGAAGCACAGAGGCAGGGACATCTGCTACAGATAAGAGGGAGGGAGACATTTGATTTACGTATTATGGCTTCTTCCTGGCATTGGTAAGGCCGGATTTGGAGTATTGTGTACAGTTCTGGTCACTGAATCATAGGAAACATGTCAACAAAATAGAGAGAGTACAGAGATTTACTAGAATGCTGCCTGGGTTTCAGCACCTAAGTTAAGGGAAAGGTTGAACAAATTAGGTCTTTTTTCTTTGTAGCGTAGAAGGTTGAGGGGGGACTTGATAGAGGTATTTAAAATCATGAGGGGGATAGATAGAGTTGACGTGGATAGGCTTTTTCCATTGAGAGTAGGGGAGATTCAAACAAGAGGACATGAGTTGAGAGTTCAGGGGCATAAGTTTAAGGGTAACACGAGGGTGAACTTCTTTACTCAGAGAGTGGTAGCTGTGTGGGATGAGCTTCCAATAGAAGTGGTAGAGGCAGGTTCGGTATTGTCATTTAAAGTAAAATTGGATAGGTATATGGACAGGAAAGGAATGGAGGGTTACGGGCTGAGTGCGGGCCGGTGGGACTAGGTGAGAGTAAGCGTTCGGCACGGACTAGAAGGGCCGAGATGGCCTGTTTCCGTGCTGTAATTGTTATGTGGTTACATGGGTAACATCACCGTCAACCTGCGCAGCAGCTTTCAGTGTCCTGTCGACACAGACACCAAGATCTGTCAGATCCTCCACACTGCCAAGAGACATACCAAATGAAAACAGTTCACACTTATCTGGGATGAACCCCGTTTGACGCTGTTCAGCCCGGCTCCGCATCCTGTCGATGTCCCGCTGTAAACTCTGACGGCCCTCCAGGCTATCTACAACACCCTCAACTTCAGTGCCATCAGCAAACGTACTAACCCACCCCTTCTACTTCTTCATCCAGGTGATGTATAAAAATCACAAAGTGGAGGTGTCCCACAGCAGATCCCTGCGGAACACCACTGGTTACCGACCTCCATGCGGAAAACAAACTATACATAACCGTGTGCACGCCGATTCTGGATCCAGAAGGCAAGGTCTCCATGGATCCCATGCCACCTTGCTTTCTGAATAAGCCTTGCACGGGGACCCTTGTCAAATGCCGTACTGAAATCCATATATACTACATCCACTGTTCTCACCTCATCAATTTGCTTTCTTACTTCCTCAATGAATGCAGTCAGGTTCGTAAGGCACGACCTGCTCTTGATCAGGCTATGACGACTATCCCTAATCAGATTATGTCTCTCCTCATGCTCATAAATCCTGCCTCTCAGAATCTTAGACAATAAGACAAAGGAGCAGAAATCGGCCATTCGGCCCGTCGAGTCTGCCCCGCCATTTCATCATGAGCTGATCCAATCCCCCCTTAAGTCCCACTCCCCGGCCTTCTCACCATAGCCTTTGATGCCCTGCCTACTCAGATACCTGTCAATCTCTGCCTTAAATACACCCAATGACTTGGCCTCCACTGCCGCCCGTGGCAACAAATTCCATAGATTCACCACCCTCTGGCTAAAAGAAATAATTTCACATCTCTGTTCTGAACGGGCGCCCTGCAATCCTCAAGTCATGTCCTCTCGTACTAGACTCCCCCACCATGGGAAACAACTTTGCCACATCCACTCTGTCCATGCCTTTCAACATTCGAAATGATTCTATGTGGTCCCCCCTCATTCTTCTAAACTCCAAGGAGTACAGTCCAAGAGTGGGCAAACGTTCCTCATATGTTAACCCTCTCATTCCTGGAATCATTCTAGTGAATCTTCTCTGAACCCTCTCCAACGTCAGTACATCCTTTCTTAAATAAAGAGCCCAAAACTGCACACAGTATTCAGAGTGAGGTCTTACCAGCGCCTTATAGAGCCTCAACATCACATCCCTGCTCCTATACTCTATTCCTCTAGAAATGAATGCCAACATTGCATTCGCCTTCTTCACCACCGACTCAGCCTGGAGGTCAACCTTAAGGGTATCCTGCACGAGGACTCCCAAGTCCCGTTGCATCTCAGAACTTTGAATCTCTCCCCACTTAAATAATAGTCTGCCCGTTTAGTTCTTCCACCAAAGTGCATGACAGCACACTTTCCGACATTGTATATCATTTGCCACTTCTTTGCCCATTCCCCCAATCCATAGGTCGGCAACCCGCGGCTCCGGAGCCGCATGCGGCTCTTTCATCTCTGTGCTGCGACTCCCTGTGGCTTCGGAAAATAAATGATGAGTATTTAATTAAAATGTATTTTATGTTAGTTTGTCAGTTTTTGAAATGTAATTCTAAATTTGAAGATTATGGTGATCTTGTACAATCTAAATAAAACGTGTTTTTTGTCGCTATTAATATACGTCACCACTGCCAATGCCTGACACCCGCCAGTGCGCGAGTTCTTTAATTTTTCGATCCAAGGTAGGCTAACTATGGAGAATTCTAAAAAAAGAAAAGTGACTGAAGAAAACAGAACGTTTAATGATACGTGGGCAGATTCATTTGCTTTCACTGCTGACGAGACTGGTTTACCGGTATGCTTAATATGCAATGAGAAACTAGCAAACAACAAAAAGTCAAACGTCGCAAGACATTTCCAGAATAAACACGCAGCTTTTGCTCAAAAATATCCGGATGGAGATGAGAGAAAAAAAGCCTTTCGGAACTGATGCGGAAGGTTGATCTGAGCAAACATCATTTCAAGAAGTGGATGAAGTCTGGAAAATCAACTACATATGCTAGTTTTGTTGCCGCTCAGGAAATAGTCAGGCACGGGAAGCAGTTTACAGATGGTGAATATATAAAAGAATCTTTCATTAAGATTTCAGAACATCTATTCACGGACTTTAAAAACAAAAGAGAAATTGTGCAGAAAATCAGGGATATGCCCCTCTCTGCAAAGACTGTCAAAGACAGAACCATAAAAATGGCAGAAGACATCACAAGACACAAATTAAAGACATCAATTCAGCTGTGGCCTACTCGATTGCCTGTGACGAGTCTAAAGACAAAGGTGATATTGAACAAATAGCGCTGTTCTGCCGGGCCACAGGAAGAAATGATTGAGTTGATACCTCTAAAAGGCCAAACACGGGGGGAGGACATCTGTGAGGCTGTCTTGAATTATTTAAGTGCCAAAGGAATAAAGACCACCCACCTGGTGTCAGTAGCTACTGATGGGCCACCAAGTATGACAGGAGCGCACAAGGGTTTTGTGGCTTTACTGCAGAAGTCGCTGGACAGAAAGCTGCTGACTTTTCACTGCATCTTGCACCAAGAGGCACTGTGCGCTCAAACATTTCCTCCGGAATGCACAGAAGTAATGGATGTTGTCATTCAGATTGTCAATAAAATAATGGCAAAAAGTTTAAATCACCGTCAATTCCGTTTGTTACTGGACGAGCTGGAAAGCACGTATTCTGATCTCCTGCTGCACAACAAAGTCCGGTGGCTGTCCAGAGGGGAGGTGCTGAAATGCTTTGTCGCGTGTCTGGAAGAAGTGAAAACTTCCCTGGGCAGCAAAGGGTTCACCTTTCCTGAGCTGGAACAGCCAGAGTGGCTGGAAAAGCTACACTTCATGGTAGACATGACAGCGCACCTGAACACGCTGAACACAGCTCTTCAGGGGAAAGGACGCACAGCCCTGCACATGTTGGAGGATGTTTTGGCATTCGAGCAAGTTGACAGTGCTTGCCAGAGATTTACAGAAAAGCACATTGTCTCACTTCCCCAATTTGAGAGAGTTCAAACAAGCTCACGACATGATAAATTCGGAGTATTTACATTCTGCAATCATCGCAACACAAGCATCGTTTGGGAAAAGCTTCTGTGAGTTCAGAGGAAAAAAACACATTATCCTTCCCGGTCACTCCCCGAAGCATCGATCCATCCCTACTGAATACGACTGCATTGGCAGGTGTGAGTCAACCTGATCTTGAGCTGGAACTGGCCGACATAGCCGACAAAGACATATGGGTGTCCAAGTTTAGACGCTTGACAGCAGACCTTGAAGATGTTGCCCGTCAGAAGGCCGTTCTTGCTCAGAATCACAAATGGAGTGATATTGAAAACCTCCCCAAACCGGACAAACTTGTGTTCGAAACATGGAATGCTATCCCCGACATTTATGTAAACATTAAAAAGTATGCGCTTGGAGACCTGTCGATCTTTGGATCCACATATGTATGTGAGCAGGTGTTCTCCAACATGAACTTTATTAAAAACAAACATCGCGCACGCCTCACAGATGACAGCTTGCGATCCTGTGTAAAGATGAAGGTGACGTCATACAGCCATGATGTGCAGACGCTGTGCGCTGAGGTCCAGGAGCAGAAATCCCATTAACCAAGTATGATAAATATTTTAATTGCCTATTATTTTACGTATATTTGTATTTTTTCATTGCTCAGTGAAATAGTCCTTTTATTTTTCAGGTTGACAGCTGGCTGACGTTATTTTTGGTTTGCTGCTGGCGGACAATTTAAGTTCGGCGTTTTTCATAAATACAAGAAGGACTCAAATAGACATTGAGTATTTTACTTAAAAGTAACCTTTAACCCAACGTCTTTTTTTCGGAGTTCCAAATGTTTTTGTTGCATGCAGAAATGTAATTTCGTTTTCTCTGCAGGAGTTCATCGATTTCATAAATGCAACACATTATAGCTTGTTTATACATAGCATAAAGGCAAAAAAAAAACGTTGTATGTAGTGTTATTTCATTTTAAATGTCAAACGGGTTTTGTGGCTCCCACTGTTTTCTTTTCTGTGGGAAACGGGTCCAAATGGCTCTTTCAGTGGTAAGGGTTGCCGACCCCTGCCCCAATCTATCCAAGTCTCTCTGCAGACTCTCTGTTTCCTCGGCACTACCGGCACCTCCACCTATCTTTGTATCATCAGCAAACTTAGCCAGAAGGCCACCTATTCCATAATCCAAATCGCTGATACAGAACGTGAAAAGAAGCGGCCCCAACTCGGACCCCTGGTGAACGGCAGACAACCAGAACGGGATCCCTTTATTCCCACTCTCTGTTACCTGCCAATGAAACAACGCACTATCCACGTATGTAACTTCCCCGTAATTCCATGGGCTCTTATCTTGTTCAGCAGCCTCATGTGCGGCACCTTGTCAAAGGCCTTCTGAAAATCCAAATACACAACATCCACTGCATCCCCTTTGTCTGGCCTACTTGTAATTTCCTCAAAAATCTGCACTAGGTTTGTCAGGCAGGATTTTCCTTTGAGGAAATCATGCTGAGTTCTGTCTATCTTGTCATATGCCTCCAGGTACTCCGTAACCTCATCCTTGACAATCGACTCCAACAACTTCCCAACCACCGATGTCAAGCTAACAGGTCTATAATTTCCTTTTCGCTTCCTTGCCCCCTTCTTAAACAGCGGAGTGACATTTGCAATCTTCCAGTCTTCCGGAACCAGGCCGGAATCTATCGACTTTTGAAAGATCATTGCTAATGCCTCCGCAATCTCCACTGCTACTTCCTTCAGAACACGAGGGTGCATTCCATCTGGTCCGGGAGATTTATCTACCCTTAGTCTATTCAGCTTCCTGAGTACTATCTCTGTCGGAATTGTGACTGCGCATATTTCTCCTCCCTGACACACTTGAATGTCCGGTATATCGCTGAAGTCATCCTCAGTAAAGACTGATGAAAAATACTCGTTCAGTTCCTCCGCCATCTCCTTATTTCCCATTACAATTTCTCCAGCATCATATTCTATCGGTCCTATATCTACTCTCACCCGTCTTTTACTCTTTATATACTTGAAAAAGCTTTTAGTATCCTCTTTGATATTATTTGCTAGTTTCCTTTCATAGTTCATCTTTTCCCTCTTAATAACCTTTTTAGTTTCCTTTTGTAAGCTTTTAAAAACTTCCTAATCCTCTGTCTTCCCACTAATTTTTGCTTCCTTGTATGCCCTCTGCTTTGCTTTTACTTTGGCTTTGATTTCTCTTGTCAGCCACGGTTGCATTCTTTTTTCATTCGAAAATTTCTTCTTCTCTGGAATATATCTGTCTTGCACCTTCCTCACTTCTCGCATAAACTCCAGCCACTGCTGCTCTGCCGCCCTTCCCGCTAGTGTCCCTTTCCAGTCAACCTTGGCCAGTTCCTCTCTTATGCCACTGTAATTTCCTTTACTCCACTGAAATACCGACACATCCATCTTTGATATTATTCCTTGGGGATTTCCTTAATCCTTCTTACCAAGACTTTCTCATGGCCGCTTCTGGCTCTCCTAATTCCATTCTTGTGCAGAACTCCATGCAAACGTTCCCTAAATGTTTGCCATTTTCTGCTGTAACGTCGAAAAATTCTAGTGACCCATCAGCAAGTGGGATATCGATAAGACAGGAAGAGTGCAGAGAAACTTTACAAGGATGTCACTATGACGTGAGCTATACTCGCTCAGGCCACCGGAATGAGGGGAGTTTTGACAAACGAGTACGGAATTATGGGAAAAATGCAGAAAGTGTAAATGCCATCGGGTTTTCAACTGAGATTGAGAGGGGGACCAGGTGTTTTGGTAAAAGGGGAAAGATGAAATGTTTGAGAGCAACGTTATACAACCATAGAACACGACAGCACAGTACACAGGCTCTTCAGCCCTCCATGTCGTGCCGACCCATATAATCCTTAAAAAAAACTATTAAACCCACACTACCCCATAGCCCGCTATTTTTCTTTCATCCATGTGCCTGTCCAAGAGGCTCTTAAATACCCGTAATGTTTCAGCTTCCACCACCTTCCCTGGCAAGTCATTCCAGGCACTCACAACCCTCTGTGTAAAAAATTTACCCCTGATGTCTCCCCTAAACTTCCCTCCCTTAATTTTGTACATATGCCCTCTGGTGTTTGCTATTGGTGCCCTGGGAAACAGGCACTGACTATCCGCCCTATCTATGCATCTCATAATCTTGTAGAGCTCTATCAAGTTCCCTCATTCTTCTGCGCTCCGAAGGGAAAAGTCCCAGCTCTGCTAACCTTGCTTCATATGACTTGTTCTCCAGTCCAGGCAACGTCTTGGTAAATCTCCTCAGCACCCTCTCCATAGCTTCCACATCCTTCCTATAATGAGGTGACCAGACTTGAACACAATACTCAAGTGCGGTCTCACCAGAGATTTGTAGAGTTGTAACACGACCTCTCTGCTCTTGAACACAATCCCCCTGTTAATGAAGCCTAATATCCCATAGGCCTTCTTAACTACCCTATCAACCTGTGCAGCGACCTTAAGGGATGTATGGATTTGAACCCCAAGGTCCATTTGTTCATCCACACTCTTAAATAACTGACCATTAATCCTGTACTCAGTCTTCCGGTTTGTCCTTCCAAAATGCATCACCTCACACTTAACTGGATTGAACTCCATCTGCCATTTTTATGCCCAACTCTGCAGCCTGTCTATATCCTCTTGTAACCTTCGACAACCATCAGTTCCATCCACAACTCCTCCAATCTTCGTGTCATCCGCAAACTTACTCACCCATCCTTCCTCCCCTACATCCAGGTCATTTATAAAAATCACAAATAGCTGGGATCCCAGGACAGATCCCTACGACACTCCACTAGTTACCGAACTCCAGGCAGACTACTTTCCTTCCACAACTATCCTCTGCTTTCTTCCGTTAAGCCAATTTTTATCCAAACAGCCAAGGTTCCACCTATCCCATGCCTCATGACTTACTGGATGAGTCTCTCGTGAGGGACCTTGTCAAATGCCTTGCTAAAGTCCATGTAGACCACATCCACTGCCCTACCCTCATCAATTTCTTTTGTCACCTCTTCAAATAACTCAATCAGGTTCGTGAGGCACGAACTTCCCTTCACAAAGCCATGTTGTCTATCCATGAGTAGACTGTACTTCTCCAAATGCTCGTAGATCCTATCCTTAAGAATCCTTTCCAGTAGTTTGCAGACCACCGACGTAAGACTCACCCGTCTATAGTTCCCAGGTTTCTCCCTATTACCTTTTTTAAACAAGGGAACTACATTAGTCATTCTCCAGTCCTCCGGCACTTCCCCTGCAGCCAAAGAGGATTCAAAGATCATAGCTAATGCTCCTGCGATCTCTCCTCTCAATTCCCACAACAACCTGGGGTGTATCATATCCGGCCCTGGGGATTTATCATTCTTAATGTTTTTAAGAAGATCCAGCACTTCTTCCCTAATCTCCACATTGTCCAGCACACAGACCCGCTCTGCTTCGACCTCACCCTGATCAAGATGCTTTTCACTTGTGAATACTGAAGCAAAGTATTCATTTAAGACCTCCCCAACCTCCTCCGCCTCCAGGCACACGTTGCCCTCTTTGTCCTCTGGTGATGTTATGTGGAACTTCTCTCTGAGGGTGCGGAACAATAAAACATAAGGAACAGGAGCAGGAGAGGACTACCAGGCCCGTTCAGCCCGCTCCGAAATTCAATGAACTCATTGCTGATGTGGCCATGGGCACAACTCCGCCTCCCTGCCTTTCCCCCACAACCCTTACTTCCCCTTCGATGCAAATCTCCGTTCAAATTTGTCTTAAATATGTTCACTGAGGGAGCCCCCACTGCCTCATTCGGCAGAGAATTCCACAGATTCACCACTCTCTGGGAAAAGCCCTTCATCCTCACATCCGTCCTAAATCTACACCCCTCGAATCATGCGGATGAGAGACCCGTGGTTCGAGTTTCACCCAACAGTGGAAACAGATTTCCTGCCTCTATCCTCTCTATCCCTTTCACAATTTTATAAGCGTCAATAAGATCTCCGCTGACAGGTCTGAATTCCGGCTCGTACAATTTCTGCCGACTCTATCTCCCCTCGTAGTGGAATGCTGAGCTGAAAAAGAAACAGTGGACGTGGGTTCCATTTCAGAAGTTGTGAAAGAGATGCATGGCGTCATGGACACGTCACGGAGGGCTGTGGTTCTGGCGCGGATTGATTGGGCGAGGCTGCGGAACAGATGGACTCGGACTACAAGATCCGAAGGTCATATTTCTGCGCTGCGGGGTTCTCTGACTCGACAATATAAAGCCAGTTTCATAAGATGACAAAGAGCCGTCTGTCTCCTGGGTGATAGGACACTGATACCTAATGCGGACAATGACAAATTTACGATTTTAAAGGTGGGTCTCGTCACAGCTCAATAATTTTATTGCAAAACTGGTTTTAAAAAAAAAAACAGATGTCCCACTGTGAGGGAATGGACTGAGGAAATGTTTAAGATTTCATCATACGAACACATGTTGGGAAGAATTAACAGTGAGGGAAAAGTGCAAGACGCCTGGTGTCAATTTCGGTTTTATGTTAATTTAAACTTAAATTAGAAGTTTTTTTTCTATTTCTTAGTTTTATATGTTTGCCTGTCATGGGATGGCTGTGTAAATATGTTGTACTGTATCTGCTCTATGATATGCTGTGCTGCTTTGTAAAATAAAAATAAATAATAAATTATTGAATTACAAAAGAAAACAAAGAGGCAGCAAGGAATGAGATGGTTAAAAAGAAGCTGGAACTGCGGAATATGACATCTGCCAGAAAGAATAACCCTGAGCGAGTAAGTTATTGAGAAGCTTAGATCCCAAGGAAGGCAGGCGCACCTGACACAGCATGATGGATGCTTGGGGCATTCCGAAGCGGCGGGTTGATGCAGAACTGAAATTTCATCACCAGATACACGGACACAAGGAGGATATTTTTACCAATACCCACATAGTCACACATTAACCCTGTCATGGTCCCAAACGTCGACTGAACGTTTTTTCCCCCATACATGCTGTCTGACGTGCTGAGTTACACTGAACATGGAATAGTAGAGCACATTACAGGCCCTTTGGCCCACAATTTTGTGCTGATCCTCAGACCCTGCCTCCCATTTACACCCCCTCCCACCTTAAATTCCTCTATATACCTGTCTAGTAGTCTCTCAAACTTCACTAGTGTATCTGCCTCCACCACTGACTCAGGCAGTGCATTCCACGAACCAACCACTCTCTGAGTGAAAAACTTCCTCTAATATCTCCCTTGAACTTCCCTCCCCTTACCTTAAAGCCATGTCCTCTTGTACTGAGCTGTGGTGCCCTGGGGAAGAGGCACTGGCTGTCCACTCTGTCTATTCCTCTTAATATCTTGTACACCTCAATCATGTCTCCTCTCATCCTCCTTCTCTCCAAAGAGTAAAGCCCTAGCTCCCTTAATCTCTGATCATAATCCATACTCTCTAAACCAGGCAGCATCCTGGTAAATCTCCTCTGTACCCTTTCCAATGCTTCCACATCCTTCCTATACAGAGGCGACCAGAACTGGACACAGTGCTCCAAGTGTAGCCTAACTGGAGTTTTATAGAGCTGCATCATTACATCGCGACTCTTAAAATCTCTCCCTCGACTTTTGAAAGCTGACACCCCATAAGCTTTCTTAACTACCCCATCTACCTGTAAGGCAACTTTCAGGAGTTCCTCCATCATTCTGTGTGTGTTGGCTGGTTTCCGAGCGTCTGTAGGCTTCCTCCCGTTTTGTGATTGGATCACCGACAAACACACGCTGACCCTCAGGGTCACCCCCGTACACCTCAGCACCTCGCCCTCCCACTCGAACTCCGCAAAAATGCCGAGCATCTGTCATCACAGATTGACGCGAGGCGCTGGTTTGCGGGGCAGCGAGTGGAAAGCGCTGAAGCAAGCGGGGCCCGGCTGGACTCCCCGTGCGAGGCAGACCGCGGGGGGTCATCGGCAAGGGCCAATCGGAAGCTTGGAAGCCGGCGGCGATTGTGGGAGCGGTCACCGTGTGAGTGGGCCAGTGTGTGAGTGGGGAGTTGAGGCTTTGGCTCTGAGACACTTCCTCAACAAGAGGATGTACCTAGAGTGTGATTCACCGGTTTGTTTCAATAGACAATAGACAGTAGGTGCAGGAGTAGGCCATTCGGCCCTTCCAGCCAGCACCGCCATTCACTGTGATCATGGCTGAACATACACAATCAGTATCCCGTTCCTGCTCTCTCCCCATATCCCTTGTCCACGCTATCTATAAGAGCTCTATCTAACTCTCTCTTGAATGCATCCAGAGACTTGGCCTCCACTGCCTTCTGGGGCAGAGCATTCCACATACCCACCACTCTCTGGGTGAAAAAGATTTTCCGTATCTCTGTTCTAAATGACCTTACCCCTTATTCTTAAACTGTGGCCTCTAGTTCTGGACTCACCCATCAGCGGGAGCATGCTTCCAGCCCCCAGCGTGTCCAATCCCTTAATAATCTTATATGTTTCAATCAGATCCCTTCTCATCCTTCTAAATTCCAGTGTATATAAGCCCAGTCGCTCCAATCTTTCAACATATGACAGTCCCGTCATTCCGGGAATTAACCTTGTGAACCTACGCTGCATTCCCTCAATAGCAAGAATGTCCTTCCTCAAATTTGGAGACCGAAACTGAACACAATACTCCAGTTGGGGTCTCACCAGGGCCGTGTACAGCTGCAGAAGGACCTCTTTACTCCTATACTCAATTCCTTTTGTTATAAAGGCCAGCATGCCATTAGCTTTCTTCACTGCCTGCTGTACCTGCATGCTTGCTTTCATTGACTGATGTTTCCTTTCTTTCTTTCGTGGGATTGAGTTCAAGAGCCGAGAGGTAAAGTTGCAGCTATAGAGGACCCTGGTCAGACCCCACTTGGAGTACTGTGCTCAGTTCTGGTCGCCTCACTACAGGAAGGATGTGGAAACCATAGAAAGGATGCAGGGGAGATTTACAAGGATGTTGCCTGGATTGGGGTGGATGCCTTTTGAGAATAGGTTGAGTGAAATCGGCCTTTTCTCCTTGGAGCGACGGAGGATGAGAGGTGACCTGATAGAGGTGTACAAGATGATGAGAGGAATTGATCATGTGGGTAGTCAGTGGCTTTTCCACCAGGAGCTGAAATGGTTGCCACAAGAGGACACAGTTTTAATGTGATTGGAAGTAGGTACAGAGAAAATGTCAGGGGTAGGTTTTTTACACAGTGATTGGTGAGTGCGTGGAATAGGCTGCTGGTAACTGTGGTGGAGGCGGAAACTATAGGGTCTTTTAAGAGACTCCTGGATGGATACATGGAGCTGAATAATATAGAGGGCTATGGGACACATATAGAGTGGACATATAGAGAGTTTCCTATAGTGGAGGAGTCTAGGACCAGCGGACACAGATAGAGTGGATGTGGAGAGAATGTTTCCCATAGTGGAGGAGTCTAGGACCAGAGGACACAGATAGAGTGGATGTGGAGAGGATGTTTCTATAGTGGGGGAGTCTAGGACCAGAGGACACAGATAGAGTGGATGTGGAGAGGATGTTTCCTATAGTGGGGGAGTCTAAGACCAGAGGACACAGATACAATGGATGTGGAGAGGATGTTTCCTCTGGTGGGGGAGTCTAGGACCGGAGTACACAGACTCTGTCTCTCTGTCTCTCTCTCCCCTCTCTCTCTCTCTCTCTCTCCCACACCACCAGGTTTAGGGACAGTTATTACCCCTCAACCATCAGAAAGGAGGTACAGGAGCCTCAGGGGTTCTGCATGGATATGTTGCAATGTGACAGGGAAAGGATTGTAAGATACAGGAACGGTGGTGTAGAAACGCTGTTGTGAATCTAGTCAAGAAAAAAAAAAGCTTACAATAGGTTCGAAAATAATCTAGGTAATGCTAGAGATCCAGAATATGACAGGGCTCGCAGGAAGGAGCTTAAGAATGAAATTAGGAGAATGGGTAAACTGGTGGCGGCGGGGGGGGGGGGCGGGGGTGGTGGTGGTGGTGGTGTGGGTGTGTGTGTGTGTGTGTGTGTGTGTGTGTGTGTGTGTGTGTGCTGTGTGTGTGTGAGAGAGAGAGAGAGAGAGAGAGAGAGAGAGGAGAGAGAGAGAGAGAGAGAGAGAGAGAGAGAGAGAGAGAGAGAGAGAGAGAGAGAGAGAGAGAGAGAGAGAGAGAGAGAGAGAATGGGTGAATGGATTTAGAATGTAAGTCTATCGTCTGATCCTCACTCCGGAACAGAAGGTGGCGGTATTGCACCATTAAGCCGGGTGCCAACCGCCGTCAAACAGAAAGAGGAAGTAATTAGGAGAGCCAGCAGGGGGCCATGAGAAGGCCTTGGCGTGCAGGATTAAGGAAAACCACAAGGCATTCTACAAGTATGTGAAGAGCAGGAGGATAAGACGTGAGAGAATAGGACCAATCAAGTGTGACAGTGGGAAAGTGCGTATGGGACCGGAGGAGATCCCGGAGATAGTCAATGAATGCTTTGATTCAGTATTCACTACGGGAAAGGATCTCGGCGATTGTAGGGACGACTTGCAGTGGGACTGAAAAGCTTGAGCATGTAGATAGTAAGAAAGAGGATGTGCTGGAGCTTTTGGAAGGCATCAAGTTGGATAGGTCACCAGGACTGGATGGGATGTACCCCAGGCTACTGTGGGTGGCGAGGGAGGAGATTGCTGAGCCTCTGGCGATGATCTTTGCATCATCAATGGGGACGGGAGAGGTTCCGGAGGATTGGGGGGTGGTAGATGTTGTTCCATTATTCAAGAAAGGGATGCATGAATTAATTAATTAATTAAATAAATGAATGAAATTAATTTATTTCGGTCAGTACAGAACATAACAAAAAGCATCATTGATATCGATGATTTCACAGGACAAAATTACAACAAAAAGCACAGATATTCTTTAAAACTGACCGATAGGGTGTCGGCTGAAGCGGCAGCTTATTACTTGAACAGGAACAGATTTGGCGTCAGTCATCACATCAAAAACAGAAAAAATTCATAATCTTTTAACACAAAATCCAATTCCAGTTATCATTTATTTACATTACTCCCATTCATTTTAAATCATGCATTTTATATTTCTTCATTAAATGATTTTTGAATATCTTTTCAAACTTGTTAAGTGCAGTGCATGTTTTTAAATTCTTACAGCCATTCCCCTGCCTCATTTTCGTGGTCCTCTAACCACCCTCATTTCTCTTTTATTTTTAACGTACTTGAGAAAAACTTTTACTATCCACTTTGATGCTGTTCGTGAGCTTGCTTCCATATTTCATCTTTTTCCCTTCTAATGATTTTTTTAATTGCTCTGTGCAGGTTTTTAAAAACTCCCCACTAATTTTTGCTTTGCTGAATGTCCTTTCTTTTGCTTTTACAATGGCTTTGACTTCCCTCGTCAGCCACGGTTGCACTATTTTGCCATTTGAGTATTTCTTCATTTTTGGAATACCCGTCTCCTGCACCTTCCTCATTTTTCTCAGAAACACACGCCATTGCTGCTTTGCTGACATCCCTGCCAGCAGCTTCTTCCAATCTACCTTGTCCAGCTCCTCTCTCTCAACCCTATATGGTTATATGGTTACATGAGAAATAATCCTTTCTTTATCACAAATCTTTTGGTAATTTACGGCAATTTTTTTATCCATAAGTGAGAATACAGCAATTAGAAACCTTCATTTATATTTTTTACGTCAGACTTCAAAACAATATAACTGACCGGCGACAAGGAGTGACAGTTTCAATAATCAGTCCCGTTTCTCACCGTCACTCTGCATCGGGGAACCGATGATTAAAAAATCACACTTCAGGGCCGTGTCCGGGATCGCTGCAGATCCAGGGTCACTGCCGAGGGATTTGTCCATTTAACATCATTATATCGGCCAGGCTGCCGAATGCACCGTCCTCAGCAAAGGGAGCAAAAGGATTCTCTCCCGGGATCATCCCCCCCCCCCACCCCAGGACACCGGTGTCCCAGACTGAGCCCCGGCCCCCGGGCTCTTCCTGTCCGGGTAATTCCCCGGGGTGTCACGTGGGAGTATCGCACACGCACTTCCGGCGGAAGCTGCCCCGCCGGACAGCAGGCGGAAACACATCACGGTGGGACCGTTGCGAGCGACGCACACATCGCGAGGCCCGAGCCGGTTCCGTTAAAACCGTTGGGAATCAGCCCCAGCGTGCGGCATTAAAGGTAAGGGCGGGAGTTAAAGGGGAGGGCGGGGAGTCGGCCAAAATGTCCCCATCCCGCGGGCGGGGATGTTCACACATTCAGATGTTCACACGGTCACT
Organism: Hemitrygon akajei; assembly: GCF_048418815.1. Taxonomy (NCBI): domain Eukaryota; kingdom Metazoa; phylum Chordata; class Chondrichthyes; order Myliobatiformes; family Dasyatidae; genus Hemitrygon; species Hemitrygon akajei. The sequence goes on from NW_027331961.1 coordinate 2,100,643, forward strand.
CTCAGTCTGCGTCTGAGTTCCTCCAGAGATCTCAGTTCCTTCCACCCGGTCTCACTGAACCGATTCAACGCCAGCCTGAAACAGATGGGAGAATAAAGATGAAATAAACAGATTACACAACAGTGTCAGTAACAGGGGACCGGAGTTAATGTTTCAACAACACTCACAGACAAATATCACCAGAAAATCCGCGGATCCGCTGATATTTTATCACATTGAACATTAACAGAAACACTCACCAGATCCACTTCAGACTCGTGAGGGTCAGTATGAGGCGGCGGAGAGCGGGGACAGATCGGTCTGTCAGAGAGTTTGATCCCAGATCCAGCCCCGTCAGTGATGGGTTTGTACTGAGAGCGGAGACGAGATCCTCGGCACCAGAATCTGTGAGACCGACATCCTTCAGCCTGGAGATGAGAGAGAGTGAGGGTGAAGGACACAGTGAGACAGGAGACGGTACAAATCCCCAGTGTTTATCAGGAACACCATTACTGATCACATTAATGTTCAGGGACCGAAACCCTGTGACTGTAACAACAGTGTCCCACAGTCTGGGACTTACCACAGTCTCTGTATTTTACACTCCGGGTTCCTCAGAGCCGCAGACACCAGTTTCACTCCTGAATTTCCCAGGTTATTATTGTTCAGTCTAAACACAAACAGACAGATTGATGAACAAAGTGATTAAAACCGTGGGTCTGGGGGAATTTCTCTCACTCGGATATTTAAGCAAACATTAAACCCTTTATTAATTCACTGATCGTAGTTCCCATCACTGTCAATGTCCCTCACTGCCCAGCTCCAATGAATTCAACGAATGTCAGTAATTTCGTCTGCCGGTGTGACCCTGTAAACTCCACATATTCTCTCCCATTCCCTGATGGTTAGAAAAGTGTTCCTGACGTGAGACAGTCGGAAAGGGCGGGGGTGAAGGGGAGAAAGTCAAACAGTGAGGAAGATTTGAGAATCGGGAAATGTCGACGGGAGATGGAGGAAGAGCCATCACCTAATGTAAAGGATGGAAAGACACAGAAGGAAGCGCATGTGGAAGAGAGATCCCACAAGAGGAAGGGGGATGTGGGAGAGAGATCCCACAGGAGAAAGGGGGATGGGGGAGAGAGATCCCACAGGAGGAAGGGGGATGGGGGAGAGATATGCCACAGGAGGAAGGGAGATGGGGGAGAGAGGTCCCACAGGAGGAAGGGGGATGGGGGAGAGAGATCCCACAGGAGGAAGGGGGATGGGGGAGAGATATCCCACAGGAGGAACGGAGATGGGGGAGAGAGATCCCACAGGAGAGAGGGTGATGGGGGAGAGAGATCCCACAGGAGGAAGGGGGATGGGGGAGAGAGATTCCACAAGAGGAAGGGGGATGGAGAGAGAGATCCTACAGGAGGAAGGGGGATGGGGGAGAGAGATCCCATAGGAGAAAGGGGGATGGGGGAGAGACATCCCACAGGAGGAAGGGGGATGGGGGAGGGTTATCCCACAGGAGGAAGGGAGATGGGGGAGAGAGATCCCACAGGAGGAAGGGGGATGGGGGAGAGAGATCCCACAGGAGGAAGGGGGATGGGGGAGAGATATCCCACAGGAGGAAGGGAGATGGGGGAGAGAGATCCCACAGGAGAGAGGGTGACGGGGGAGAGAGATCCCACAGGAGGAAAGGGGATGGGGGAGAGAGATTCCACAATAGGAAGGGGGATGGAGAGAGAGATCCTACAGGAGGAAGGGGGATGGGGGAGAGAGATACCACAGGAGGAAGGGGGATGGGGGAGAGAGATCCCACAAGAGGAAGGGGATAGGGAAGAGAGATTACACAGGAGGAAGGGGATGGGGAAGAGAGATCCCACAAGAGGAAGGGGGATGGGGCAGAGTGATCCCACAGGAGGAAGGGGGATGGGGAACAGAGATCATACAGGAGGAAAGGGGATGGGGGAGAGAGATCCCACAGGAGGAAGGGGGATGGGGGAGAGAGATCCCACAGGAGGAAGTGGGATGGGTGTGAGCGATCCCACAGGAGGCAGGGGATTGGGGGAGAGCGGTCCCACAGGAGGAAGCGGGATGGGGAGAGAGATCCCACTGGAGGATGGGGGAGAGAGATCCCACAGGAGGAAGGGGGATGGGGTCCAGAGATCACACAGGAGGAATGGGGATGGAGGAGAGAGATCCCACAGGAGGAAGGGGGATGGGGGAGAGAGATTCCACAGGAGGAAAGGGATGGGGGAACGAGATCCCACTAGAGGAACGGGGATAGTTAAGAGAGATCCCACAGGATGAATGGGGATGGGGAAGGGTGAGCCCACAGGAGGGAAGGGAATGGGGGATATAGATCCCACAAGAGGAAGGGGGATGGGGTAGAGAGATCCCACAGGAGGAAGTGATGGAGAATAGAGGACCCACTGGAGGAAGGGGGATGGGGGAACGAGATCCCACAAGAGGAACGGGGATAGGGAAGAGAGATCCCACAGCAGGAAGGGGGGTGGTGGAGAGAGATCCCACAGGAGGAAGGGGGATGGGGAAGAGAGATCCCACAGCAGGAAGGGGGATGGTGGAGAGAGATCCCTCAGGAGGAAGGGGGATGGGGGAGAGAGATCCCACAGGAGGAAGGGGATGGGGAAGAGAGATCACACAGGAGGAAAGTGGATGGGGGAGAGCGATCCCACAGGCGGAATATGGAGGGAGAGAGATCCCACAGGAGGACGGGAGATGGGGCAGAGAGATCCCACAGAAGGAAAGGGGTTGGGGGAGAGCGGTCCCACAGCAGGAAGGGGGATGGGGAGAGAGATCCCACGGGAGGAAGGGGGATGGGGAACAGAGATCACACAGGAGGAAAGGGGATGGGCGAGCGAGATCCCACAGGAGGAAGGGGGGTGGGGGAGAGCGATCCCACAGGCGGAAGATGGAGGGAGAGAGATCCCACAGGAGGACGGGAGATGGGGCAGACAGATCCCACAGAAGGAAAGGGATTGGGGGAGAGCGGTCCCACAGCAGGAAGGGGGATGGGGAGAGTGATCCCACGGGAGGAAGGGGGATGGGGAACAGAGATCACACGGGAGGAAAGGGGATGTGGGAGAGAGATCACACAGGAGGAAGGGGGATGTGGAAGAGAGATCCCACAGGAGGAAGGGGGATGGGGAAGAGAGATCCCACAGGAGGAAGGGGGATGGGGTAGAGAGTTCCCACAGGATGAAGGGGATGGGGTAGAGAGATCCCACAGGAGGAAGGGGGATGGGGAAGAGGGATCCCACAGGAGGAAGGGGATGGGGGAGAGGGGTCCCACAGGAGGGAGGAGGATGGGGAGAGAGATCCCACTGGAGGAAGGGGGATGGGGGAGAGCGATCCCACAGGCGGAAGGGGGATGGAGGGAGAGAGATCCCACAGGAGGACGGGAGATGAGGCAGAGAGATCCCACAGGAGGAAGGGGAACGGGGGACAGCGGTCCCACAGCAGGAAGGGGGATGGGGAGGGAGATCCCACTGGAGGAAGGGGGATGGGGAACAGAGATCACACAGGAGGAAAGGGGTTGGGGGAGAGAGATCCCACAGGAGGAAGGGGATGGGGGAGAGCGGTCCCACAGGAGGAAGTGGGATGTGGAGTGAGGTCCCACTGGAGGATGGGGGACAGAGATCCCACAGGAGGAAGGGGGATGGGGGAGAGAGTTCCCACAGGAGGAAGGGGGATCGGGAAGAGAGATCCCACAGGAGGAAGGGGGATGGGGGAGAGAGATCCCACAGGAGGAAGTGGGATGGATGTGAGCGATCCCACAGGAGGAAGGGGATTGGGGGAGAGCGGTCCCACAGGAGGAAGGGGGATGGGGAGAGAGATCCCACTGGAGGATGGGGGAGAGAGATCCCACAGGAGGAAGGGGGATGGGGACCAGAGATCACACAGGAGGAATGGGGATGGAGGAGAGAGATCCCACAGGAGGAAGGGGGATGGGGGAGAGAGATTCCACAGGAGGAAAGGGATGGGGGAACGAGATCCCACTAGTGGAACGGGGATAGTTAAGAGAGATCCCACAGGATGAAGGGGGATGGGGAAGAGAGATTCCACAGCAGGAAGGGGTATTGGGGAGAGAGATCCCACAGGAGGACTGGGGATGGGGGAGAGAGATCCCACAGGAGGAAGGGGGATGGGGGAGAGAGTTCCCACAGGAGGAAGTGATGGAGAATAGAGGACCCACAGGAGGAAGGGGGATGGGGGAGAGAGTTCCCACAGAAGGAAGGGGGATCGGGAAGAGAGATCCCACAGGAGGAAGGGGGATGGAGGAGAGAGATCCCACAGGAGGAAGGGGGATGGGGGAGAGAGATTCCACAGGAGGAAAGGGATGGGGGAACGAGATCCCACTAGAGGAACGGGGATAGTTAAGAGAGATCCCACAGGATGAATGGGGATGGGGAAGGGTGAGCCCACAGGAGGGAAGGGAATGGGGGATATAGATCCCACAAGAGGAAGGGGGATGGGGTAGAGAGATCCCACAGGAGGAAGTGATGGAGAATAGAGGACCCACTGGAGGAAGGGGGATGGGGGAACGAGATCCCACAAGAGGAACGGGGATAGGGAAGAGAGATCCCACAGCAGGAAGGGGGGTGGTGGAGAGAGATCCCACAGGAGGAAGGGGGATGGGGAAGAGAGATCCCACAGCAGGAAGGGGGATGGTGGAGAGAGATCCCTCAGGAGGAAGGGGGATGGGGGAGAGAGATCTCACAGGAGGAAGGGGATGGGGAAGAGAGATCACACAGGAGGAAAGTGGATGGGGGAGAGCGATCCCACAGGCGGAATATGGAGGGAGAGAGATCCCACAGGAGGACGGGAGATGGGGCAGAGAGATCCCACAGAAGGAAAGGGGTTGGGGGAGAGCGGTCCCACAGCAGGAAGGGGGATGGGGAGAGAGATCCCACGGGAGGAAGGGGGATGGGGAACAGAGATCACACAGGAGGAAAGGGGATGGGCGAGCGAGATCCCACAGGAGGAAGGGGGGTGGGGGAGAGCGATCCCACAGGCGGAAGATGGAGGGAGAGAGATCCCACAGGAGGACGGGAGATGGGGCAGACAGATCCCACAGAAGGAAAGGGATTGGGGGAGAGCGGTCCCACAGCAGGAAGGGGGATGGGGGAGAGTGATCCCACGGGAGGAAGGGGGATGGGGAACAGAGATCACACGGGAGGAAAGGGGATGTGGGAGAGAGATCCCACAGGAGGAAGGGGGATGTGGAAGAGAGATCCCACAGGAGGAAGGGGGATGGGGAAGAGAGATCCCACAGGAGGAAGGGGGATGGGGTAGAGAGTTCCCACAGGATGAAGGGGATGGGGTAGAGAGATCCCACAGGAGGAAGGGGGATGGGGAAGAGGGATCCCACAGGAGGAAGGGGATGGGGGAGAGGGGTCCCACAGGAGGGAGGAGGATGGGGAGAGAGATCCCACTGGAGGAAGGGGGATGGGGGAGAGCGATCCCACAGGCGGAAGGGGGATGGAGGGAGAGAGATCCCACAGGAGGACGGGAGATGAGGCAGAGAGATCCCACAGGAGGAAGGGGAATGGGGGACAGCGGTCCCACAGCAGGAAGGGGGATGGGGAGGGAGATCCCACTGGAGGAAGGGGGATGGGGAACAGAGATCACACAGGAGGAAAGGGGTTGGGGGAGAGAGATCCCACAGGAGGAAGGGGATGGGGGAGAGCGGTCCCACAGGAGGAAGTGGGATGTGGAGTGAGGTCCCACTGGAGGATGGGGGACAGAGATCCCACAGGAGGAAGGGGGATGGGGGAGAGAGTTCCCACAGGAGGAAGGGGGATCGGGAAGAGAGATCCCACAGGAGGAAGCGGGATGGGGAGAGAGATCCCACTGGAGGATGGGGGAGAGAGATCCCACAGGAGGAAGGGGGATGGGGTCCAGAGATCACACAGGAGGAATGGGGATGGAGGAGAGAGATCCCACAGGAGGAAGGGGGATGGGGGAGAGAGATTCCACAGGAGGAAAGGGATGGGGGAACGAGATCCCACTAGAGGAACGGGGATAGTTAAGAGAGATCCCACAGGATGAATGGGGATGGGGAAGGGTGAGCCCACAGGAGGGAAGGGAATGGGGGATATAGATCCCACAAGAGGAAGGGGGATGGGGTAGAGAGATCCCACAGGAGGAAGTGATGGAGAATAGAGGACCCACTGGAGGAAGGGGGATGGGGGAACGAGATCCCACAAGAGGAACGGGGATAGGGAAGAGAGATCCCACAGCAGGAAGGGGGATGGTGGAGAGAGATCCCTCAGGAGGAAGGGGGATGGGGGAGAGAGATCCCACAGGAGGAAGGGGATGGGGAAGAGAGATCACACAGGAGGAAAGTGGATGGGGGAGAGCGATCCCACAGGCGGAATATGGAGGGAGAGAGATCCCACAGGAGGACGGGAGATGGGGCAGAGAGATCCCACAGAAGGAAAGGGGTTGGGGGAGAGCGGTCCCACAGCAGGAAGGGGGATGGGGAGAGAGATCCCACGGGAGGAAGGGGGATGGGGAACAGAGATCACACAGGAGGAAAGGGGATGGGCGAGCGAGATCCCACAGGAGGAAGGGGGGTGGGGGAGAGCGATCCCACAGGCGGAAGATGGAGGGAGAGAGATCCCACAGGAGGACGGGAGATGGGGCAGACAGATCCCACAGAAGGAAAGGGATTGGGGGAGAGCGGTCCCACAGCAGGAAGGGGGATGGGGAGAGTGATCCCACGGGAGGAAGGGGGATGTGGAAGAGAGATCCCACAGGAGGAAGGGGGATGGGGAAGAGAGATCCCACAGGAGGAAGGGGGATGGGGTAGAGAGTTCCCACAGGATGAAGGGGATGGGGTAGAGAGATCCCACAGGAGGAAGGGGGATGGGGAAGAGGGATCCCACTGGAGGAAGGGGGATGGGGGAGAGCGATCCCACAGGCGGAAGGGGGATGGAGGGAGAGAGATCCCACAGGAGGACGGGAGATGAGGCAGAGAGATCCCACAGGAGGAAGGGGAATGGGGGACAGCGGTCCCACAGCAGGAAGGGGGTTGGGGAGGGAGATCCCACTGGAGGAAGGGGGATGGGGAACAGAGATCACACAGGAGGAAAGGGGTTGGGGGAGAGAGATCCCACAGGAGGAAGGGGATGGGGGAGAGCGGTCCCACAGGAGGAAGTGGGATGTGGAGTGAGGTCCCACTGGAGGATGGGGGACAGAGATCCCACAGGAGGAAGGGGGATGGGGGAGAGAGTTCCCACAGGAGGAAGGGGGATGTGGAGTGAGGTCCCACTGGAGGATGGGGGACAGAGATCCCACAGGAGGAAGGGGATGGGGGAGAGAGTTCCCACAGGAGGAAGGGGGATCGGGAAGAGAGATCCCACAGGAGGAAGCGGGATGGGGAGAGAGAGATCCCACAGGAGGAAGTGGGATGGATGTGAGCGATCCCACAGGAGGAAGGGGATTGGGGGAGAGCGGTCCCACAGGAGGAAGGGGGATGGGGAGAGAGATCCCACTGGAGGATGGGGGAGAGAGATCCCACAGGAGGAAGGGGGATGGGGACCAGAGATCACACAGGAGGAATGGGGATGGAGGAGAGAGATCCCACAGGAGGAAGGGGGATGGGGGAGAGAGATTCCACAGGAGGAAAGGGATGGGGGAACGAGATCCCACTAGAGGAACGGGGATAGTTAAGAGAGATCCCACAGGATGAAGGGGGATGGGGAAGAGAGATTCCACAGCAGGAAGGGGTATTGGGGAGAGAGATCCCACAGGAGGACTGGGGATGGGGGAGAGAGATCCCACAGGAGGAAGGGGGTTGGGGGAGAGAAATCCCACAGGAGGAAGGGGGATGGGGGAGAGAGTTCCCACAGGAGGAAGTGATGGAGAATAGAGGACCCACAGGAGGAAGGGGGATGGGGGAGAGAGTTCCCACAGAAGGAAGGGGGATCGGGAAGAGAGATCCCACAGGAGGAAGGGGGATGTGGGAGAGAGATCGCACAGGAGGAAGGGGGATGGGGAAGAGAGTTCGCACAGGAGGAAGGGGGATGGGGCAGAGAGATCGGACAGGAGGAAGGGGGATGGGGGAGAGAGATCCCACAGGAGGAAGTGGGATGCTGAGGAGAGATCCAACTGCTGGAAGGGGGAGTGCGAACAGACAGCCCAGAGGATGAATGGGGGATGGGAAAGTGAGATCCCACAGGAGGATTGCTACCCGTGCCACGTGCTATTGAGGCTAGAAATAATGCAGCTAAATACGTGGCTGAGGGGATGGTGCATGAGGGAGGGGTTTATGTTTCTGGACAATTGGGCTTTCTTCCAGGGGAGGTGGGACCAGTTCGAATTGGGCAGTTTGCACCTGAACTGGAGGGGGACTAACATCCTTGCCGGTAAGTTAGCAAGTTCTGCTCCGGGAGTTTTAATCAAGGTTGCAGGGGGAGGGGGCAGAGTGTTAGAGCAGATAGTGATGTGGAGGAGGATAATGGTCATGCGAGGACTGCCTGTATAGACAGATATCAATGGTTTGTCCGAGACAGAAATGTTCTCAGTTGCATCTATTTCAATGCAAAGAGTATTGTAGGTAAGGCAGTTGAGTTTAGGGCGTGGATTGGCACATGATGATTTCGACATTATTGCTATTAGTAAGACTTGTTTTGCAGGAGGGGCAGGACTGGCAGCTTCATGTACCGATGTTACGTTGTTTCAGACGTGATAGAGGGGGAGGAGTGGCATTACTAGTCAGGGAGAACATCACAGTTGTGCGTAGATGGGACGGCCCGGAGGTCTCGTCTACAGAGGCCGTATGGGTGGAGCTGAGGAACGTGAAAGGAGTGACCACACGAATAGGGTATTATTATATACGGCCCAATCGTTAGAGAGAATCGGAGGAGCAATTCTGTAGAGAGTTAGCACACCAATGTAAGAAACAGGAATTTGTAATCGGAGGGGATTTTAACTTCCCACATATTGACCTGGACGCCCACTCTGTGAAAGGGTTAGATGGCGTGGAGTTTGTCAAATGTGTTCAGGAAAGTTTTTAAATCAATATATTGATGTACCAACGAGGGAGGGTGCAGTACCTGATCTATTAGGGAATCAGACAGGTCAGGTGACAGAAGTATGTGTAAGTGAACATTTTGGGTCCAGTGACCATAATGTCATTAGTTTCAAGATAATTATGGATAAGGACAGGACTGGTCCACCAATTAAGGTTCTGAACTGGAGAAGGGCCAATTTTGTGGAAATGAGAGAGGATCTGAGAAGAGTGGATTGGGATAAGCAGATTGGGTGTTTGGCAGGTATAGGCAACAAGGAACAAATGAGATACTTGAAGAATATAGAGAATGTAAGTGACTACTAAAGAAGGAAATCAGGAAGGCAAAAAGAAGACATGAGGTTGTGTTGGCAGATAATGTGAAGGTAAACCCAAAGGGTTCCTACGAGTATATTAAGAGTAAAAGGTTAGTAAAGGACAAAATTGGTCCCCTAGAAGATCAGAGTGGTTGTCTATGTGGTCTATGTGTGGAGCATCACGAGATGGGGAAGATCTTAAACAGTTTTTTTGCGTCAGTGTCTACTCAGGAAACTGGCATAGCGGATATGGAATTAAAGGAAACAAACAGTAGTGCCATGGAACGCGGCCAGTGAGTGAGGGGGCCAGTGAGTGAGTGGAGATTTTAGGCTTTGACAGGTCTTTACAATGCCTCCTGAGACGGTGATGTGCCTCTCCTGTGAGATGTGGCAGTCTTGGGGGAACTCCCCTCTCCCGCAGAGTCACATCTGCCAGAAGTGCTTGCGGCTGGGCGATCTGGAAAACCGTGTGAGGAATCTGGAGCAGCAGCTGGATGACCTTCGACTCATAAGGGAGAATAAGGCAGACATAGATGAGAGCTACAGGGAGGTAGTCACACCTAGGCTGCCGGAAGCAGGTCGTTGGGTGACAGTCCGAGGGGGAAAGCGAAGGAGAGTAGACAGGTAGTGCAGAGCACCCCTGTAGTCATTCCCCTGAATAATAAGTTTACCGTCCTGGATGCTGTTGGTGAGGACGACCGACCAGGTGTGAGCTACGGTGGCAGGGCCTCTGTCACTGAGTCTGACCCTGTGATGCAGAAGGGTGGGACGGAGAGGAGGAGAGCTGTCGTCATTGGAGACTCAATAGTCAGGGGAGCAGACAGGAGATTTTGTGGACGTGAGAAGGAAACCCGCATGGTTTGTTGCCTCCCGGGTGCCAGGGTCCGGGATATGTCTGACCGAGTACATGACATTCTGGTACGAGAGGGAAAGCAACCAGAAGTCGTGATACATATTGGTACCAATGACATAGGCAGGAAGAGGGTTGAGGTCCTGAAGGGTGAATTTCGGGAACTAGGCAGAAGGCTGAAGAACAGGACCTCAAGGGTGGTGTTCTCAGGATTGTTGCCAGTACTACGTGATAGTGATGGTAAGAATTGGAGGAGATGACAGTTGAATGCGTGGCTGAGGAGTTCCTGCAGGGGACAGGGTTTTAGATTTTTAGACCATTGGTATCTCTTCTGGGGAAGGTGGGACCTGTACAGATTGGATGGGTTGCACCTGAACTCAAGGGGGAGCAATACCCTTGCTGGTAGGTTTGCTAGCATCGTTCGGGAGGGTTCAAACTAATTTGCAAGGGGGATGGGACCCAGAGCGATAGAGCAGTGAAAGAAGTGCATGGAGTAAAGCCAGATCTGACACAGACAGGCTTTGAGGAAAGTGCAGCAGAATAAAGGGTATAAAGGCAGTGAGGTAGAAGGGCTAAAGTGTGTATACTTCAATGCAAGAAACATCAGGAACAAAGGTGATGAACTGAGAGCTTGGATACATACATGGAATTATGATGTAGTGGCCATTACGGAGTCTTGGCTGGCACCAGGGCAGGAATGGATTCTCAATATTCCTGGATTTCAGTGCTTTAAAAGGGATAGAGAGGGGGGAAAGGGGGAGGAGGGGTGGCATTACTGGTCAGGGATACTATTACAGCTACAGAAAGGATGGGTAATGTAGCAGGATCCTCTTTTGAGTCAGTATGGTTGGAAGTCAGGAGCAGGAAGGGAGCAGTTACTCTACTAGGGGTATTCTATAGGCCCTCTGGTTGCAGCAGAGATACCGAGGAGCAGATGTGGAGGCATATTTTGGAAAGGTGCAAAAATAACAGGGTTGTTATCATGGGTGACTTTAACTTCCCTAATATTGATTGGCACTTGATTAGTTCCAAGGGTTCAGATGGGGCAGAGTTTGTTAAATGTGTCCAGGATGGATTCCTGTCACAGTATGTTGACAGGCCGACTAGGGGGAATGCCATACCAGATCTAGTATTAGGTAACGAACGGGGTCAGGTCACAGATCTGTCAGTGCGTGAGCATCTGGGGGACAGTGACCACCGCTCCCTGACCTTTAGCATTATCATGGAAAAGGATAGAATCAGAGAGGACAGGAATATTTTTAATTGGGGAAGGGGAAATTATGAGGCTATAAGTAGAACGCGGGTGTGAATTGGGATGATGTTTTTGCACGGAAATGTACTATGGACATGTGGTCGATGTTTAAGGATCTCTTGTTGGATGTTAGGGATTAATTTGTCACGCTGAGGAAGATAACGAATGGTAGGGTGAAGGAACCATGGGTGACAAGTGAAGTGGAAAATCTAGTCAGGTGGAAGAAGGCAGCGTACACGAGGTTTAGGAAGCAAGGATCAGATGGGTCTATTGAGGAATATAGGGTAGCAAGAAATGAGCTTAAGAAGGGGCTGAGAAGAGCAAGAAGGGGGCATGAGAAGGCCTTGGCAAGTAGGGTAAAGGAAAACCCCAAGGCAATTATGTGAGGAACAATAGGATGACAGGGATGATGGTAGGACCGATTAGAGATAAGAGTGGAGAGGTGTGCCTGGAGGCTGTGGAAGTGAGCGAGGTCCTCAATGAATACATCTCTTCGGTATTCACCAATGAGAGGGAACTTGATGACGGTGAGGACAATATGAGTGAGGTTGACGTTCTGGAGCATGTTGATATTAAGCTAGTGGAGGTGTTGGAGTTGTTTGGACGGATAAGTCCCCGGGGCCGGTCGGAATATTCCCCAGGCTGCTCCACGAGGCAAGGGAAGAGATTGCTGAACCTCTGGCTAGGATCTTTATGTTGTCGTTGTCCACGGGAATGGTACGGGAGGATTGGAGGGAGACGAATGCTGTCCCCTTGTTCAAAAAAGGTAGTAGGGATAGTCCAGGTAATTATAGATCAGTGAGCCTTACATCTGTGGTGGGAAAGCTGTTGGAAAAGATTCTTAGAGATAGGATCTATGGGCATTTAGAGTATCATGGTCTGATCAGGGACAGTTAGCATGGATTTGTGAAGGGCAGATCGTGCCTAACAAGCCTGTTAGAGTTCTTTGAGGAGGTGACCAGGCCTATAGATGAGGGTAGTGCAGTGGATGTGATCTACAAGGATTTTAGTAAGGCATTTGACAAGGTTCCACATGGTAGGCTTATTCAGAAAGTCAGAAGGCATAGGATCCAGGGAAGTTTGGCCAGGTGGATTCAGAATTGGATTGCCTGCAGAAGGCAGATGGTCATGGTGGAGGTAGAACAATCAGATTGGAGGGTTGTGACTAGTGGTGTCCCGCAAGGATCTGTTCTGGGACTTCTACTTTTTGTGATTTTTATTAACGACCTTGATGTGGGAGTAGAAGGGTGGGTTGGCAAGTTTGCAGATGACACAAAGGTTGGTACTGTTGTAGATTGTGTAGAAGATTGTCGAAGATTTCAGAGAGACACTGATAGGATGCAGAAGTGGGCTGAGAAGTGGCAGATGGAGTTCAACCCGGAGAAGTGTGAGGTGGTACACTTCGGAAGGACAAACTCCAAGGCAGAGTACAAAGTAAATGGCAATTTAGTTGGTAGTGTGGAGGAGCAGAGCGATCAGGGGATATATGCCCACATATCCCTGAAAGTTGCCTCATAGGTAGATAGGGTAGTTAAGAAAGCTTATGGAGTGTTAGTTTTCATAAGTCAAAGGATAGAGTTTAAGAGACGCGATGTAATGATGCAGCTCTATAAAATTCTAGTTAGGCCACACTTGGAGTACTGTGTCCAGTTCTGGTCACCTCACTATAGGAAGGATGTGGAAGCATTGGAAAGGGTACAGAGGAGATTTACCAGGATTCTGCCTGGTTTAGAGAGTATGGACTGTGATCAGAGATTAAGGGAGCTAGGGTTTTACTCTCTGGAGAGAAGGAGGATGAGAGGAGACATGATAGAGGTGTACAAGATATTAAGAGGAATAGACAGAGTGGACAGCCAGCGCCTCTTCCCCAGGGCAACACTGCTCAGTACAAGAGGACATGGTTTTAAGGTAAGGAGAGGGAAGTTCAAGGGGGATATTAGAGGAAAGTTTTTCACTCAGAGAGTGGTTCGTGCGTGGAATGCACTGCCTGAGTCAGTGGTGGAGGCAGATACACTAGTGAAGTTTAAGAGACTACTAGACAGGCATATGGAGGAAATTAAGGTGGGGGGTTATATGGCAGGCAGGTTTTGAGGGTCGGCACAACATTGTGGGCCGAAGGGCCTGTAATGTGCTGTACTATTCTATGTTTTATGGAACATATAGAGATTAAAGAGGAGGAGGTGCTTACTGCCTTACAGCAAATAAAGGTAAATAAATCCCCCAGGCCTGACATGATATTTTCTCGGACCTTGAGAGAGACTAGTGTAGAAATTGCAGGGGTCCTGGCAGAAATATTTAAAGTGTCCTTCGCCACAATTGCTGTGCCGGAAGATTGGAGGGTAGCTCATGTTGTTCCGTTGTTTGAAAAAGGCTCCAAAAATACACCAGGTAATTACAGGCCAGTGAGCCTGACATCGGTATTAGGTAATTTATTGGAAGGTGTTCTGAGAGATCGGATATACAAGGATTTGGACAACCAAGGGCTGATTAAAGATAGTCAGCATGGCTTTGTTCATGGCAGATCGTGTTTAATGAATCCTGTAGTGTTTTTCGAGGAGGTTACCAAGAATGCACATGAAGGAAAGGCTGTGGATGTTGTCTACATGAACTTTAGTAAGGCTTTTGACAAGGTTCCACATGGGAGGTTAGTTCAGAAGGTTCAGACAGTAGGTATCCATGGAGAGGTTGTAGATTGGATTCGAAATTGGCTCTGTGTGAGAAGACAGAGTGGTAGTGGATCATTGCTTCTCAGACTGGAGGCCTGTGACTAGTGGTGTGTCTTAGGGATCTGTGCTGGGACCATTGTTGTTTGTTGTCTGTATCAGTGATCTAGATGATAGTGTGATAAATTGGATCAGCAAGTTTGCTGATGACACTAAGATTGGAGGCGTTGTGGACAGCGAGGAAGGCTTCCAAAGCTTGCAGAGGAATCTGGACCAACTGGCAACATGGGCCAGAAAATGGCAGATGGAATTTAATGCAGACAAGTGTGAGGTGTTCCATTTAGTAAGGACAAATCAAGGTAGGACATACACAGTAAATGGTAGGGCACTGAGGAGTGCGCAGGAAGAAAGGGATCTGGGAGTTCAGATACGTAATTCCCTGAAAGTGGCGTCACAGGGAGACAGGGTTGTAAAGAAGGCTTTTGGCATCCTGGCATTCATAAATCAAAGTTGAGTATAGGAGTTGGGATGTTATGGTGAGGTTGTATAAGACATTGGTGAGGCCAAATTTGGAGTATTGTGTGCAGTTCTGGTCACTGAACTATAGGACGGATATCAGTAAGACTGAAAGTGAGCAGAAAAGATCTGCGAGGATGTTGCCGGCTCTTCAGGAGTTGAGTTACAAGGAAAGATTGAACAGGTTAGGACTTTATTCCTTGGAGCGCAGAAGAATGAGGGGAGATTTGATAGAATTTTACACAATTACGAGGGGTATAGACAGGGTAGATGCGAATGGGCTCTTTCCACACGGATTAGGAGAGATAAATTACAAAAGGACTTTGCTTCAGGGTGAAAGGGGAAAGGTTTAAGGGGACACTCAGAGAGTTGTGAGAGTGTGGAACGAGCTGCCATCTGATGTGGAAAATGCGGACACACTCTTAAGTTTTAAGAATAAATCTGATAGATGCATGGATGGGAGAGGTCTGGAGGGCTATGGACTGGGTGCAGGTCAATGGGGCTAGCGGAATAAAGTTTTGGCACAGAGCAGAATGGCCGAATGGCTTGTTTTCTGTGCTGTAGTGTTCTATGATTTTACGATTCTATGAAGGAATATGGGGAGGTCAGTTCCCACAGGAAGAAGGGGGATGGGGAAGAGAGATCCCACAGCAGGAAGGGCGATGGGGTAGAGAGATCCGACTGGTGGAAGGGGAATGGGGAGGAGAGATCCAACAGGAGGGAGGGGGATGGGGCTGAGATCCCACAGGCGGAAGGCGGATGTGGAAATGAGATCCCGTAGGCGGATGGGGGATGGGGAAAAGAGATCTGACAGAAGGAATGGGGGATGAGAAGGGATACCACTGGAGGGAAGTGAAATGGGAAGAGAGAACCTACAGGAGGAAGGGGAATGTGGAAGAGAGATCCCACGGGAAGAAGGGGGATGGGGTAGAGAGATCCCACAGGTGGAAGGGGAATAGGGAAGAGAGATTCCACAAGAGGAAGGGGGATGGGGAAGAGAGATTCGACAGGAGGAAGGGGAATGGGGAGGAGAGATCCAACAGGAGGGAGGTGGATGGGGAAGTGAGATCCCACAGGATGAAGGGGGTTTGCGAAGAGAGACCCCGTAGGCGGATGGGGGATGGGGAAGAGAGATCCCACGGGAAGAATGGGAATGGGGAAGAAAGATCCCGCAGGAAGGAGGGGTGTGGAAAAGACATTTCACTGGAGGATGAGGAAAGGGTAATAGAGAGCCCACAGGAGGAATGGGGATGGGGACGAGATCCCTAAGAATCGAAGGGGGATTGGGATAAAAAGTCCCACAGGAGGATTCCAAGGGTAAACGATAATCCTACAAGACGAGAGGATGCAGAAAATTTTTGTACGTGTGTGCTGGGTCTGAACAGAGACCCAGAGGAGATGCGGCCTCGCTCTCTGTGTATCTGGTAGTGAGCAAAGTTACACACTATCAAGGGCAGGGGAGGACAATCTCACAATGGTATTTCTTTCCTACTCACTGGGACAGTCTGCAGACGGTCTCTTGTCCCTCACTGGGAAGGGGGTGTGAATCTCTGACCCACCTGCTGCATTCAGTGTCGGTCTGGGTGTCAGTAACAGTGAGAAGGAACATTGTCAATGGACGTGTCACAGGCAGCAGGAAACACGGCCATTCCTGTGATTTACTACCATTAAACCAATGGTCGGTATTCACTGATCTGATGAAGTCTCCAACATCCCTTCACAAGGAACCACAGAACCCTCCTGTCCTTGGGGAATTACTGACCGATCCCCTGGGCATTTGTCACAATTCTTCACAATCTGATTTATCACAGTTTAACCCAAATCCCTTTACATTGAAATGACACAATAGAACAGTTTCACAGTTCAGAGTGAGAGTTAAATCAAGTTACCTCAACTCCTGGCACTTGTGCAGCCCGGGTCCCAGCCGCTGGATTCCTTCACACTGAATGTGGCATTTCTCCAGGTTGAGGTGTTTTACTGTATCACAGAGTCCGATGGCATGAGACAGGACCGCGCAGTCAATCGGGGTCAGTGTTATTCCACTGAATGAAAGTGTTTCCACAGATCCCAGTGCGGCCTGAGCCACTCCACGATTCTGAGACTCAAACAGGTAGTGCAATGTGTTCAGGAGCCTCCTTTTACCAGCTTCACTCCCTGTGTTTCCACTCTTGTGTTTAACCTCCTCCTTCACCCAGTCAATCACCCGGCAGGTTGTGTCATGATGAAATGGACCCAGAAAGTCCACCAGGCCCCGAGCTGTCATTGGGGAGGAGAGACCAGCAACAAAACGGAGAAATACCTCAAATCGCCCATCTGTCGTGCTGTGGGCATCAGTGAGGAATTTCAGGATATCCCCGGGATGTGGATTCAGGAATTGTGCGACTGCAGCTACAAACTCTTGGATGGTGAGGTGTGGGAATGTGTACACCACGCTCTGGGCAGAATCCTCTCTCTCCAAAAGCTCCATCAGGAACCCGGACAGGAACTGGGAAGGCTGAAGACTGTAGTTGACCAAATCTCCATCTGAAAACACAATCTTCTTCTCCAACACTCCTCTGAAGGCCATCTGACCAACCCTGAGTAACACATCACGGGGGCTCTCAATCTCACGGCCGTGGTTTTTCAGGATGTTATAAATATAGTAGGAGTACAGTTGGGTGATGGTCTTGGGAACTCGCTGCGGGTCCCTGACTCTTTGTGTGAAGAAGGGGCCCAGTGCCAGAGCGAGGATCCAGCAGTAGGAGGGGTTGTAGCTCATGGTGTACAGGATCTCGTTCTCCTTCACATAATTGAAAACAGCTTCGGCCACCGTCTGATCTTCAAAATGTCTGATGAAATATTCCTTCCGTTCCTCGTCAACAAATCCCAGGATTTCCGCCCAGACACTGATATCCGCCTTTTCCAATAAATGTAACCCAGTGGGACGGGTGGTCACCAGCACTGAACACCCTGGGAGCAGCTTGCCCTGGATTAAACTGTACACAATGTCCGACACATCACACTTCCACTCGGGATCTGGGCACTGTTGCTTGGGTTCTGTATCTCTCCAACCGTCTGCAAAATCGATTTTGTGTTTGAATTCATCTAAACCATCGAATATAAACAGTAATCCCTCTGTGTTCTCCCAGACTTCTGTCAGGATATTCCCAAAGTAAGGATACTGATCCAGAATCAGTTCCTGCAGGTTTATTCTACAATTAATGGAGTTTAAATCCCGGAATTTGAAACTGAAGACAAACTGGAATTGTTGGTATATTTTCCCCATGGCCCAGTCATAAACAATCTTTTGTACCATCGTTGTTTTCCCGATCCCCGGGACTCCGGCCACTGCAGCTGAACTCCCAGATTTGGATTTACTCCGGGAAAAGCTGCTCTGGAATAACTGATCAGTACGGATTTTTTCCAGCTGTCTGCGGAGTTGTTTCTCTCTATAATCCTCATGGTCTCTGCCTCTTGCCAGCAGCTCATGTTCCACCAGTGTCCGATCTCGAACAGTAGAAATGACCGTGAGCTCAGCGTATCGATCAGCCAGCTGGAAAACCTTCACCTTCTCCGTCATCAGGATCGTGTTCACTCTCAGTGTTTCAATTTGTTCCCGTAGAGTCTCCTTATGTTTCTGTTGAACATCTTCCATGGGAACAGAGAACATATTCAAAACGTTAAATGGCTCATCTGACAAAGAACTTTATAACGGTATTTCAGTGTTTGAGATTACATGAATAAATTCAATGCTTCCATGGATATTAGGACAGAAAGTAAAATTCTATTTGCAGACACGGAATTGACAGCAATGGATGTCCCTGAAAATGTCCAATCCTCATGTTCTGGTTCTAGTTATTTGCGAAGGTGAACATTCCCCTGATTGCACTTTCTGAGGAAGCTTAAACAAGCATCACTCCCCACTAACATCTTAACTGCATTCTACAGAGGCGTGGTTGAGAGTGTGATGACCTTTTGCATCACAACCTGGGACTCCAGCTGCAGTGCTGCCGACAAAAAAGCCTTGCAGGGGGTGGTTAGGGGAGCAGAGAAGGTTATTGGGGTCTCCCTACCTTCTGTCCAAGACCTCTTTCAACGTCGATGCCTCCAGAAGACACGGTACATCATTAAAATCCCCTCACACCCTCTCCATGAACTGTTTGTTCTTCTGCCATCAGGCAAACGTTACAGGAGCATCAAAACTAAAACCACAAGGCTACTAAACAGCTTCCTCCCACAGGCAGTCAGACTGCTAAATAGCTGCTCGACCTGACTCTGCTTTGGACACTTATAACTTCCACCGGACACTTATAAGTTGATTTAAAGCGACATGTGGCTGTTGTGTTTTATTATTTATTGTTGTGTTTATTATTTAGTGTTGCGTTTGTAATGTTATGATTGCACTGCTTCTGGGAAACGCTGTCTCATTCTACCCTGCAGAGCTGATGCACGGTTGGAACGACAATAAAGTTTTGGAATCTTGAATATCCTATTGCAATTCTGACTGCACTCCCGTTACAACAACATTTTACTATATTTAAAGCATTGTTTGCATCATTAACTGACGATGTTAATGTTGATCTGGTGTGGAACTATGGAGAGCAGGACACTGTGCATTTTGGCCAATCTACACACTGGGGAGTCACAGGTGTCCACTGCTCTTGCATCAAAACAGAGGCAGAATACGCGGGAAATACTCAAGTCGGGCAGCGTCTGGGGGAGAATCACAGTGAAGTTGCGGATCGATAACCCATCGGAATGACAGGAATGAAAATGGGTAGTTTTCAATCGCAGTGATGGAGGATTGGTGGAAAGGTGGAATCTGTGTTAATGGAAGAAGCCACAAGGGTCTGTGTCAGTGATGTACATCGTGTCTGTGGGACAGGGTGGTGAACTCTTGGCAACTGCTGCTCATCAGTCTTGCTGTGGGGGTGTGGGGCGCTGTCTAATGAGGCCTCCGTCTGTCAGAGTCGACCATGGATGTCCTGCCCCTGCAAGCCGGGGCACTCCGATATGGAGAGGAAGCTTCTGCCGATGTAGCAAGCTCCCTCTCTCCATGCATCTGATGTACTCAAAGGAACGGCAGAGACTGACACAGCTTGGCACCAGAGGTGTCGCAGGAGATGCCAGTCTGCGTTGAACAGTGTTTAACACTAACTCAGGGACTCCAGCTCCAGGCTTTTCCCATTGGGTTTACTCCCAAACTCTTCCCCATGAGGGGTTACAGTTACAAGGCAGTGGAGTTTTGAGATCAGAGTTTTCTTGTTCCTGGGTGAGCTGCCAATCACTGCCGACAAGCCCCATCTGCCCAAGGCGACTGGTTGTAAGGCACCAGTAACCCACCTCTGCCCCTTCTCCTGTGGGAAGAAACGCTTCCACCGGGATTAGTGGCTAAACCATACGTGAAGGTCAAGAGCTGTACAGAGGCTACTCGCCACTGGGAGCATTTAATAGGTGCGGCAGCTCATCCGCACTGTCACCCCTCCCCCCCGGTTATAACTATCTTAAGCAAATAAGGGGCTCTGTATTATTGACAATGAATCGGTAAATTGATTTATTATTGTGACATGCACCACTGTAAAATGGAGAACTTTTCTGCATGGGATCCAAATAGATCATTACATCACATCGGTGCAATGAGGTTGTACAAGGAAAAATGGAACAGAATAGTTCAGGGAAACAGTGTTTCAGTTGCCGAGAAAATGCAGTGCAGGCAGACGATAAGGTAGAAGGCCAAAGGATCATTGGGAGGTCAGTGTTGAGTTTTTTTGGGACTATGTTCCTAAACTGTAGAAATCAACACCTTAAACTACAGTACTGTGCAGAAGTCTGAGGTGTATATTAGGACTGACACATTTTGTCTTTTATTTTCTATTTTGCACTTTATCCCGTTGTGATGCGGTTTGAACGGCATCGTCTGGATGAAAGGTGCTTTATAAATAAGTCATTATTATTATTATTATTATTATTATTATTATTATTATTATTATTATTATTATTATTATTATGATCATCATCATCATCATCTTAGCCTAAACAGGTAAAACTTGAGGTGCAGGCATAGCCAAGCACAATCATGTCTCAATTGATAGGAGATTTCAGACTATTCTCGTGGTGTATCGTGTTATGTGTTTTCGAAGATTTACACAAGTATCGCCGTGTGGGCCTAATTTATTAATACTATTCTGTAAAGCCTTTAGGATGATACCAGTTATCGATATTACGATTGGGATAAATAATACCCTGTTCGTGTTCCATAGTCTTTCATTTTGCCCTTTCAATTAGGTTTTTTTTTTACTAATTCATTTCTGTAAGTTATGTGTGTTTGGAATGGCTATATATATTTAAAAAGTTGCTTTTGCTTGTTTATCCTGTAAAATTACATTCGAACGCGGATCATGGATTATCCTATCCGAAATAATGATCGGACGCAGTATGATATGAAGGCTCTAACTCTAAAAGTGCAGCAGGCTTGTACTTATTGTAGGTTATCGTGTTTTTCATCAGTTGTAGTTCAAGCAAGCTTTTTGGGAATGTTGTCTACCACTTGATTGTGCTTGTGCAAGTCATGAGATTCAGTTAAATTACTGCAGGATGTTGTAAAGTGTTGGATTGTTTCTGGATTGACTCAACGATTCAGGAGCAACTTCTCCTCTACCATGCAGTTTCCGAATGGACATTGAACCCATCGATACTGCCTCACTAATCTCTTTTTAAATTTCTATTTCTGCACTACTTATTTAGTTTAATATTTCATATAATCACACAGACATGCACAGCTATATATGTTCAACTTCCAGGCCCTGAAGCCACTTCGCTGCTCAGCCAGATCCACCGTCTGACAGGCCACATGTCTCGCATGGATAACTCCAGGTTACCGAAAGCAGTACTCTACGGAGATCTCTCTCAGGGCAAGAGAGATCGTGGTGCCCCGCGCAGGAGGTACAAGGACCAAATTAAGCAGAGGCTCTCTCAGGTAAATATGGAGGTCAAGGAGTGGCAGCCGCTGATCCACGGAAAAGCCAGGAATTCTGAGGAACCCAGAAGAGCGACTGCTGAAAAGAAGAGGGGATGCAAGAAGGATCCAACTACCCAAGCGCCTGCGTCCCAGCTGTCCCTCTGTCCCAACTGCTCCCGAGTCCACAGATCCAGAATTGGCCCCTACCGTCACCAACAATCGTGTCGTCATCCAGTACCAACACCCCCCCCCCCCTCACAGACACAGACACACACACACACCCTATTTGGGAAGAGAACAGGATTTAGGGAATGTTTCATGATCATTAATGCTTGGTGGAACCCCGGAATGTCCATGCCCTCAAACCCTTTTGTTCCCCAGATCTGGAGTACCTGGTGCTGTTGTGTAAACCTTTCCGGCTGCCAAGGGAGTTCCCGGCTGTTATTATCACAGCTGTGTAATAACAACATCCCCCAGTTGTGTGTTATTGTCACAGAGGGGAGATGATTTCCTTCAGAAATCGATCAGGACTTCCCAAACCACAAAATTTGTATCAACAGTTCCGTCTGAACAGCACTTGCCGTGTGACCGACTGCTTACATTGCCGGTGATCAGCAGGAGCTCAAGAAATTCAGCTCCGATCTGTGCAAAGTCATCCAGGCAGCGAAACGACAATACAGAGATCGTATTCAGGCACAGCTCTCCACCAACAACACACACAGCTTATGGCAAGCTCTGCACCCCAATGCAGACTTCAGAGCTAAGTGCAGTGGTGCTGCCAACATCGCTGCCTGTCTCCCAGAGGATCTTAGTCTCTTTACGCTCGGTTCGATATCGCCAACACTGAGACCCCGAGGAGAGCCGACAAAGCGACCTGCACATTGGTCATCTCTGAGGCTGAAGTTCACAGGTGTTTCCAACGAGTGGACAGTCGCAAGCCTGCGGGACCGGACGGCGTCCCAGGGCGGGTACTCAGGATGCGCGCGGTACAACTGGCAGGTGTATTTACGGATATTTTTAATCTCACCCTCTCCCAGTGTAGAGTTCCCTCCTGCTTCAAATCATCCACCATTGTTCCTGTACCTAAAACAACTAAGGCAACTTGCCTGAACATCTGGCGTCCTGTCACATTCACCTCAATAATAAGCAAATGCTTTGAGAGGCTGGTCTAGGACTGCATCTGCAGCTTGTTACCACCCACACTGGACCCCCTACAATTCACCTACCGACACAACCGATCAACAGATGACACAATAGCCACTGCTCTGCACTCCTCCTTAAACATCTGGGGAAGAGGGATGCTTATGTGAGAATGATGTTATTAGACTACAGTTCAGCATTCAATACCATCATTTCCTCCAGGCTTGACAAGAAGCTCAGAGACCTCGGCCTTCACCCTGCCTTGTGCAGCTGGGTGCTGGATTTCCTGTCAGATCGCTGGCAGGTGGTAAGAGTGGGCTCCCTCATCTCTACTCCTCTGACCCTCAACACAGGAGCCCCTCAGGGCTGTGTCCTAAGCTCCCTCCTTTACTCTCTGTATGCGCATGACTGTGTCGCCACCCACAGCTCCAATCTGCTAATTAAATTTGCTGAGGATACGATATTTATTGGCCAAATCTCAAATAATAACGAGGCAGCCGACACAGAAGAAGTCACCACCCTGACACAGTGGTGACAAGAAAACAACTTCTCCCTCAATGTCGCAAAAACAAAGGAGCTGGATGCAATGTTGCAAAGACAAGAGGAATGGAGACGGGCTAACCCCTATTGACAGCAATGGATCTGGGGTTGAGAGAGTGAACAGCTTTAAGTTCCTCGGCATTCACATCACTGAGGACCTCACGTGGTCTGTACACATCAATTGTGTGGTGAAAAAAGGCACACCAGCACCTCTTTCACCTCAGATAGAACCATTGAACCATAGAACATTACAGCACAGAAACAGGCCTTTTGGCCCTTCTTGGCTGTGCCGAACCATTTTTCTGCCTGGTCCCACTGACCTGCACCTGGCCCATATCCCTCCAAGCCCCTCTCATCCATATACCTGTCCAAGTTTTTCTTAAATGTTAAAGTGATCCCGCATTCACCACTTCATCTGGCAGCTCATTCCACATTCCCACCACTCTCTGTGTGAAAAAGCCCCCCCCCATGTTCCCTTTAATGTTTTCCCCCTTTACCCATAACCCATGACCCCTGATTTCTTTTCTCCCCGAGCCTCAGTGGAAAACGACTGCTTGTATTCCCTCTATCTATACCCATCATAATTTTATACACCTCTATCAAATCACCTCTCATTCTCCTACATGCCAGGGAATAAAGTCCTAACCTATTCAAACTTTCCCTGTAACTCAGTTTCTCAAGTCCCGGCAACATCTTTGTAAACCTTCGCTGCACTCTTTCAAACTTATTAATATCCTTCCTGTAATTAGGTGACCAAAACTGCATACAATACTCCACATTCGGTCTCACCAATGTCTTATACAACCTCACCATTACATTCCAACTCTTATACTCAGTCCTTTGATTTATAAAGGCCAATGTACCAAAAGCTCTCTTTACGACCCTATCTGCTTGTGACGCCACTTTTAGGGAATTACGTATCTGTACTCCCAGATGCCTCTGTTCTACTGCATTCCTCAGTGTCCTACCATTTACCTTGTATGTTCTAACTTGGTTTGACCTTCCGAAGTGTAATACCTCACACTTGTCCGCATTAAACTCCATCTGCCGTTTTTCAGCCCGTTCCTCCAACTGGTCCAAATCCCTCTGCAAGCTTTGAAAACCTTCCTCACTGTCCACTACACCTCCAATCTTTGTATCATCGGCAAATTTGCTGATCCAATTTGCCACATTCTCATCCAGATCATTGAGATAGATGACAAATAACAATGGACCCAGCACTGATCCCCGTGGCACATCACTAGTCACAGGCCTCCACTCAGAGTAGCAATCCTCCACTACCACTCTCTGGCTTCTTCCATTGAGCCAATGTCTAATCCAATTTACTATCTCTCCATGTATACCTAGCGACTGAATCTTCCTAACTAACCTCCCATGCGGGACCTTGCCAAAGGCCTTACTGAAGTCCATGTATACAACATCCACTGCCTTTCCTTCATCCACTTTCCTGGTAACTTCCTCGATAAATTCTAATAGATTGGTTAAACATGATCTACCACACACAAACCCATACTGACTTTTTCTAATAAGTCCCTGTCTATCCAAATACCTGGAGATCCTATCTCTTAGTATTCCTTCCAATAATTTACCTACTACCGATGTCAAACTTACTGGCCTATAGTTTCACGGCTTACTTTTTGAGCCTTTTTTAAACAACAGAACTACATGAGCTATCCTCCAATCCTCTGACACCCGATCCGTGGATATCGACATTATATTTATGCCAGGGCCACTGCAATTTCAACAGTTATTCTCCTTCAAGGTCCGAGGGAATACCCTGTCAGGTCCTGGGGATTTATCTACTCTGATTTGCCTCAACACAGCAAGCACCTCCTCCTCTTTAATCTGTATAAGTTCCATGATCTCCCTACTTGTTTGCCTTGTTTCCACAGACTCCATTCTAGTTTCCTTAGTAAATACAGATGCAAAATACCCATTTAATATCTCTCCCATTTCGTTTGGTTCCATACATAGCCGACCACTCTGATCTTCAAGATGATCAATTTTATCCCTTATTATCCTTTTGCTCTTAACATACCTGTAGAAGTTCTTAAAATTATCGTTCACCCTGACTGCCAAGGCAACCTCATGTCTTCTTTTAGCTCTCCTGATTTCTTTCTTAAGTATTTTCTTGCTCTTTTTATACTCCTCAAACATCTTATTTCCTCCCTGTTGCCAATACATGTTATACATCTCTCTTCTTCGTTATCAGAGTTCCAATATCCCTCGATAGCCATGGCTCCTTATTCTTATTCATTTTGCCTTTAACCCTGACAGGAACTTACAAACTCTGCACTCTCAAAATTTCTCCTTTATAGGTCTCCCAATTACCAATCACATCCTTGCCAGAGAACAACCTGTCCCAATCTACGATTTATAGATCCCTTCTCATTTCTTCAAATTTGGCCCTTTTCAGGTTTAGAACGTCAACCCGAGGTCCAGATCTATCTTTATCCATGATCAAGTTGAAACTAATGACGTTATGATCACCGGAACGAAAGTGTTCCCCTACACACACTTCCGTCACCTGCCCTAACTCATTTCCTAATAAGAGATCTAATATTGCATCCTCCGTAGTTGGTACAGCTATATATTGATTTAGAAAACTTTCCTGAACACATTTTACAAACTCTAACCCATCTAGACGTTTAACAGTATCGGAGTCCCAATCAATGTGTGGAAAATTAAAATCCTCTACAATCACAAATTTCTGTCTCCTGCAGTTGTCTGTTATCTCTTTGCAGATTTGCTCCTCCAATTCTCGCTGACTATTGGGTGGTCGATAATACAACCTCATTAATGTGGTCATACCTTCCTGTTTCTCAGCTCCACCCACATGGCCTCAGTAGACAAGCCATCTAATCTGTCCTGCCGAAGCACTGCTGTAATATTTTCCCTGACTAGTAAAGCCACCACCCACCCTTCATCCCTCTGTCTCTATCACGTCTGAAACATTGGAACCCTGGAACATTGAGCTGCCAGTCCTGCCCCTCCTGTAGCCAAGTTTCAGTAATGGCTATGATTTCATAATTCCACGTGTCAATCCAGACCCTCAGCTCGTCTGCCTTTCCCACAATACTCCACGCTTTGAAATATACACACCTCAGAAGATTATTACCACCACACACAACCTTGCTATTTGTGACTTTGCATGAACTACCAACATCATTTATTTTTACCCCCGTTCCACTATCTACTCTGGCACTCTGGTTCCCATCTAATTTAAACACTCCCCAATAAAACTAGCAATCCTCCGTGCAAGTATATTGGTGCCCTTGTAGTTCAGGTGTAACCCGTCTCTCTTGTACAGGTCCCACCTGCCCCTGAAAGAGGTCCCGATGATCTAGAAATCTGAAACCCTGCCCCCTACACCAGTTTCTCAGCCACGTGTTCATCTGCCAGAGCATCGCACTCTTACCCTCACTGGCACGTGGCACAGGCAGCAATCCGGAGATTACTACCCTCTATGTCCTGTTTTTCAACTTCCTACCAAGCTCTCTGTACTCACTCTTCAGGACATCCTGATGCTTTCTACCTATGTCATTGGTACCGATGTGTACCACGACATCTGGCTGATCACCCTCCCACCTCAGAATGCTGTGCAGGCGATCAGAGACATCCCTGACCATGGCACCCGGAAGGCAACAAACCATCCGGGAGTCTCTGTCACGACCATAGAATCTCTGTCTGTACCCCTGACTATGGAGTCCCCTATCACTACCGCTCTCCTCTTCCTCTTCCCTCCGTTCTGCACTGCAGAACCAGACTCAGTGCTAGAGATCCGGCTGCCGCAGCTTGTCCCAGGTAAGCAATCCTCCCCCGACCCCAACAGTATCCAAATTGGTATACCTATTTTGAAGGGGAATGGCCACAGAAGAACCCTGCATTAACTGCCCTTTCCCCTTCACTCGCCTGACGGTAACCCAATTACCTGTGCCCTGTTCCTTAGGTGTAACTACCTCCGGGAAGCTACTATCTATAATCTGCTCAGTCTTTCGAATGATCCGGAGGTCATCCAGCTCCTGCTCCATTTCCCTAATGCGCTATGTTAGGAGCTGCAGCTGGATGCACTTCTTGCAGATATCGTTGTCAGGGACACTGGATGTCTCCCTGACTTCCCACATCCTGCAAGAGGAGCATTAGAACATCCTGCCTGGCATATTCTCTAGTCTGAACAAAAAAAAAGAAAACAGAAAAACAGATGGTTGAGGACGTTTGGGATTGGCCCATAAATGCTAACGATTTTCTATAGGGGCACAATTTTGTGCATCCTGACTGGCTGCATCACTGCCTGGTATGGGAACTGTACTTCTCTCAATCGCAGGACTCTGCAGAGAGTGGTGCGGACAGCCCAGCGCATCTGTAGGTGTGAACTTCCTACTACTCAGGTCATTTCAGAGATAGGGGGTAAAAAGTGCCCGAAGGATCATTCTGGACCCAAGTCTCACCAAGCACAAACTGTACCAGCTGCTACCATCTGGGAAATGGTACCGCAGTTTAAAAGCCAGGACCAACAGGCTCCGTGACAGCTTCTTCCACCAGGCCATCAGACTGATTAATTCACGCTGATACAATTCTATTTCCACAATTGTATACATAAATACAGACTCACTTCACACACTTTACTGTAATCGTGCTGCTGGCGCAGAAAAACAATTTTCACGACATGTGTCCATGATATTAACCCTGATCCTGAAAATTTTTATCTGGCTGTTGTCTCATTTTTTTAGATCTATTATTCATCATCCTCAAACTGTCCTCGTTCATATCAATCCAAGTGCGCTCCAGTGCACATGGGGTTTTCCAGAAATTGCGATTTAAGTTCTTATTTTTTTGCATATTTTCCAGATCTGTTTCAGACCAGGACATTTTACCAAAATTATACGTCAATATCGGCACAGTGAGTGTTTACTACCTTCGTTATATTTTTACTGTTCAGCTCTGTTTGGCTGATTTTCTTGATCCTTGATGTAAATTCAAAGTTTGTTCAGCCTTGCAGTAAATTCAGATTTTCTTCAGCCTTCAAGTAAATTTTGTTGGAAGGTTTTCCTTTATCACACTATTATCTATTTTATTTGCTTATTGATATCCTAAATATCCGTTTCATATTCTGTTGCATTGCATCCCGATGCTCTGTTTGATATTCTACCGGCTCTATTGCACCTTTCTTTATGTTTAATGATGTTCTGTACTTTCCTAGTCTAAAGTTCATGTTTATATATTTGGGAATTAGTTCCATTATTTGATTTGTTTGTTTCAGCTTTACTGATGCAAGAGCAAATAATTTCAAATAATCAATGTATAGCTGTGTCAAGGTGTAATTCGTATTTTTTTTCTGATCAGATCCCTGATTTTTATCTGTTTCAGTAAATTATGAGTGGGCTTAAAGCTAGACAAAACCATAGTGGGCTTAGTGAGTCGCTGTGGAAAATCGCTCCATTTATTTTGATAGTGGTCGTTGTTCCTCTGTGGTTATTAATAGGATGTTTATTTTACGTGAATGCTTCATCAGTTGTAGAAATTTTACAAGCATTGTATGAATTTTAAATATATTTGGAACTTCTCTTAAACACACGAGGAACAGAATCAGATGTGTTTTTTTTATTGACAATATAACACTGAAAGTTTTCTGCTTTCCGCAGGGTTTGAAATAGAGTTAGATAATCTGTTATCTGTTGTTCAAACCCGAACGGTATTCTGTCTGCTCTCCTGTGAGTATATTGTGGTTATCTAAGTTGTTATCTGAGTTGTTATTAGTTACGAGATGTACGATGCTGTAATTTTAGATTTAAAATTGTCATTATTATTATTAAGAGCCAATAATAACATAGTAGGTGACCATTTAGTAATCTTATAAATGCAGAATAAAGCTGTCGTTGAGACTGGTGGTACATACCTTCAGCCTTTTATATGTTCTGCCCCATGGGAGTATGACAGAGAGGATGTATGAGGTGGTTTGGGGTTCAGTAGCAAGGCGTTGGCTCGGGTTTGTGTCTTGCCAGCTTGATTGAGTTCCTCCAGGAGGTGACAAAGGTGATGGATGAAGATATACATGGATATTGTCTACTTGTATATTGGTAGAATGTTTGACAAAGTCCCACATAGGAGGCTCATACAGAATATTAACAAGCTTGAGAACTGTAGGGAACTGTCCTGGCTGCCGGGGACACAAACTGGGAGAAATTTCTTGGCTGGCGGGTGGTGAATCTGTGAAATTATTGTCATAGACGGCTGAGGAAGACACTTCATTGGATATATTTAAAATGCAATTCGATATGTTCCTGATTAGGAAGAGTGTCGACGTTTACTGGGATAATGGGGTAGAGAGGAATTGAAGAGCAAATTCACTGAGCCGAATGGCTTAATTCTGCTACTAGGTCTTACGGTTTTAGGGCGCATCTGGAGTATTGTGTTCACTTCTGATTTTCCAGCTCTTGGAAGGATTGGAGAGGGTACAGAACAGGTTCATCAGGATGTTGCCTGGATTCGGTGACATGTGCTACAAGTAGAGGTTTGATAAACCTGGTTTGTTTATTCTGGAGTTAGAATAGAGATCTGACTGAGGTGTACAAGTTTGAGTGATAAGAGTCTGGGTCGACAGCCTGTATTTTGTTTATTTTTTACATATGACTGGTGTCTAATACCAGAGGGCATTTGGTTAAGGTGAGATGGGGTAGATTTACAGCAATTGTGGATAGTTTTTTAACAGAGTTGTGGGTGCCTGGAATTTACTGTCTGGGTCAACATGGCTTTGTGAGGGGAAGGTCGTGCCTCACGAGGCTAATTGAGTTTTTTGAAGAGGTAACAAAAAGCAATTGATGAAGGTACGGTAGTAGACGTGGTCTACATGGATTTTAGCAAGGCATTTGACAAGGTCCCTCACGAGAGACTCATCCAGAAAATCATGAGGCAAGGGATAAGTGGAACCTTGGCTGTTTGGATAAATAATTGGCTTCCAGGAAGAAAGCAGAGGGTAGTAGTGGAAGGAAAGTATTCTGCCTGGAGGTCGGTGACTAGTGGAGTGCCGCAGGGATCTGTCCTGGGACCCCTGCTATTTGTGATTTTTATATATGACCTGGATGCAGAGGTGGAAGAATGGGTGAGTAAATTTGTGGATGACATGAAGATTGGATGAGTTGTGGATGGAGCTGTAGGTTGTCGAAGGTTACAAGAGGATATAGACAGGGTGCAGATTTACGCAGAAAAGTGGCAGATGGGGTTCAATCCGGATAAGTGTGAGGTGACGCATTTTGGAAGGACAAACCAGAATGCTGAGTACAAGTTTAATCGTTGATTACTGAAGAGTGTGAATGAACAGAGGGACCTTTGGGTTCAAATCCATACATCCCTTAAGGTCGCTGCACGGGTTGATCGGATAGTTAAGAACTCCTATGGGATGCTAGGCTTCATTAATAGGGGGATTGAGTTCAAGAGTAGAGAAGCCAAGTTGCAAATCTACAAATCTCTGGTGAGACCGCACTTAGAGTATTGTGTTCAATTCTTCTCACCTCATTATAGGAAGGATGTGGAAGCTATGGAGAAGGTGCAGAGGAGATTTACCAGGATGTTGCCTGGTTTGGAGAACAAGTCATGTGAAGCAAGGTTAGCAGAGCTGGGACTTTTCTCTTTGGAGCGTAGAAGGATGAGAGGGCACTTGATAGAGGTCTAAAAAATTATGAGAGCCATAGATAGGGTGGATTGCTAGAACCTGTTTCCCAGGGCACCAATAGCAAACACTAGAGGACAGATGTACAAAGTTAAGGGAGGGAAGTTTAGGGGAGACATCAGCGGTAAGTTTTTTACAAAGGGTTGTGGGTGCCTGGAACAACTTGCCAGGGATGGTGGTGGAGGCTAAAATATTAAGGGTATTTAAGAACCTCTTGGACAGGCACGTGGATGAAAGAAAGATAGAGGGTCACGGGGTAGTGTGGGTTTAGTACTCTTTTTAAAGGAATAGATGGGTCAGCACAACATCCAGGGCGGAAGAGCCTGTACTGTGCTGTAGTATTCTAGTGTCTAGAGTCTAGTGACGAGGGTCATGTCGGAGTCAACTATGTTATAGATGCTCCTAGTTATACATGATTGTGCAGGAAATGCAAGGAAATGGTCAATAATATAAGAAAGGATAACAAAGTATTTTTTTTCTTTCCCAGATATATAAAGAGTGAAAAAAGGGAGAGGGTCTATATCGGACCACTAGAAACTGCTGTTGTAGTTGCAGTAACGGGTGAAAAGAAAATGCCAGACAAACTCTGTGCAAGTCACTAGCAGAATTCCAAAAGGTAAAGAACATCAGCAAACAGAATTGCGTGTAGTGCTATTACAAAGGAAAAGGGGCTTGGAAGATGAAAGGTCTGAAGATAGAAAAGTCACCTGGACTGGGTCATACAGTGTATCAGGAGCCTGCCTAGGGTGTGTTGGGATTTCCAGAGCGTTAGGACCTGGAGTGAAGGCTTCAGCAGAACCAACAGCTGGATTAATAGAAAAATATATTGTAGAATAATCAGGCTGCGAAGAGAGATTCTTTGAATTGTTACTTGAATCCAGAGATCAGCGAATGATTAATGGCGAATTTTGATTCCCAGGTTTTGCCAAGTCACAGACTAACACTTGAGATGTGGTTTGAACTGTGCATTTGATCACTCACCGATCAGCTGAGTGGGTAATTCAGATAAACCTTGGCCGATGTTCATGTATTCCTGTGGATCAGGACCTGTTTAAATATAAAAAAAAATCCATGGAAACAGAGCTAAAATAATTAAAATAACTAAAATGTTTATCTCAATGTGCCTTTGTGTTCAGTGCGTGGTTTTAACATACCGTGTTCCTGTATTTCCCTCAGTATTCTGTCCAACTTCGGTAACTCAGTCCTCCACATCAGAAAGGATTCCCACATCGCCCTCCGGGCCCGGGAGCCTTTGCCATTCACCAAACTGAGGAAGAGTCTGGAACTCTCTGTCCGGTTTCCCTTCTCTGTCAGTTCAGTGACTTTCTACAAAAGGAAACAATGGACTTATTGTGGAGCAGACAGACAGACATGGAGAATGTGCAGGCAAGTATCTGTTCATGGCCCCGGGTAGCTTCAGAACAGATGCAGTCACTGGGCTGCTGCCTCATCCTCTCTGGGTTCAGTCATTAACAGAGAAACAGTAACTGAAGGAAATTCTAAATCAATAGTGTGTAAGTGTAACCCCTGGGTCGCCTCAGGCATCGCTCAAACTCGTTCTAGTCTAGGGGGAGCAGCCTTCGGCCCCGCCAAATTGGGTAATCAGCTGGTGTGGATGCTGTGTGATGTCCCCGCCTCGCTCAAAAAACAGACAGTACACCTTATGCGATTAAATGAGTACAATTTATAAAGATTACTATAACTAAGCGATTACTAACGATACAGTATATATGAATAAGAGAGAAAAAAAGAAAAGGCGCCAAACTTATCAAAGTCCAAACCACTTCGTGCACAACCGTTGGAGCTCAATTACTGAAGTCTTCTGGCCACCATTCGATCCCCTCCGACTTCCTCGACCCGCCTCCTGGGACCCCCACGGTGGTCGACCAGTCGCTCCACACTCCTCTGTCTCCGTCTCCTCTCATCACCGAAAACCTTGGGCCGGGGACCGTCGCCCAGCTTCCAGCATCCCGTCCTCTCTCTCTCACTCCATCGCCCCGACTCCCCAAAATCCCCGCCAACAATCAGTTTACAGTCCCAAACAAGCTTCCAGCACTTATCATAACAAAGACGCTAGCATTCCTACTATTAACACAGGCGCCATTTTGATTACATACACAGTAACAAAGAAAAAGAAAAAATCCCCCGTTACATAAGAATAAGGATTTACTGACACCCTGCAGTAGAAGCAATGTGATTAATTTCCTTGATCTGTCAATGTGCAGCATTACATCAACAAGATGTGACAACAAGAACGGAAGAGAGGGGAGAGAGAGAGCAAAAACAAATGGATGGCGGGCATCACTGAATCGTGGCTGACAAAAGTTTATAGTTGGGTGCTTAAATCCAAGGATAAATATTGAATCGAAAGGATACGCAGGTAGGTGAAAGTGTTGGGTCGAAACTGCTGTCATTAAAAATGAAAAGTCCTGAGAAAGAGGTGATGTCGGATTAGACGATGTGGATGTTAAGAAACTGCGTAGATAAAATGACCCTGTTGGAAATTATATACAGGCATGTTAACAGTAGCCAGGATGTGGGCTACAAATTACAACGGGGGAGAGGAGAGGCATAGAAAAAGGTCAATGCTAAAATTGACACGGGAAGTTTCAATATCCAGGTAGCTTTGGAAAATGAGGTCGGTGCTGAATCCCAAGTGAGGGAATTTATAGAATGCCTATGAGATGGCTTTTGAGAGAAGCCTATGGTTGAGCCCACTATAGGAAAGGCGGATCTGGATTCTGTGTTGCAAATTGAACCAGATTTGATTAGGGAGCTTCAGCTAAATAAACTCTTAAGAGGCAGTGATCATAAAATAGCAGAACTCAGCCAGCAGTTTGAAAGGGAGAAAGTAAAGTTAGAGGTATTAGTGCTACAGTAGAATAAAGGAATTACCTCGGCATGAGAGAGGAGCTGGGCAATAATAAATTCGAAAATGACACTAACAGGGACAATGGCAGAGCAGGAATGGCTGAAGTTTCTCGGAGGACAAATGATCACAAAGATGAAGAATTATTCTACAGGGAGGATGATCAACCGTGGCTGACGAGGTAGTCAAAGCAGCACAAAAGCAAAGGAGAGGGCACAGAGTATTACAAAATATAGTAGAAAGCTGGAGGAATGGGATGTTTTTACAAATCAACAGAAGGCTATTCAAAAACCGTAAATAGAGAAAATATGAAATATGAAGGCAGGCTAGAGAATGATGTAAAATAGCTTACCAAAACGTACGTCTGTATATGAAGATTGAAAGAGAGGAGAGTGGATATCGGACCACCGGAAAATGACAGTGGAGCGGTACTGTCAGGGGACAAGGAAATGCCGGAAGGTATTGGTCGGCATTTTGCGTCAGTCCTCACTGTAAAAACACTAGAACGTGCCAGATATTTGAGAATGTCCGGTGGCAGAAGTGAGTGTATTTGCAATTATTGCGGAGAAGGCGCTTGGGAAGCTGAAAGTTCTGAAGATAGATGAGTCCAGATCAACTCACCCGATAGCTTCTGAAGGAGGAGGCTGAAGAGATTGTGGAGACATTAGTAATGATCGCTCAAGAATCACTAGATTTTGGAATGGTTCCGGAGGACTGATCATTTTAAACTATAGACCAGTTAGTCTGATCAGCGTTTAGGAAGATGTCAGCAGTCGGTAATTGAGGATAAGGTTTCCGGGTATTCGGACGCACATGATAAGAAAAAGACCAACATCCATGGAAGGGAATCTTGCCTGACAGAACTGTTGGAATTTTTTGAGAGAACAGCATATGCTGGGTCGACAACAGAGAGTCAGTGCAAGTTGTTTACTTGGACTTCCCGAGGACCTTTGACCAGGTGTCCCACATGGACCGATGAAAAAATGGACACATCAGTGGCAATTGGAATGTAGTATAGTGAGGTACATGGCCATATACTTTAGCAGAAATAATGAAGACGTAGACTATTTTTGAATCTGGGAGAAAATTCAGAAATCGGAGTTGTAAAGAGTCTCTGGAGACCTGGTGCAGGATTCCGTGCAGTTTGAGTCTGTGTTCGGAAAGGCAAATACAATGCCAGCATTCACTTCGAGAGGATCAGAATATAAGAACAAGCACTGGCCAGACCGCACTCGCATATTTTGATCCCCTGATCAGAGAAAATATGTGATGGCGTTGTGAAAAATCCAGAGAGGAATCTAAACGAACAGAACCAGTGATCCTGGATGCACCTGTACTGGCCGGAGTGTGGAAGGATGAGGGGGAATCTAATTGTAACCTGTGGAATATCGAAAGGCATTGAGAGGGCGTGGAGATGATGTTTCTAATTGGCGGAGTCTAGAACCAGACGGAACAGCTTCAGATTAGAGGGACGTCCATTTGGAACAGAGATGAGCAGATTATTTAGCCGAGGAGTAGTGAATCTATAGAATTCATTGGCAGTGACAGCTGCGGAGACCAGGACATTGGGTATATTTAAAACAGAGTCCTGACTAGTCTGGTCAGCAAAGTTCACTGGGAGAAGGCAGGAGAATGGGGATGAGGGGGATAGTACATCACCCATGATGAAATGGCGGAGCAGAATCGATGGGCCTAATGGCCAATTGTGCTCTGATGCCGTATGGTCTTATGATGTGTAAAGACAAAAGAAGATTAAGAAATGTCAGTGCGGCTGTCTTATAATGGAGATGGTTACTGCCTGGCACTCATACCGTAAAATGGTAATGACTTCCTGAATGCAGGCATGGGTTTCCTGATTAACTGAGAAATTATGAATTAAACATTGAATAGTCTTCAAGCAACATACCCCTATGATGGAATTAAGGTAACTGAATATGGATGGGCTGAGGACATCGCTCTGAGAAATAAGAGAGGCAGCGTTTAAGGGTAAGCACAACATTGTGGGCCGAAGGGCATGTACTGTGCTGTACTGTTCAATGTTCTATGTTCTGTGTCCCGCATTTGAATGATTGATCTCCTAGAACAGTTACCAGTAGGGAATTGGAAAGGTTTTCCATAACACGATTAATGGACAACAATTATGGAACAAATCAGCATAATTCCCTGATGGTCCACTGCACTGTAAAATAATCCCTCAGTTTCACTGCTGCCAGGTCTGAGGAGTTACAGTTGTGAACGAAATTTAACCAGTAAAGCAGACGTCTCCAGATGATGAATTTATAGATCAGCATCATATTTACAGATTACCTCTTGCCTTTGGATAATGCCTGTGTGATTCATTACAGACAGCGCCAATGAATCCCAACGAGAACAGAGTTACTCACGGGTGTAACACACTTGATTTTCTAATACCACTCATGGCTGAATAGGTCAGATCTAGGACAAGACAATCACTGTTTGTGAGCTCCAAGGAGAGTGACCTGAGATGGTGTGTCCCTGTCTCTCATTAGTCAGATATTCAGCAAGTTAGCAGTTTTTTTTTGTTTGCCCCTTCCCTTTCAGGAAATCCTATTGATCTTCTTCCTTTTCAGGACAACCTGTTGATTTTTTGGGATCATGAGATATCAGCCAGTCAGCAGATTTATTTTGTGCTTTCTTCTGCCCTTTTAGATCAAACTATTGATGCTTGTGGTCATAAGATATCAGCTTTGTGCATGATCTTTCACATCCAATCAATCTCAGAGTTTTTCGAGGAAGTTACCAGGAAAGTTGATGAAGGCAAGGTTGTGGATATTGTCTACAGGGACTTCAGCACGGTATTTGACAAGGTCCCGTACAGGAGGTCGGTCTAGAAGATTCAGTTGCTTAGCATTCAAGATAAAGTAGTAAACTGGATTAGACACTAACTTTTTTGAAAGAATCCGGAGTGTCACTATAGACTGTTGCATTTCTGATTGGCGCCTGTATCTCGTGCAGTGTCACTGGGATCGGTGCTGTGCCTGTTGTTGTTTGTCATCTATATCAATGATCTGGATGAAATTACGGTTAACAGCATCAGCAAATGTGCTGTTGACTCCAACATTTGGAAGGTGCAGTGGACAAAAAGGAAGAGTACATGAGTTTGCAGTGAGGTCTGGACCAACTGGAAAATGCGCTTAAAAGGGGCCGATGCAATTTAATGCAGACAGGTGCAAGGTGTAGCACTTTGGATGGACCAATCAGGGTAGATCTTACTGAGAGACCGGTAGAACAAAGTCATCTGGGAATACAGGTACATAAGCCATTGAAAGTGGCAGCAAATGTTGATAGGCTCTGAAAGAATGTTTCTTAGCGCATTAACCTTGGTAAATGAAAATATCGTGTACCATATGATGTTGTATAAGACGTTGGAGAGGCCTATGGACAGACAGATGGAAATAAGTTTGAAACAGTACAGAAAAAACATTACAAGGATGTTACCTGGACTGGAAGACCTAAGTTATAAGAAAAGAGTGAACTGATTAGGACTTTATTCATTGGAACATGAAAGACTGAGCGGAGATTTGATAGAAGTGTACACAATTACATTGGGATATAGATAGATAAATGCAAGCAGGCATTTTGTACTGAGGTAAAGAGGTACTACAACAAGAGATTTTCACTAAAGGCTGAAAGGTGAAAAGTTTAACGGGTACAAAGGTGAAACCTGTTTACTCAGAGGATGCTGAGAGTGCGAAACTAGCAAGTAGTGCAAGTGGTTAAAATAATTCTGAATAGATGCATGCGTAATGAGCGTATAGAGCGCCATGGCCCGGTGCAGGTCAATGGGAATAAGTAGATTCAGTAGTCTGGCATGGAATAGATGGGCCAAAAGGCCTGTTTCTGTACTGTACTTTGCTGTGACTATGACAAGTCAGAAACACGTTGTTTGGGAACTCACGGAACCAAGACAAGCTGTGGTTAGCTGGTTTCCCTCCCTCAGGTACCGCAGTGAAGCCGGTTGGCCCAATTGACAGTTTAATACTCATCCTGGATTAATGAGATGAGGTGAAGCTACCCGACGGTTCAGCCAAGATTTGAAATTAGTTTCAGACCGAATGCCTTTTGGAAGTCCAGATATGCAGCCACTGCTCTTACTTCACACTGATAAATACAGCAGGTGATACAAGAAAAGGTGATGCTAAACCTGCAGTTCCCAGTGCTCCCCACCTTAAAAACTGAAACCAGATCTGCGAGAGACAAGTCAGAGATCAAAGTCTCCATTCCCAAGTCGATCTTCCAAAACGTGCAGGAGATTAATGTTGATCACTATTCCCTCTGATACCAGCAGATCAGTGACAATACACGAACTGCACTCACCTCATTTTCTTGTCTACTGAAATGTCCCTCCTTTGTCAACATCCAACCCAGTCTCTCAACCTTTTCTTCAATTGCTTGTTTGAGTCTGTCTCTGTAGAACTTTGTCAGTTGGTACAGTCGATATTCCTCCCCCTGTGCCAGGAGGTCGGATATTGTAAACTCTGGCTCTGTGAATATAAAAAGGAAAATGTTGGCTTGAACTCAGATATCCCTCGTCTCCACCGCTCTCACTCAACTCAACAAAAAACCGTGTCTTGAACCTGCCTACAGATACAAAATTGGATTAATTCTCCATCTCCAACACCATCACACTGAGCACGGAGTCCCCCTACGGCTGTGTGAACAGACCACTGCTGTTCACTCTGCTGACCCACGACTGTGCTGCAACACACAGCAAGAACGACGAGTCAGCTTACAGAGAGGAGGTGCAGTGGCTATCGGACTGGTGCAGAGCCAGCAGCCTGTCTCTGAATGTGAACAAAACAAATTTCTTGGTGTTCATCTAGCGGAGAATCTCACCTCGTCCCTCAACACCAGCTCCATAGCAAAGAAAGCCCAGCAGCGTCTCTACTTTCTGCGAAGGCTGAGGAAAGTCCATCTCCCACCCCCCATCCTCATCACATTCTACAGGGGTTGTATTGAGAGCATCCTGAGCAGCTGCATCACTGCCTGGTTCGGAAATTGCACCATTTCAGATCGCAAGCCCCTGCAGCGTATAGTGAGGTCAGCTGAGAAGACCATCGGGGTCTCTCTTCCCGCCATTACGGACATTTACACCACATGCTGCATCCGTAAAGCCAGCAGCATTATAAAGGATCCATGCACCCCTCATATAATATCTTCTCCCTCCTGCCAACTGGGAAAATGCACCAAAGCATTCGGGCTCTCATGGCCAGACTATGTAACAGTTTCTTCCCCCAAGCTATCAGACTCCTCAATACCCAGTGCCTGACCTAACACTTTACTGCCCTATTGTCACGTATGTTATTTATTGTAATGTCTGCACTGTTTTGTACACTTTATGCAGTCCTAGATAGGTGTGTAGTTTAGTGTAGTTGTGTTTTTTTTTCTTTTCCTCTGATGTTTTTTTACGTCGTTCAGTCTAGTTTTTGTAATGTGTCATGCAACACCATGGTCCTGAAAAACGACTCATTTTTACTATGTACTATATCAGCAGTTATGGTCGAAATGGCAATAAAAAAGTGACTTGACTTGACTTGAATCTAACACTTGCCTTAAAGCCTACCCAACAATGTTCTAGGCATTACGTAATAGAAGGACCACATTTAATATAAACCAGTCCATCCCCCATCCGACCCATTCACCTATTTAAATTTGGAAGGGCATAAACGTTGGGATTGTTGGTAATATTCGCTTCCCAGAGATACTCTCTCTATCCTGGCGAATACATTTCCCTTGATACACATCCCGGAAACACTCTCCTCATCTGGACAGCTGCATTTCCTCCAATTCACATCCTGGAAATCCTCAGAGCAGGTAGTACATTTCCTGTAGTGGGGTAACGGCTGCCCAGTGCACCACATGTACCACACCCACACATTTTCCCTCTCCTCTGACCAACCCTCCAACAAGGCCTCACCTTTACCCTCCACCCTGCCGCATTCTGTGAGCACATCACCCTCATATTTCACTCACCCGCTCCTTCTTGGGGACTTGACAGTTCTGTCTTTAATGAGCTTCCGAGCCGACAGGCAGTTGCCTCACTTGTGCTGGTTCCAGGGTCCTGATCGGTGTCTCTGACGTCACTGTCTCTGGGCTGAATTTGCTCCTCCTCCTCTGCGGCCGGACCGCATTCCATTGGGACATCGCTCTCAATCTGACCCTGCTTTGGTATCTTGCTTCTCGTGTCCCAATCATCTTCCCTCGATGATCCGCCTGGTAAAAACCTCTTCAGAACGTTCCATACTAGTTTCAATTTTCCACATGAAATAAATAATGAATTGCACGTTATACAAGTATGATTTAGATCTGAGCAAAATTGATTCAGACTGCAATGGAGCTGAGACTCTGGCTGACCAGATTTGGAGTGGAACTGTGCTGGTTGATGTGAACCGTACATCCTGTCAGGTGATCATCCCGATAAGCCGGTGACTGGACACATTTACTCCCAGTAAAATAGCACGATAAGCACGGTAATATTAATCACAGCAGTTGAACGCACGGATGACCACGGGATCATAATGCACCGGTGTCCGGTGATCCTGGGAAATATCACTGTGATTATCTTCCACAAGTTAAAATCTCCCTCGGTTACTAACTGTCCAGTAGTCTGTGTCACACAAAGACCAACAACGGGATTACACATGGTCCAGTCTGCTGGATCACACATTCTCCAGTTGCTTTGTCACACGAGGGGCTGGAGACTGGACAAGGGGACTGGAGTTGCTTTCTCCAGTCCCCTTGGTCACAGACTGACCATTCCCTTGAGATGCACATTGTCCGGTCCCCTGGTTCGCAGGCTGACCATTCCCTTGAGACGCACGTCCTCCGGTCCCCTGGGTCGCAGGCTGACCATTCCCTTGAGATCTATGCAGACCTCTCCCCTGGTTCCCATCTTATCCCCCACCTGCTGATCATCATGTAACAACTATGCATGTCATTGGCAAAGTCTTGGTTATAGAGCTTTGTGTGTAGTTGCAGTTGCTAATCTATAGGATGGAGGTGATGAAGCTGGAAAGTGTGTAGTGAAGAATGAACACTACGGTACTGGGCTATGGTGTTGTTTTTTTGTGTTATATGGTTGGGCTGGGGCAGCTTGCCCTGGAGCTCAGGAGCTTGAAGGGAAGCCTTACACACACACACACACACACACACGCGCGCGCGCGCACACACACACACACACACACACACACACACACACACACACACACACACACACACACACACGCACACACACACACACACACAGTAATCAGGGGTGCAGATAGGGTAGATGGTCACAGTCTTTTTCCCCGTGTAGGGGAGTCTGAGACTCGAGGGCAGAGATTTCAAAGGGACCAAATGGGCATTTTTCCACGTGGTGGCTGATGGGTATAAATTACATGCATCCAGATGAGGCCGCAAACACAAATAAAATTACAGAATTGAGAACATGTGGGCAGGAAAAAGGGGAGAAGAAGTTTACTCGGGAAATTTGGGAAAACTGCAGGAAAATGGGACATTTAGATCAGCATGAATTATATGGGCCGAAGGACCCGTTTCCAGGCTGGAGCATCGTTTTTATTCCAGCTGGAATCTCAGATTTGAGCACAATCACATTGTCTGGAGGTGACAGAGACATTTGGTCATTGGTTATGCGGGGTTTCCCAGCCAAGATCCTGGGAATTTAAATTCAGGTAGAAGATCATATCAAGAGGGAAATATTTAGAAAATCAGGTTCACCATTTCTCCACAGCCCAGACATTCACTGGGGTATTAAAACTCCGAAGCAGATCACAAATGTATCTACAATGAGCTGCCTCCTGATCCTCAGCCATTCCCAGCACCGGCAATGATCTCCGCTCCGCTACAGAAAACAGATTTCGGTGACACCCCTCCTCCTTTGCGTAGCAGGCAAGAAAAACCAGGGGGGAGTTGGTAGCGCTCCTTCCAAAACCTGAAATGCTGTGTTAGCATAGAATCTCGGAAGTCCCGGAAATGCTCCTATCATCTGCTTCTGAATTTTATAATGAAAGTTGAGGATGTCTTACATATCAGGGCCTGTCTGGAGGTGAAACGGACCCTGACCGTGAACATTCACATAAACGACAATTTCGCTGTCACATTCCTGTCTGTGTTTCACTCACGACCACATGATTCAGGAGCCCCTGCTCCTTTCACTCAGCTGAAGCTTTGTGTGGTGAAAGGAGTGATTCGACCATTACCGGTGTCAGATCCCTGCGCTGGAACTGTTGGGTTGATCAATTACTCAAGGCCGCTTTACCAGTGGGATAAATGACACTGCTTGATGAAACTTTTCTATGCCCTGTTAACACCTCTGTCAGTTTTTTTTCATCTGATCTATTGTGTACAAACGCGACAAAAGTTTAATTCAAAGATCCCTGTGATCATACCTTTGTCCATTCTGACGGTTGTTGATTGTCGTCGTCTTGTTTACACTTTGGTCGCTCTGCAGGACAGCTCCACCTGCTGGTGAGGCTCTAAATTTCACAACAAGCAGACAGTGAGTCAGAGAGTACGACTACTTTGCAGATATGACAGTATTTCCTAGCATTTGGCATGGGGACCAAACATTCCCTGTTAGTAACCACTTCCACACCATATCTGTCCACTGATACCTGGGGCATCTACTGACAGAGTCACAGAGCAATAAAATGCAAATTCAGAGCGTTCAGCCCCACGAGACAATGCCAACCACAGTGCCCACTGAGATGGTCACAATTTCCTGTGATGGGGCCATCTCCCTTCTGGCCTCTTCACTCCACCTACACACCCCAACTGCTTTTTGAATTATGCAACCGCACCTGCCTCATCCACTTCCTCTGGCTGTTTCCTCCACATGATCCCCAACATCTGCATGAATCCGCTGCTGATCAGATTGGCTTTGCAATCTCTTTACCAGCCCCTGTCCATTTAGATCCCCTAGATGTTACGATAATCTTCTCTGTGAACAGCAACTACTAATGTTGTGCATTCTGCGAACTTACCTGTCAAGTGATCCTTGTGCAACTGCATCCAAATCATTGCTACAAAATAACGAATATCAAAGGTCCCAATTTGAAGCCTCACGGCACATCGCTAATTACTCGCCTCCATTGCGAGGAGAAACCTTCAACCAGCACTCTTTGCTTGCTACCTTGAAGCTAATTTTGAATACATCCAATTTGCTCTCTCCGGACAGCATGGGACCTGATCATCGAGACCAAGCTGCCACGTGACACCTTGTCAAAGGCTTTACTGAAGTCGCATGCACAACATCCATGGGAACATAACTTTGAATTTCCACCTCTGCTTAATGTCACGTTGACAGGTTCTGACAATTTGATTAGCAGAAAAGTACTTGATGAGGCCAAGGTATGTCAATGTAAATTATGGGTTGACATGTGCTAGTTAGGACTGAATAAAATGCAGTGTTGGGATATTTTGCTTTATAAATGGTCTGTTCTCAGCAGACGCCTACGCGACGATATATTCGAGGGTAGGTATATCACTGCAGATTGCAATAGCCAATGGGATCAAGGGCATGTTGCTGCAGTTCATGGTAATTCCACATTTCTACAATCACTACAACACGACACACTTGGGGCTTCTTATAAAGGGAGGAAATTGTCAACGCATTTTAAGATGATTATAACGTAACAAGGAAACATTAGAACTAACCAAAAGCTACTTCAGATGATGCAGGAC
This sequence comes from Hemitrygon akajei, assembly GCF_048418815.1. Classification (NCBI taxonomy): domain Eukaryota; kingdom Metazoa; phylum Chordata; class Chondrichthyes; order Myliobatiformes; family Dasyatidae; genus Hemitrygon; species Hemitrygon akajei. The sequence goes on from NW_027331961.1 coordinate 2,144,102, forward strand.
CTTCAAATGAGCAAACACTCAGAGAATGTGATTGACTGTAAAGAGCTGGGCTTCTGAAAGCACATTACCAAACCTGGAGTGATTGCAACTTGGTCTGACCGAGGCATTCCACCTATTTCGTACCTTCCTTTGTAAAGATATGTAATGTTTACAGGACCAGTGTTCGAGTGAATGAGACTCACCAAACTTTCTCCTGACTGAATCAATGAAAACTCTGAGTCAGAGGGTTCTCTTCAGTTGGTACTGTCAGTCCTCGGGCTGGTTCACTTGTCGCTGTTCCCTCGTTCTCATTCGTGGCTTCTTTCCAGCTGTGGGCTTTTCTTCCAATAAATCTCTCACCGCAGGTCTAACTTTAACCAGAGAGATAATGAAGCACATTAACAAGACAAAGGAGAAAAAAATATTTCTGCTCAATTTTTTCAAAAGCGAATCTCACTGAAATTTAAACGCTGAAGACAAATAAAAGAATCTCATGGAACAAATCTGTAATTGTCCCTCACACGTCACAAATCCTGATACGGGATATGAAGGACTCATCAGTCAGTCATGATAAGATATCAGAGTAGACTGAAGTGATTCAGTCCATCGAGTCTCCTCCATCATTCAATCATGGCTGATTTTTTTTTTCGCCCCAATGCCATATTCTTGCGTCCTCTTATAAAGTGCTGGAAACTCCGTTCGTCGGAGCATTTTGGTTATGCAGACGCGCAGTTTAGGGGGAACAGTGACGGCTCTCTCTCTCTCCAGATTATCCCCACCTTATAACAGTGTTTTGTCCACTGCTTTGCCAGCGACAGGCTGTTGTTACAAACATGCAAATCGTCAATAATCAGGCCCAGATCTCATCCGTGTTCATATTCGAGATGGGTGAGGGTTTGCCTAAATGGGAAATGCACTAAACGGCCTCTTTGTTAAGTACAACTCTATACCAGCTCATTAATATGAATCTGTTAATCATCTGCCTGCAACTCAAAGCACAAACACATGCAGATATGGTCAACGGGTTCAGTTGTTATTCAGGCCAAACATCTGAAGAGGAAATAAATATGATGTAAGTGACGTTGACCGTGGAGTGATGGCTGGTGCCAGAACGGGTGGTCTGAGTGTTACGGAAACTGATCAGCAGCTTGGGTTCTCAAGTATAAATCTCTCGGTTTACTGAGAATGGTCCGGAATCAAACCAAAGGAAAATCCGGTGAACAGCGGTTCTAAAGGCTCCGTTAATGAGAGAACTCAGTGAGATTGGGTAGACTGATTAAATCCGACAGGAAAGCGGCAAGAACTCAAATAACCAAGCACTACGACAGCGGAGTGCAGGAGAGCGTCACTGAGCACCGAACATAGAATTTGGACGGGGTACAGCCGCAGTAAACCCCGAGCATTCACTCAGTGTCACATCATTAGGAACAGGGGTACATAAAAACGTACCCCCTGAGTGTAGACTTCCATACTTTTATCAACTGTCAGTGAGATTTATTACAGGAATTTTTATCCTAAATATCACTGCCAGATATATAAAGTCTTTGTTAAAAAAAACACACAAACAGAATAAAACACACATATTCGTTAATCAGAATCAGACTTTAATCGCCAAGTACCTATGCACATACAAGGAATTTACATCCGGCAGATGTTGTCTCTCTGCTCATAACAATAATAATGATAAATATAAATGAAAATATAGATTATACATACAGGTAGTGCAATCCAAGTAATTGTTAGCCGACAGTTAACCGGCAGTTAACTGTTCAGCAAAGTGACCGCAGTAGGGAAAAAAACTTCTCCAGTGACTATTAGTCTTAGTCTGGAGGGATCTGAAGCGCCTACCTTACGGAAGCAGATCAAACAGTCCGTGCGGAGGATGGGAGGAGTCCTTTATGATGTTCCCCGCCCTCTTCTTCAACCTGGAAGAGTACAGGTCCACAATAGAGGGCAGGGAGGCTCCAATAATGCGCTCGGCAGTCCTCACTGTGCGCTGTAGTCTGGTTCTATCCTGCTTGGTGGCGGCTCCAAACCACACAATGATGGAGGTGTACAGGACAGACTCAATGACTGCAGTGTAGAACTGCAGCAGCAATTCCTGAGGCAGACTGTATTTCCTCAAGAGCCGCAGGAAATACATCCGCTGCTGGGCCTTCTTCAGGATGGAGCTGATGTTCTGCTCCCACTTCAGATCCTGAGAGATGGTGGTTCCCAGGAACCTGAAGTTCTCCACGGTGGACACAGGGCTGCTGAGGACTGTGAGGGGAGACATAGCGGAGGGATGTCTCCTGAAATCCACTATCATCTCCTTTGTCTTGAGCGTGTTCAGCTCCAGATTGTTCCGACTGCACCAGAGCGCCAGTTGGTCCACCTGCTGTTGATATGCAGACTCATCACTATTCTGGATGAGTCCGATGACGGTAGTGGCGTCTGCAAACTTCAAAAGCTTCACATAGGGGTTGGAGGAGGTGCAGTCATTGGTGTAGAGGGAGAACAGCAGTGGAGAGAGGACACACCCCTGGGGGGCGCCGGTGTTGGTGATTCGAATATCCGAGGTGACCTGTCCCATCCTTACCTGCTGACTTCTGTTGGTCAGGAAGCTGTAAATCCAATCGCAGAGGTCAGGTGGCACAGTAAGGTGAGACAATTTGGAGCAGAGGGTATGAGGGACGATGGTGTTAAACGCCGAACTGAAATCCACAAACAGCATCCGAGCATAGGTCTCAGGACGATCCAGATGTTGCAGGATATAGTGGAGTCACAGGTTGACTGCATCGTCTACTGACCTATTTGCCCAGTAGGCAAACTGCAGGGGATCCAGCAGGCTGCTGGTGAGGGTCTTCAGGTGGTTCAACACCAAACGTTCAAAGGATTTCATGACTACAGATGTCAGTGCGACAGGTCTGTAGTCGTTCAGTCCTGTGATGGTGGGTTTCTTGGGGACCGGGATGATGATAGAGCGCTTGAAGCAAGTCGGAACCTCACTCAGCTCCAGAGATCTGTTAAAGAGCTGAGTGAAGATGGGAGCCAGCTGATCAGCACAGGCTCGTAGACAGGAGGGGGAGACCCCATCTGGGCCTGGAGATTTTCGGGTCTTAAGTCGCTGGAACAGTCGACATACTTCTCCTTCGCTGATTCTAAGCTGTGATCCAGGGGGGCTGGGCAGAGATGGTGGGGAGGTGATTGCAGTGATTGGGGGATGAGTGCCAGTGAGTGATGGTCGAGGGAAGGCAGGAAGAGAGACCGAAGAGGGGGGAGGGACAGGTGTAAGATGGACCCTCTCAAATCTACAGTAAAAGGTATTAAGGTCGTCAGCCAAAGCTTTGTTAACCTCAGCGGGGGGGGGGGGGGGGGGGGGCAGGGCGTCTCCTGTAGCCAGTGACCTCCTGCAGGCCTCTCCACACCGACAATGAGTCGTTAGCTGAGAAATTATTCCTCAACTATTCGGAGTAGAACCGCTTGGCCACTCTGATTTCTCTGGTCAGTGCATTTCTGGCCAGCCTGTACAGGGCCCTATTCCCACTCCTGTGGGCGTCCTCCTTAGCTTGGCGAAAATGTCTGAGTTGGGGGTAAACCGTGGCTTATTGTTGGCGAGGGTCCGGAAAGTTTTTGTGGGTACACATGCATCCTCACAAAAACTGATGTAGGATGTCACAGTATCTGTCAGTTCATGTATATTGGTGGCTGCAGCTTCAAAGACACCCCAGTCAGTGGTGTCAAAGCAGTCCTGAAGTTGCTGTTTCACCTCACTGGTCCATTTCTTCACTGTCCTCACCACAGGCTTAGCAGATTTAAGTCTCTGCCTATAGGCTGGGATGAGGTAGATCAGACAGTGGTCAGAGAGTCCTAAGGCTGCACGGGGAATAGAACGGTAAGCATTACTTAGGATAGTATAACAGTGGTCCAGAGTGTTACTGTCCCTGGTGGGGCAGTTAACATGTTGTCTGTATTTCGGGAGTTCGTAATTCAGTCTAGCTCTGTTGATCAACAGCGAATCTGTGTGTTCCCGTTCTAAACGCATAATATGATCAGCCAGCCGCCGAACGGCCTCGCTCACGTTGGCCTGAGGTGGAACATAAACACCAACAAGGATAAATGAGGAAAACTCTCGCGGAGAATAGAAAGGCTTACAGTTCAGAACGAGAAACTCCAGGTTCGTGTCGCAGTGTCTGTGAAGAACCTTAACGTCAGTGCACCAGCCTTCATGGATGTAAAAGCAGATTCCACCACCCCTTGATTTCCCCGATAACTCCGTGACGCGGTCCGCTCGCAGCAGCTGGAAGCCGGAGACGTGCAGACCTCCGTCCGGAACGGAATCACTGAGCCACGTTTCAGTGAAACAAAGAGCCGCAGAATTCGCAAAGTCTCTGCTGGTTCTGGTCAGAAGAAGCAGCTCGTCCATCTTATTAGGAAGAGAGCGAACGTTGGCGAGGTGTATCGCTGGGAGCGCGGAGCGGAATCCCCGCAGTCTCAGTTTAACAAGCACACTGGCTCTCTTCCCTCGTTTACGACTCTTCCATAATCGATACAGAACCGCTGCTCCACCGACCAAGATCTCAGAAAAACTATTCGGGTCAGAGTGGAAAGTTGGAAGGTAGTTGTTAATGATCTGCCTGGTGTTCAGGAGCTCATCCCTGCTGAATATGACTGGATCCGCTTGAACAAAAACAATAAAAAGACACAAAAACACACAAAAAGCCAGAGAGCTCGGCACCGAGGCCGCCATCTGCGGCGCCATTTTGAAACATCCACGCAAACATTTTGAATCCACGCAACCCTAAGGACAATATTGAACTGATAGAAACAATAGCATTACTAGGGCGACCAGTGGGCGTAATAAAGCACCATAGTATTTCCCCTATGATCCTGTCCTTACCTGGTGCTGGACTCCTGATTCTGTTTCCAGCGAATCCGAACATCTGAATTTTATGGCCCTAACAGAATGTGAACACACCCTGAGCAATGTTCAGTTGATAACACGCTCATAAACCTGAACTTCAGCCTATTCAGCATGTAACGCCACACCTTGTTCCACAACGCTTGTGTTAAACCACATGAAAGCTTAATTTGCATGAACAAGTCACTCTTACAAGTTGTCTGAACCAGAATTAATACTACAGTGCAAGCGGTGCAGTAATTGCCTCTCTCCAGAATACTTGATCTGCTCTGGAGAGGAATCGCAACCCGCATCCTGGTCCGGCTGGATGGCGTCGTCACTTCAATTTATTGTACAAGTTAGGGTCAGTTTATTGTCAGATTATAAACTCCAGCGACAGCTCAGGGCAAAGATCGCTGTGGGTTTATTGCACAGAGACAGCAGAAGGAAGGGCGCTCTCAACTCTGATGGAATATTATGTATTTGGAATAATGTTCTCTTTTGAACAGGAGACATTCCTTTTCTCCAGATTTTACTGTGACCCCTCTGCCTGGAGCAGACTTCAAGGTCATCCTGTTTATAAAGGGCCATCTTTAACAGAGAGAGCAGCTGTCCCGAGATAACCATCTCCCAGAGATAACAACCGGTCAAAGTCAACAGCGAGATATGGACGCCCTTCTCCTTCAGCTTATTGCTCACTGACGGGAAACAAGTTACCACATCAGAGTAGCAATCATATGGAATTATCATCATAACCCGATGGCGAATTTGCCTGGCAACCCATTTACTTCACACATACATCCAACAGCATCGCATTTATTTTCCTCGTCAGAGAACGATGGGTAAAAACATTAATTTCACTGAGTTTCTTCTCTGTCAGAGTGTGCTGCTGGTATGTTGAATTAGTAACAGGACATTCACCCCCTCAGTCCTGTTCTGTCATTCTCTGTGATCACAGGGGATTGTGATCTCAGTGACACATCCCTGCGACAGTCTGCAACACTTCACTCCCTTGCCTGTCAAGAATCTCTCTGCTGCGGAATTAAACTCACTGAAAATAATCACTGCTTCTCGTTTTCTTTGAGGAAGAGCATTCTAAACACACACAAGTTCCACCACATAGAGTGTGGAATTAGTAACAGGACATTCGCCCCGTCAGTCCTGTTCCGCCATTGTCTATGATCACAGGGGACTGTGATCTCAGTGACACATCCCTGCGACACTCTGCAAAACTTCACTCCCTTGCCTGTCCAGAATCTGTGCATTGCGGAATTTAAAACATTGAAAACACCAAACTCTGCTTCTCATTTCTTTGAAAGCAGTTCCATCTCATAAAAATAACCTCATCTATCTTCACCTGTTTCAGCTTCCCCTGGAACAGCAACTGATAGTATTGATACGGTAGAAAAACTAGAAATACTTGCTTATTGAAACACCATAACACAGCCCAGTACAGTCCCTGTTCTTACCTGGTGCTGGACTCCTGAGTCTGGTTTCAGTGAATCCGAGTGTCTGAATTTTATGTCTCTAACAGTAAGTGAACACACCCTGAGCAATGTTCAGTTGATAACACGCTCATAAACCAGAACTTCAGTCTGTTTAGCATGTAACGCCGCAGCTTGTTCCACAACGCTTGTGTTAAACCACACAAAGACTCACCTTGCTTGAATGAGTCTTTCTAACTTGTGGTCCGAACTAGAATTAATACTTCAGTGCGCGACATTTTACCACCTCCAGAGAGGAATCATAACCCGCATCCTGGTTCCGTTCGGTTGGTGCCGTCGCTTTGAGTTCTTGTTCACCTTGGGACCAGTTTATTGTCAGATTATAAACTCCAGCGACAGCTCAGGGCAAAGATCGCTGTGGGTTTATTGCACAGAGTGAGCAGAAGCAAGGGCGCTCTCCACTCTGATGAAATATTATGCATTTGGAATAATGTTCTCTTTTGATCAGCGGACATTCCCTTTCTCCAGATTTAATTGTGCCCCCTTGGCCTGGGCTTGCACTGATTTTAAGTTGGCCCATTTAAAAGCCATCTTTAACAGTTGTCCGCAGTTGTAAACTTCGGGTAATGGGCAATGGGGAGCGGCTGTGGCGAGATTGCTATCTCCCAGAGATAACAACCGGTCAAAGTCGACAGCAAGATATGGATGCCCTTCTCCTTCAGTGTATTTTTCACTTACTGGAAGCAAATTGCAGGATCACAGCGCCATCATTTGCATTTTAGACCATTTCCCGCTGGTGAATTTGCTTGATATCGCATTTACTTTGCACGTACATGAATCGTTTTCAATCAGTGAGCGATGGAAAAACTCGAAACATTAAATTCACGGGATCTCTTATTTGTCGGAGGTTCTTGCTGGCATATTCAATTAGTAGCAGGATATTCGGCTATTTTTATTTGAAGAAAGAACAAGCAGAGTTTTGAAATCAATGGCTTGTGGTGCCATCATCTTTAATTCAGCGTGTTCGGAGCGGTGGATCACACAGCACGGGAACAGCCTTTGGTGAGTCGTACCTGTTCTGACCATCCACTCACTGTCCACATTGGTCCCATTTATCAGCACTTGGTTCATAGCCGACTGTCTATCGGCAGTTTCAATTTTCATCAGGATTATTCCCTAGATCACGTGTTGAATGACGGATCAATATGAGGTACTAGCCAGTTCTCCCGGAGTCTGCTTGTGGCTAGGCTGGTCACAAGTATATTGGTCAAGGCCCCAGCAATCTCTTCACTCGCCTCTCTCTGTAACGTGGGGTATATCCCAACAGGGCCTGGAGACTTATACTCCTTAATGCATTCTAAGAGACCCAACACTGTCTCCTCCCTTACTTCAAAATGCCTGTGTATACTTGTACTCTCCGCACTGGTCTCCCTATCTTCCTTGTCTTTCTCCTTGGTAAATATTGATGTAAGTTACTCATTAAGGACCTCACACACATTCTCGAGGGCTCTGTTTGATTCGACCTTCCTGACCGTTACATACTTTTCCTTTTCCTGCTTGACTAAATTCATCACTTCTCACGATATTTAAGGTTCTCTGACGCTGCCAATCTTGTCACTCCGTCATACTGGAATATACCCGTCCTATACTCCGTGCAGTAAACACCCTCCACATGTCAGATGTGGACGCCAGTGTTACGAAGGATGAACAGCTCTGATGGGCAGAAGGGTGCAGAGTTGTCCATGCCCCCCCCCCCCACTTTGGAGAATCACAAACCGTTACTGTTGCTATGCTGCTAATGAGAGAGAGAGATGTAAGAGAAAGCATGCTGGAATTGGAACATCTGCTGCAGATAAGAGAGAGATAAAGCAGGGGAGTGAGACTTGTTGATCCACCATATTGTGACTTCTGAAAGACTTATGGCTTCTGAGAAGGTTGTTTACCTTGTACCATTCTGTTCATTAAAATTCCTCAGTGGACAGCCGGAGTGGGCTGGTTCGATGGACACAGCCATTCAAAATTGATGGACAACTGAGACACTGTGAGTAGGGATAAAAGTGAGGTCTGGGGAGACACCCTTCAGACACACCAGGAGACACACTATTGAGCACTGCTTGAGTGTTGGAACCCACGTGTATGTGTCGGGCATCGGAGTCCGAACAAAGGGATCGATCAGTTTCACTCACGGTGTTATAGCAGGGCCGGTGGGGGCTTATGTGTGTGTCCACTCATGCCAGAGTGACGAGTCCACCACAAAAGAACGGTCTAGCTGAAGGACAGAGGGGTCATACTTGAATGGCCATAACACATCGACGGATCAAGAACGTAAAGGAAGGTTTGCCTGCCTGTAGCTGTTACATCTTGCTCTCTCTCTCTCTCTCCCTCTCTCCCTCCAACAATTACAACAGAACGACCAACATCTACCTCAGCACGTATGAACTGAACGGAACTTTATATTCACATATGACAATTCAATTTCCACTGGACATTGATAGAGCTTGTTTATTATTGATTATTATTATACCCACACTTTTAGGTTTAGTATTGCTAACGTGTATTATATATATATTTCGATTATTGATATTGATTTGTGTATTTTACTAATAAACACTGTTTGAAAATGGTACCACCAGACTCCAACGGATACTTCTTTTTCTGCTGGTTAGACACCCAGTTACGGGGTACGTAAAAAAATTGGGGGCTCGTCCGGGATTTGATTTCAAAATTTGGGGGTCCAGTGAATTGGGCTATTAGTCCATTATCTGATCTGGTTGCGTGGGTAATCAGACTGGAACCAGCAGAGATGGAAATAGACAAATTTATAAAGAACCCGACTTTGGGGGCATTGGAGAAAGCCAGGAAGGTGGAATTTGTGAGTGTTGCGAGACGATTATATCTCTCGGCGCTGAAATCGGCGATGAGAAATTGGGAGATACAGAGGGCCATAGCCCAGCATTATATATCCAAGTCTGTGTTCGCGCTTGATGCATTGAACCTGTTCCCTGAGAAGAAACCAGTTGATGGGGCGGCTCAGTTAGAGATGGAGAAAATAAGGTTGTAGATGGAGAAGAGGAAGATGGAGTATGAGATCCTGCTAAAGGAGTTGGAGGCGAAAAGGGAGAAAGAAAGAGCTGAGTTGGTTGAGAAGGAGAAGAGGCAGCATGAACTTCAGATGAGGCAGCTGGAAGCAGATGAGGAAGAAAGGAAGCTGAAAGGAGGATGGAGGAGGAAGAGAAACAACGGCAGTTCGAGAGGGAGAGATGGCAACATGTGGGTAGCGGGGCAGACCGAGCGGAGAAGTTTAATGTTAGTAGGGAGTTTAGGTTAGTACCTCCATTCGAGGAGACGGACGTTGATAGTTACTTCTTGCATTTTGAAATGGTGGCCGTGAATCAGAAGTGGCCCAGAGATCAGTGGGTGGCGTTGTTACAAAGTGTATTAAAAGGAAAGGCTCAACGGGCATATGCGGCATTGTCCATGGAAGAGTCTGAGGATTATGAGGTAGTAAAACAGGGTATCCTTCGGGCCTACGAGTTGGTACCTGAAGCGTATAGACAAAAGTTCAGAGATTTAAAGATACTGTGGAATCTGACGTATACAGAGATTGCCTATGAGAAGGGTGTGCTCTTGGATCGTTGGTGCGCTGCAGAAAATGTGGAGGAGGATTTCTATCGTTTAAGAGAGTTAATTCTGATTGAAGAATTTAAAGGTTGTGTTTCGGATAATATCCGGACGTATCTGAACGAGAAGACGAATAAATCTATATCGGATTCGCAGATGAATATGCCCTAACCCACAAGACAAAGTTTCCCCCACATAAGAGTTACCAGAAAGGCAGTAGGGACGGTAGGGAAAGTCCACCGGCTAAGGTAGAGGATAAGCCGGGAGCTAGTGGTAAAGGTAAGGAGGAGGACAAGCAGGCTGGCAGGAAGGTTCCTAGCTTGACCTGTTATAATTGTGGAAAGGCTGGTCATATTGCATCTAAGTGCTTTGCTCCGAAGAAGGAGACATTGAGTCGATCAGCAGATCGATGAGGGAGGTCAAGGTGGATAGAGTACGAGAGGGCCGTCAGAAATTTATTTCGGAAGGGACGGTGTCTGTGAAAGAAGGAGAAACCCCAGTTCCAGTGAGAATCTGGAGGGATACTGGGGCTGACCAGTCAGTGATCCTAAGTAAGGTGCTAGATTTCGGTCCTGAAACTGGAGAGGTGGTATTAAGAGGCATGGGAAAAGGGACAGATTTAGCAGGTGGTGACATGTGTTCAACAGTGAAGCTGACAAGCAAGCCTGTGAGTGCTGAGGACCCGCCCCTAGATTCTAAGATCTATCCCGCATGCGCAATCACTGGCAGCATGTCGAGAAAGGCGGCTGAGAAAGAAGACAGTTTAAATGAGTCCACTGTTGATTTGGCTGAGACGTTTTTACCGACCCTGTACCAAGATGGGTTAGGGGATGGTAAAGCGGAGAATAGGGAGGTGAAAGAAGATAAAGGAGAGGAGGTAGATTTGCCCTTAGCCAAGAGGGAATTATAGAGGCACAGAGTAAGGATGAGAAACAGATGAGGCAGTTAGAAGGTCCAGGGTTGGACACGGATGATCTGTCTGGCTTGACAGAACTGTTTGAAGAATTTGAAAAATTTTAATGTTTTCCCGATAATGATTTAAGGGCAGTCCTAGATGAAAAGGATGCCATTACCTTGAAGGAGTCTGCTGGGTTAGCGGATGAAGTTGTTTTAACCCGCAGTGTTGAGTTTACTGCGAATGGGAGTTGCCCAGAGAGTAACGGGGAGGATCAGGGGAACTTAGGATTTGAAAAGGGGACTGGTATTGGAAGCCTAGAAGAGGCAGATGTCCCGTTTGCTTGTGTTCAGGTTGTTGAAGTACCTGTGGAGTCACAGGATACTGAACCTGGTGTTGAAGCTCAGAAAAAGTCTGAGGTATCTGATTTAGTTGAAAAGGAATGAAGTCCTATTGGGTCAGATGGACTTGGTTTAGTGAAGAAAGGGTTAACCTTGGTACCAGTGGGAAGTGAGAATTCTCAGTTGTTTGTATTAAAAGGTGTGTTAAAAGTTAGTGAGGAGATGAAAGCTGGTGATGTGAATATTATTGAAGGAGAAGGGAAAGGTGTTGTTCCTAAATTGAATAAAGAAAATTTAAAGTCTGGATTTGTTTTAGAAGCAGTAACCAGGCTGAAGGAACAATGGCTTGTTAACAAGGTGCCTGTGAATCAATTACAGTTTGTTTTGGAATTTTAAGGTAAACAACTGCCTGATGTTATTCAAGGAGGTGATTTGGTGAGACAGAACCAAAAGTATTGTTTTGACAAAGAGGGATGTTAATCTGAAAACTAATAGAATGAAGGATCCTGAAGATAGAATTAATGACTTGTTCAAAAATAAAGAATTGTGTGGAAGTTCAGAGAAAGGGCTAAGTTTGGAAAACATTGGTGATAAGATAACTCCCATGAAAGGAGTATGTGAAGGCCTATTCCACACTGGTGAGCAAGCTAACCATGTGAGAGTTAAGTGGAAAGGGGCAAAGGTTGACCAGGTGCCATGTTGAATGGCAGGATCTGGTTTTGAGGGAATTTGACAAAGCATGTGAATAATCAAGACAACACCATGGAAGATTGACTGTTGGGTTTGAAAGTAAAATGGAGATTGGTATTTGCACAAACTTCTGTAATGTACCACAGTATAGTTACACATGCATTGGTTCACATTTTGTAGTGTGCACTTGGGCTAGGATCACAGCCCTTTGGTATTTTGTTTTTGCTGACGAAAAGAAAGGAGGTGGGCGGTTGTTGAATTGGAGTCTGATGCTACAGGAATTTGATGTTGAGATACAACATATTAAAGTTGATGCTAAGTTGAATGTATAATTGTATTACCTTTGTAGTTAAGAACACTTCTGTATTTTTGTTAAACTCTGGAATCCTGTAAGACGCTGTATTAGTTAATTTTCAGATTAGTGAACATTCACAGAATGATGGGGGTGTTACGAAGGATGAACAGCTCTGATGGGCAGAAGGGTGCAGAGTTGCCCATGTCCCCCCCCCCCACCTTTGGAGAATCAGGAACAGTTACTGTTGCTATGTTGCTAATGAGAGAGAAAGATGTAAGAGAAAACATGCTGGAATTGGAACATCTGCTGCAGATAAGAGAGAAATAAAGCAGGGAAGTGAGTCTTGTTGATCCACCATATTATGACTTCTGAAAGACTTAAGGCTTCTGAGAGGGTTGTTTATCTTGTACCGTTCTGTTCATTAAAATTCCTCAGTGGACAGCTGGAGTGGGCTGGTTTGATGGACACAGCCATTCAAAATTGATGGAACAACTGAGACCCCGTGAGCAGGGATAAAAGTGAGGTCTGGGGAGACACCCTTCAGACACACTAGGAGACACACTATTGAGCACTGCTTGAGTGTTGGAACCCACCTTAAGGTGTGGAGCATCGGAGACCTAACAAAGGGATCGGTCAGTTTAACTCACAGTGTTATAGCAGGGCGGTGCGGGCTTGTGTACGAGACCACTCATGCCAGGCTGACGAGTCCACCACAGAAGAACGGTCTAGCTGAAGGACAGAGGGGTCATACCTGGATGGCCACAACACATCGACAGAACAAGAAATTAAAGGAAGGTTTGCCTGCCTGTAGCTGTTACATCCTGCTCGCTCACTCCCTCGCTCTCTCTCTCTCCCTCTCTCTCTCTCTCTCTCTCTCTCTCTCTCTCTCTCTCTCTCTCTCTCTCTCTCTCTCTCTCTCTCTCTCTCTCTCTCTCTCTCTCTCTCTCTCTCTCTCTCTCTCCAACAATTACAACACAACGACTAACGTCTACCTCAGCACTTATGAACTGAACTGAACTTCATATTCACAAATGACAATTCATTATCCACTAGACATTGATAGAGCTTGTTTATTAATGATTATTATTATACCCACACTTCTAGGCTTAGTATTGCTAACGTGTATTATCTATATATTTGCATTATTGATATTGATTCGTGTATTTTACTAATAAAAACTGTTTGAAAATAGTACCACCAGACTCCAACGGATACTTCTTTCTCTGCTGGTTTGATACCTCGTTACGGGGTACGTAACAAACTGGGGGCTCGTCCGGGATTTGTGTATTTTATTAGGGGTTTAGTGAATTGGGCTATAAGTCCATTATCTGATCTGGTTGCGTGGGCAACCAGACGGGAACCAGCAGAGATGGAAATAGACAAATTTACCTGACGTTGGGGGCATTGGAGAATGCGAGGAAGGTGGGTTTGGTGAGTGTTGCGAGACGATTAAATCTCTCGGCGGTGAAATCGTCGATGAGAAAGTTGGAGATACAGAGGGCCATAGCCCAGCATTATATATCCAAGTCTGTGTTCGCGCTTGATGCATTGAACCTGTTCCCTGAGAAGAAACCAGTTGATGGGGTGTCTCAGTTAGAGATGGAAAAAATAAGGTTGGAGATGGAGAAGAGGAAAATGGAGTATGAGATCCTGCTAAAGCAGTTGGAGGCGAAAAGGAAGAACGAAAGAGCTGAGTTGGTTGAGAAGGAGAAGCAGAGGCAGCATGAACTTCAGATGAGGCAGCTAGAAGCAGAGGAGGAAGAAAGGAAAGCTGAAAGGAGGAAAGAGGAAGCTGAAAGGCAGATGGAGGAGGAAGAGAAACAACGGCAGTTCGAGAGGGAGAGATGGCAACATGTGTGTAGCGGGGCAGACCGAGTGGAGAAGTTTAATGTTAGTAGGGAGTTTAGGTTAGTACCTCCGTTCGAGGAGACGGACGTTGATAGTTACTTCTTGCATTTTGAAAAGGTGGCCGTGAAGCAGAAGTGGCCCAGAGATCAGTGGGTGGCGTTGTTGCAAAGTGTATTAAAAGGAAAGGCTCAACGGGCATATGCGGCATTGTCCATGGAAGAGTCTGAGGATTATGAGGAAGTAAAACAGGCTATCCTTCGGGCCTACGAGTTGGTACCTGAAGCGTATACACAAAACTTCAGAGATTTAAAGAAACTGTGGAATCAGACGTATACAGAGTTTGTCTATGAGAAGGGTGTGCTGTTGGATCGCTGGTGCGCTGCAGAAAGGGTGGAAGAGGATTTCTATCGTTTAAGGGATTTAATTCTGACTGAAGAATTTAAAGGTTGTGTTTCGCATAATATCCGGACGAATCTGAACGAGAAGTCGAATAAGTCTATAACGGAATTTGCCAGGTTAGCAGATGAACATGCCCTATCGCACAAGACAAAGTTTCCCCCAAATAAGAGTTACCAGAAAGGCAGTAGAGACGGTAGAGAAAGTCCACCGGCTAAGGTAGAGAATAAGCCGGGAGCTAGTGGTAAAGGTAAGGAGGAGGACAAGCAAGCTGGCAGGAAGGTTCCTGGCTGGACCTGTTATAATTGTGGAAAGGTTGATCATATCGCATCTAAGTGCTTTGCTCCGAAGAAGGAGACAGGAAAAGGGAAACCAGCAATCCCGACAGGTTGCATTGAGTCGATCAGCAGATCAACGAGGAAGGCAAAGGTAGATAGACTACGAGAGGGCCGTCAGAAATTTATTTTGGAAGGGACGGTGTCTGTGGAAGAAGGAGAAACTCCAGTTCCAGTGAGAATCTGGAGGGATACTGGGGATGACCAGTCATTGATCCTAAATAAGGTGCTAGGTTTCGGTCCTGAAACTGGAGAGGTGGTATTAAGAGGCATAGGAAAAGGGACAGAAGCTGTACCTTTGCACAGGATCATTTTAAAATGCTACCTGGTATCTGGACCTGTTGAAGTTGGGGTGCGGTCAGAATTACCGAGAGACGGCGTGGACGTCCTTCTTGGTAATGATTTAGCAGGCGGTGACGTGTGTTCAGCAGTGAAGCTGACAAGTAAGCCTGTAAGTGTTGAGGACCCGCCCCTAGATTCTAAGATCTATCCCGCATGCGCAATCACTCGCAGCATGTCGGGAAAGGCGGCTGAGAAAGAAGACAGTTTAAATGAGTCCACTGTTGATTAGGCTGAGACGTTTTTACCGACCCTGTATCTAGAGGGGTTAGGGGATGGTGAAGCGGAGAACAGGGAGGTGAAAGAAGGTAAAGGAGAGGAGGTAGATTTACCCTTAGCCAAGAGGGAATTTATAGAGGCACAGAGTAAGGATGAGAAACAGATGAGGCAGTTAGAAGGTCCAGGGTTGGACACGGATGATCTGTCTGGCTTGACAGAACTGTTTGAAGAAGTTGAAAAATTTAAATGTGTTCCCGATAATGATTTAAGGGCAGTCCTAGATGAAAAGGATGCCATTACTTTGAAGGAGTCTGCTGGGTTAGCAGATGAAGTTGCTTTAACCCGCAGGGTTGAGTTTACTCCGGATGGGAGTTGCCCAGAAAGTAACTGGGAGGATCAGGGGAACTTAGAATTTGAAAAGGGGACTGGTATTGGAAGCCTAGAAGAGGCAGATGTCCCGTTTGCTTGTCTTCAGGTTGTTGAAGTACCTGTGGAGTCACAGGATACTGAACCTAGAGTTGAAGCTCAGAAAAAGTCTGAGGTGTCTGATTTAGTTGAAAAGGAATGCACTCCTTTTGGATAAGATGGACTTGGTTTACTGAAGAAAGGATTAACGTTGGTACCAGTGGAAAGTGAGAATTCTCTGTTGTTTGTATTAGAAGGTGTGTTAAAAGTTACTGAGGAGATGAAAGCTGGTGATGTGAATATTATTGAAGGAGAAGGGAAAGGTGTTGTTCCTAAATTGAATAAAGAAAATTTAATGTCTGGATTGGTTTTAGAAGCAGTAACCAGGCTGAAGGAAAACTCGCTTGTTAACAAGGTGCCTGTGAATCAATTACAGTTTGTTTTGGAATTTGAAGGTAAACAACTCGCTGATGTTATTCAAGGATGTGATTTGGAGAGCCAGAACCAAAAGTGCTGTTTTGACAAAGAGGGATCACTTGCAGATGTTCAACTAAAAACTAATAGAATGAATGGTCCTGAAGATAGAATTAATGACTTGCTTAAAAATAAAGAAGTGTGTGGAAGTTCAGAGAATGGGCTAAATTTGGAAAACATTGGTGATAAGATAAATCCTATGAAAGGAGTATGTGAAGGCCTATTCCACACTGGTGAGCAAGCTAACCATGTGAGAGTTAAGTGGAAAAGGGGCAAAGGTTGACCATGTCTCTGGACCTGATGAAATTTCAGTGGAAATGATACAAGCCCCAGAAGATCTGGGCATGGATATTCATTTTGAAAAGTTTAATGGCATATATGAGTCTGGTGTATTGCCTGATGATCTCTTGAAATCAGTATTTATAATTCTGCCTAAAATTCCTGGAACTATTGACTGCGAAAAATATAGAACAATCAGTCTTATGAGTCACATAATAAAGATTTTTTTGATAATTGTTCTGAGTCGAATTAAAAACAAGTTAAGGCCAGAAACTTCTGAACTGCAATATGGGCTTATGGAGGATAGAGGAACAAGGAACGCAATTCTCATACTACGAATGCTTTCAGAAAGGACAATTGAGTGTCAAAATGATGTCTTTTTTATTTTTTATTGATTTCACTAAAGCATTCGACAAAGTGTAACATGAAAAACGATTTCAAATTCTCACTTAACTAAACATTGACGGAAGGGACCAGTAACTTATTCAAAATTTATATTGGAATCAAACAGTGGCTGTAAAAATTGATGATAATATAAGCAGTTAGACTAAAATTCAAAGGGGAGTTAGAGATGCGTTGCCTCACCGGAATTATTTAATATCTATACTGAAATGATTCTCAGAGAAATAGAAGACCTAGATGGGATAAAAATTGGAGGTGTTTGCATCAACAATATAAGATATGCAGACGATATCCCCCTAATAGCAAGTGCTGCAGAAGACTTATAAATCCTCCTGGACAAATTAGTACAAACAAGTGCAGATTTTGGTCTAACCATCAACGGTAAAAAAAAACGCACATATATGGAAATATAAAAAGGGCAGGATACTCCCAACTGCCAATTGTCCATCGGTAACCAAGAGATTGAACAAAAGATCGGCTTTAATTACCATGGTAGCTTTATATCACAAGATGCTAGAAGTAAAGTAGAAATAAAAAGAAGAATTACCATTGCCAAAACCAACGTCCAAAAAATGAATAAAAACACAAAATGCTGGCAGGACTCAGCAGGCCAGACAGCATCTATGGGAGGAGGTAGTGACGACGTTTCGGGCCGAAACCCTTCATCATTCTACCTCCTCCCATAGATGCTGTCTGGTCTGCTGAGTTCTGCCAGCATTTTGTGTTTTTATTTATTTCCAGCATCTGCAGATTCACTCGTGTTTCCAAAAAATGAAAACCATTTTTACCAACAGACACATTTCTATGAAAACAAGGCTTAGGCTACTAAAGTGTTACATCTGGTCAATCTTGCCGTATGTTTCCGAAACATGGACTGTAACACCTGAACTCCAAAAAAACTTAGAAGCAGCAGAAATGTGTGTGTTTTTTTTTAGAAGAATGCTGAAAATATCATACAGAGATAGGGTAACTAATGAGACGGTACTCCAACGTGCACATGCAAAAAGATCTTTAATGAGAACATTAAATGAGAGGAAACTTAAATTCCTGGACCATGTCATCGGAAAGGGAGAAATAGAATGCCTTACATTGCAAGGCCCTATGCCTGGGAAACGCGGAAGAGGAAGACAAAGAAGAAAATATATGGAGACTGTGGAAGAACTAACAGATCTAAGTGTGCGGGATATCATTGACGCTGTGAGGAGTCATCGGATGTGGAGACCCATGATCGTCCAAGCGTGTAACGCGCAAGGCACATGCAGAAGAAGTATCAATGTCAGTCTCATATGTCCCAGACACTCCTGTGATTAACGTCACTTTATGGACAGACAATCAATCGTTTTAAACTATCATACTTTATTTATTGCGTTTTGTTTATTATTGTGGTCTCTATCATTATTTTTTCTGTCTTGCTTTGGATCCAGAGTATGAATTATTTTGTTCTCTTTTACACTTGTGTACTAGAATGACATCAAACATTTTTGTATCTTGAATCCTGGGGAAAATGCCACGACCAACCTCATTATTTATATCCCATCTTGATTTCATGAACTCCTACACTGTCACCCTCATTCTCATCTGGACTAAAGATCCAGCTCAGCCAAATGCTTCCTATGACTCGGCCCTCTAGTCCAGGCAACATCTTCAACAATCTCTTCTGCACCCTCTCCAGCTTGATAATATATTTACTACAGTAGGGTGAACACAACGATACATAATACTCTGTGTAGCCATGTACATTCATATACAAATCAATGGCATGAATAGTAAATTACAGAGATCTCAACACTGACACTCACATCCCACTCGTCACAGGCCTCCATTCGTTAGAACCATCTACATTCATCCCCCTCTCCTTCTTGTTCTCTAGCCCGGTGTGAATCCACCTCGCCAGCCCCCTGTGAATCCCACGTGACCGAACCTCCTCGATCAGCTGCCATGCAGGATCTTGTTACAGACTTTACCAAAGTTCAGATGAACAACGTCACTGCCCAACTTCACCTAACGCCCTAGTTCATTCTTAAATAATCTCCAAAATGCTTGACAGATATGATATCCTATTGGACAGTGTTGACTATGGTTTCCTCATAACCAATGCCCAACCGCCCGGGATTTCAGCTTCACTGCAGACTGAGAAAATTCCGATCCCAGCTGCAGAATTACCAACCTGGACTGTAGCCCGTATACTGCCAATTCCATATCATCAGAGTCACCAGCCCAATATTATCACCCATACAAAGACGCCTTGGTGCCGGCAATTTGCCGTGGAGTTCCTGCCATTTCCGATTCACAAACTAAGGTGGAATTGGAACCTAATGACCCTCTGCCGGGGCCGGTGCTCAGGCTGGTTCCCCGGTCTGTATAGAGGATGCGGATACACTTCAGCCTGACCCCAGCAGCTAAACCGAGCACATTTGATCTCTATGTCATCGCTGTGTGGGATCTTGCACAGCAGAGCGGGCTGCCATGTTTCCTGCAGTGTAGCAGGAACAAAATGTAAAATTATAAAGTAGAAAATGCTGGGAGCTCAGTACATCAGACTACGTCTCTGAAAGGACAAATGGTGGAAGACCCAGTTCCAGAACTGAGACTGTCCAAGATGCTGCCGATCTGCTGAGCGTCTCCAGTATTTTCCCTTCCTTGCTTTAAATTTCCTGCAACGGTAGTATTTTCTCCCTCTTCATTTTAATGCACAGATAGTAACTGATTGCCACCCTGAACTGTAAATGCCACCCCACCCCAACCACTCTGTTAGTTCTGAGTTCATTCTGACCCTGGTGTAACACATCCCATACAGCCAATGCTCACAGCATCCTTTCCTCCCACTATCACTCTGTTACATTTGCTCCCGAGGCCACTGTCTCTACGCTGAGAGGCGGTGACCACAGAGCGATAAAAAAATGTCCAACTCTTCTTGCAGCTCTGGTGGGCCGTTACCCTGGAAACGGAGCAAGTGGCTCACCGAAAATAACCGAAAAGGGAAATAACAAACTCAACACCGTATGCTGTGAGTATAATTTTGAAAAAGGTTAACACTGCAGCCATTTTGAAATGAAGAATCTAAAACTGTAAAGTCTGCTTTTAACATGCTGTATTCAATAATCCTCTGATAGTTCTGGCTAACAAAAAATGACAATAGTTAGCGATCAATAATATATTAACCTCTGCCGGAAATATATCCAGTGACAGCCCCAATCACCATCTGTTGCAACAATCTCCACAGATCGACCACTCTTTGGCTGGAGAAGTTTCTCTCAGTTTTAAAGGGAAGCTTGATTATTCCGAGGCTGTCCTCTCAGACCCCAGACTCTCCGTCTGATGGAAACATCCTCCACGTGTCCACTGTCTCCAGGCTGTTCAGTATTCTGTGGGTTTAAATAAGATCCCATCCACCTCTGTACTTCTGAACTCAATAGAGTACAAGCTCAGAGCCATCAAATGCTTGTCATACGAGCGGTGGTTGATACGTTCGTGGCCCAAGGTAGAAGGAGTCCATTTTACAAATACCCAGCACGTTTATTTTTCAACATAGTCCCCGCCTACATTTACACGCTTAGTCCAGCGGTCGTGGAGCTAACGGATCCCTTCTTTGCAGAATTCGACAACTTGGACCTCCAGAGCTGGTCGACAGGAAGAGTGATTGATAAGTTTATGGCCTAAGGTAGAAGGAGACGGGTTATACAGCTCTCGTTACATGCACATTCATATCAACTCTTTGAGTGATTATACATAAAGTTTGAAGTTAATAACTCATCTCCTTCCACCACAGGCCACAGACTTATCAATCACCCTCGTACAGAAACCCTCTCGTTCCTGAGATTACTCTTGTGAACCACGTGAGCCACAGTTGTACTGAACACATCTGCTTCATTTCCAACGATTGACAGGCAGGAGACAATGAGGGGGGACTTCCAAACACAGTTTGAACACCAAACTCAGGGTCTATTTCTACTGTTGCAAACACGGTACAGCCCGTTTACTCACAGCCTGTCACTGTGAGGGATGGGATGGTAACTCATCCTCTCCTCGGTATAGCAGTCATTTCTTCCAAAGAAACTCCCGAAACAAACATCTGAGCCCAGAACAGAAATACTGGCTCAACACCTCATAAACCTGGGCAGCTTGAACCCCGGGTCCATTGTACTTGGATCTAAAACTGTGATATCTCAGGACCTAACCTCACAGGGTCACACAGCCGAATCTGCCACTCACCGACCCCCGAATCCTCACACATCGTCCCCGCATCTCACACTGCGTGGTATAATCAGAAATTTCCCCATAGCCAATGCCCAGCACCCCGAGGCTTTTGATTCATTGTGAAAGGAGGAACATCCAGCCCCCATCTGTGGAAGTATTGACCTGGGTCAAATCCCCGATACTGACAGCTACATAGGCCCAGTGTTTCCCAGGGTTACAGCTCAAGCAGCAACTCGCCCAGGACTCCTTGTTGCCAGTAATATGCTGCAGTGTCTCGGCCATTCAGACTTCAAACACCAACACTCCGACATCAACCTGTGTCAGAACGGGAACCTGATGAACCTCTGACTGGGCCAGAGATCGGGCTGGAAAACCTGGGCGCGGGGCAACAGCAGGCGGGTATAATGTTACACATTGTCTCCACCAGATAAACTGAACACATTTTATCATTATGCTATTGTTAAATGAGATCTTGCCCAGCACAATTGCCCGTCACATTTCCTGCAGGCTAATAGGAATAAAACATTTTAAATGTAAAATTGAAAGTCATGTATTGGAAACTCGGTACATCAGATTGGATGTGTGGAAAGAGAAACTGTGGAAGACCCAGTATCTGAACCGGGACTGTCCAAGACGCTGCCCGATCTGCTGAAGATTTCCGCCATTTTCTCTTTTTACTTTAAATGATGCACAACTATTAACTGATTACACGATATCTGTGACGGTCAGAACAAATTAGCACAAATGTAATACCAATATTCATTAGTTTTCTCTTCAATCAAATACGGGGATAATGCAGTCAATGCTCACAACATCCATCCCACCCAACTATCAATCTGTATTCTCTGCTTCCAACCCTCCTTCCGACAACGATTAATACAGCAGACATTTTAACTTTGAAGCTAAAATCGCAATGGCTGTCTTTAACTTACTACGTGCTGTATTCAATAAACCCTCCGGTAGTTCCAGGTAACAAACACCGATTTCAGCATCAACTCAGTGAGTCAAAAATACGTCATAATGAAGACAACGGCAGAAGAGAGATTGTTGATATATAATCGTTAATGGGATACAGGCTGGACAGATGTTGACCAAGATGGTGTATATATATATATATCTTTGTGGTGGTGGGATACAGGCTGGACAATGGTTGACCAAGATAGTTACACTTAAATCCTTCATATACATGAGTAAAAATCTTTACGTTTCCGTCTAAATATGCAATGTGCAATTTATAGTACTTTATAATAAATAGTATGTTCAACAATAGAACATAAAATACGATTTTGTCAGCATGAATTAATCATTCTCATAGCCTGGTGGAAGAAGCTGTCCCGGATCCTGTTGATGTCCTGGCTTTCATGTTGCGGAAACACGAGGAAATCTGCAGATGCTGGAAATTCAAACAGCACACACAAAATGCTGGTGGAACACAACAGGCCAGACAGCATCTATAAGGAGAAGCACTGTCGACGTTTCGGGCCAAGACCCTTCGTCAGGACTAACTGAAATGAAAGATAGTAAGAGATTTAAAAGTAGTGAGAGGAGGGGGAACTGCGAAATGATAGGAGAAGACTGGAGAGGGTGGGATGAAGCTAAGAGCTGGAAAGGTGATTGGTGAAAGTGATACCGAGCTGGAGAAGGGAAAGGATCATGGATTCGGGAGGCCTAGGGAGAAAGAAAGGAGGGGGGGGGACACTAGAGGGAGATGGAGAAAGGCAAACAACTAAATATGTCAGGGATGGGGTAAGAAGGGGAGAAGGGGCATTAACGGAAGTTAGAGAAGTCAATGCTCATGCCATCAGATTGGAGGCTACCCAGCCGGTATATAAGGTGTTGTTCCTCCAACCTGAGTTTGGATTCATTTTGACAGTAGAGGAGGCCATGGATAGACATATCAGAATGGGAATGGGACGTGGAATTAAAATGTGTGGCCACTGGGAGATCCTGCTTTCTATGGCAGACCGAGCGCAGGTGTTCAGTGAAATGGTCTCCCAGTCTGCGTCGGGTCTCACCAATATATAAAAGGCCACACCGGGAGCACCGAACGCAGTATACCACACCAGCCGACTCACAGGTGAAGTGTCGCCTCACCTGGAAGGACTATCTGGGGCCCTGAATGGTGGTGAGGGAGGAAGTGTAAGGGCTGGTGTAGCACTTGTTCCGTTTATAAGGATAAATGCCAGCAGGGAGATCGGCGGGAAGGGATGAGGGTACGAATGGACAAGGAAGTCGCGTAGGGAGCAATCCCTGCGAAAAGTAGAAGGGGGGGGGAAGGAAAGATGTGCTTGGTAGTGGGATCCCGTTGGAGGTGGCGGAAGTTACTAAGAATTATACGTTGGACCTGGAGGCTGGTGGCGTGGTAGGTGAGGACGAGGAGAACCCGATCCCGAGTGGGGTGGCGGGTGGATGGGGTGAGGGCTGATGTGCGGGAAATGGGAGCGATGCGTTTGAGAGCAGAGTTGATGGTGGAAGAAAGGAAGCCCCTTTGTTTAAAAAACGAAGACATATCCTTCGTCCTGGAATGAAAAGCCTCATCCTGAGAGCAGTTGCGGCGGAGATGGAAGAATTATGAGAAGGAGATAGCATTTTTGCAAGAGACAAGGTGGGAAGAGGAATAGTCCAGGTAGCTGTGAGAGTCTGTAGGCCTATAGTAGATATCAGCAGATAAGCCGTCTCCAGAGATGGAGACAGAAAGATCAAGAAAGGGGAGGGAGGTGTCGGAAATGGACCAGGTAAATTTGAGGGCAGGGTGAAAGTTGAAGGCAAAGTTAATGAAGTCAACGAGCTCAGCATGCGTGCAGGAAGCAGACCCAATGCAGTCGTCGAAGTAGCGAAGGAAAAGAGGGACACGGAAACCCGTATAGGCTTGGAACATGGACTGTTCCACAAAGCCAACAAAAAGGCAGGCATAACTGGGACCCATGCGGGTGCCCATGGCTACACCCTTGGTTTGGCGGAAGTGGGAGGAGCCAAAGGAGAAACTACACTGGACGTCCATGGTTCCTCCGGCGGTTTGTTCTTTGGTCTGTATAACCCGTGTGAGTATGGAGAACGGGATTTTACACCATATTCCAGGTACAATCTCAACAAAACCCAAATAATTGTTGCGGTAATTACCACACTTAAACACAAGAAAGCTTGCAAACGCTGGAAATCCAAAGCAATCCCCGCAAAATGCTGAAGGAATTCAGCACAACAGGCAGTATCTGTGGAAAAGAGTAGACCGTTCGTCTACTGAACGTTCGAAATCTGCAGATGCTGGAAACTCAAACAGCACACACAAAATGCTGGTGGAACACAGCAGGCCAGGTGGCATCTATAAGGAGAAGCACTGTCCACGTTTCGGGCCGAGACCCTTCGTCAGGACTAACTGAAAGGAAAGATAGTAAGAGATTTAAAAGTAGTGAGGGGAGGGGGAACTGCGAAATGATAGGAGAAGACCGGAGGGGGTGGGATGAAGCTAAGAGCTGGAAAGGTGATTGGTGAAAGACATACCGAGCTGGAGAAGGGAAAGGATCATGGTTTCGGGAGGCCTAGGGAGAAAGAAAGCGGGGGGGGGGGGGGGAACACCAGAAGGAGATGGAGAACAGGCAAACAGCTAAATATATCAGTGATGGGGTAAGAAGGGGAGGAGGGGCATTAACGGAAGTTAGAGAAGTCAATGTTCATGCCATCAGTTTGGAGGGTACACAGCCAGTATATAGGGTGTTGTTTCTCCAGCCTGAGTGTTGCCTCATCTTGACAGTAGAGGAGGCCATGGATAGACATATCAGAATGGGAATGGGACGTGGAATTAAAATGCGTGGCCACTGGGACATCCTGCTTTCTCTAGCGGACAGAGCGTCGGTGTTCACCGAAACGATTGAGCCAATTGAATCCTCGCTGATAGCTCCAAACGCCTTGTTACGACTCATCCTCCCGGCCTCAGTTGGGCGAATCTAATCTTTTGATCCTATCTCTCTTGCTTCCTTGACTCTGCTTAATAGAAGAGACCTCTTCTAGTTCACGGGCCTTCAGCAGATCCTCCTCAGATTAGCCAAGTCATTAATGAAGGTCTTCTGTGCGAAGTCTCTCACTGCCAGTCCCAAAACAGAGATCTACAGGCAACCTCGCATCGCGCCCGAGCGTCAAACAGTCCGGCGAGTGTCCAGGACCTTCATTCTGTGCCCAGCTGTACCCGCGGACCAAATGCCTGGTATGGTGACTGTATGTGTTCCTCTTGTTGGTATCCATGGCTCCGAGCAGGTCTCGCCGTATCCGGTTGAAACCCCCAGGCTGGGGATCATCCTGAGGGCGATGAGGCGGGGCTTCCACTGGATCAGTCCTTCGCGAGTCTCCTGTGTTACCCACAGAATCTAAGGGACGGGCGGACAGCACGCATGTTCTTGAGCCGTGATTTTAGAGAAGAACATTACAGCACAGAAACAGGCCCTTCCGCCCTTCTTGGCTGTGCCGAACCATTTTTCCACCCAGTCCCACTGACCTGCATCTGGACCATATCCCTCCATACACCTTTCATCCATGGACCTGTCCAAGATTTTCTTAAGTGTTAAAAGTGAGCCCGCATTTACCACTTCAGCCGGCAGCTCATTCCACACTCCCACCACTGTCTGTGTGAAGAAGCCCCGCCCCGATGTTGGCTTTAAACTTTCCCCCTTCACCCTTAACTCATGTCCTCTGCTTTTTTCCTCCCCTATCCTCAGTGGAAAAAGCCTGCTCGCAAATTGACCATAAATCCTGCCTCTCGCGATCTTCTCCAACATCCTTCCCACCGCTGAGGTAAGGCTCACTGGTGTATAATCTCTTGGGTTAATTTAATTATTCCTTCATTCATTTCTGTCATCAATTTACTCATTTATGGGATTCGTCTGTGTGTCTGTTTGTTTATTCTGCAGCTCCGTTCGCCCGGAGAATAGAGACGATTATCTCACCAATCCGCACAGGTAAAGTCCACCACAGCGAGAGGAAGGACAGATCGGGGCTGTATTTTGGACAGTATTTTAATAGGCAAATGACACCTGAGTTACTGACTCAGAGACGGGGGTCTGACTGTCACGTGACAGCTGAAGGATTATTGTTCAACTTAGCAAGTAAATCAAAGTGAAAGTAAAATATATTATCAGTGTACATACATACACGTCACTACAAGCAACCTCAGTTTCTTTTACTGTTAGATATTAGCCAATCTATAGAACTGTAACTGTAAACAGGATCAATGTGACTGTGCAAATGCAGATATAAATAAATAACAAGAAATCACGACTATGAGATAACAGGATAACAGGGTCCTTAAATCAGTGTGGTAATCTCCTTTTGGTGAAGAGTCTGATGGTTGAGGGTCAGTGAATGTTCTTGATTCCGGTGCTGCCAGTCCCGAGGCAGCTTTACCTTCTACCTCATGGCAGCGGCGGGAAAAGTGCACACACTGGGTCGTGAGGATCTTTGTGATGGTGGATGATGCTTTTCTGCGACGCGTTTCACGTGGATCTGCTCAGTGGTTTGGAGGGTTGTGCCCGTGACGTGCTGGGACGACTGCGCCACCTGCTGGGTGATTTGCCGCTCGAAGACATTGGTCTTCCAACAAGATGTCTAACTGGAGACTCTCAGTGCACTTCCCTCAACACATCCACAGAGGTTTGCCGATGTACTTCATGACATGCCGGATCTCGTCAGGCTCCTGAGCAATTAAAACCGTTCTCGTGCTTTGCACGCAATTACATCTCTGCGGTGGTTCCAGGCCTGATCTGATGAGAGAGTGGTAACCAGAAATTTAAAGTTACTGACCCCTCCACCTCTGATCTTCTGATGATTACTAGCTCATGGACCTCTGATTTCTCGAAGTCCGAACATCTATGTGATGATTACGTCGCTTCGCTCGTGACTCTCCCTCCGATGAAAACAATTTACTATCACACATAGAGCTGTACAGTGCAGGAGCAGAGCCTTCGGCCATCGAAAAAATGTAAATCACATGCCCTCTCCATGAGCCGGTGGAACTGACGCCGCGCCCTCCTCTTCATAAGCTGTCATTCATTTGCCATTAGGACCAATACGTCGGTCACGATCGTAATTTGGTCCGCAGCTTCCCAGCTGAAATGATTGGACTGCAGTAGAAAGGAATAATTCCATTCCTCTTTCAGTTCTATTGGCAGAGCCCGTGTCTCGTGTCAATGTAAACATCAACTATTACACTCTCAGAAAAACCACCGATACAGTTGTATTCCCCTGCGACGCTAAGGGCGCAATTCAGATAGAGCATGTTTAGAATACATCTGACCGATCTGATATCTTGTAGGTACGCAGTTAGATCATTATGTTAGTTTACACTCAACATAACCGATCACAGAAACAGCGTACAATCTCTATTTCTGTTGTAGATGGGTCAGGGAAAATCAGGATTCAGCCGCAGGGTCCGGTTGTCACACATACTGTCTCAAGTCTGAAATTAACTTGTTCTGTCCAGTCATTTCCCAATGCTGTCTCTAGATGGCGCAGTGGAGCTGACAGCAGACAGGACAGGGCGACACCATCGAGTCAGTGGTCAGCACTGCCAGTGGAAATTGTACTTGCCAGGTTCAGAACAACGTAACGGTGAAACACAGCGGCTTTTCTGTAAAGATCAGCCTGCCGCGTAAATAAAAGTTTCTGCCGATATTCCACTTCAATGGACAGCTTAATCGTCCAAGTAATTTTATTTTGCAATTTTGCAATTTTCATGCTGTGGTCTTCTGTCGACGTCGGTCACCAGAGGAAAAAGAAAGTATGTGGTAAATATGGAGCAGCGTATCATGGAGGGTCTGGAGGGATTTATTCAGAGGGCAGTTTGCAGCGATGGGGTGTGGGATATTTTAGCATTAACTTTGTGGCATATTCAGCGATTTAAAATACTAATTTAAGGGCAAGGCGCATAATATTTCATGTTTCCCAGACGATACAGAACTAAAGAGCGGGTAGAACACTCCGGTTAAAATTATGGAGTGCTATGTCGGCCTTTCTGCCTCAGTAACCGAGGGCCGGTGCTTGTCATCAGGATCGCTCAAAGCCGTTCTTCACAGTAGCAGCTTCACTTGACATCACCACATATTGTCGAGTGAAACTCCTGACGTTTTGAGAAGTAGATGCGTTTCTCAGAATACAGATCCCCGATCAGTGCAAGCCTGACTTCACTAAGTTAAGGAAGCTACCCCTTTGTGAATAAAATGCAGCCGGCGGACACAGTGAGCGAACCAATCTTGGAGCCAGTTACCGGGGGTAGGAGTAACATAACATTAAGCGGTAGAAACATAAAACGCTGGAAACACTCAGCAGGTCGGGTAGCATCTGTAAAACGAGAAGCAGGAGTCGAGATTGCAATGCAGGACGGGAAGGCGGGGAACAACAAAGCGGCACAAAAATATAAAATTAACCTTTACCTGAGTAAATCTTCAAAAAAGATGGTTCCTTCAAATCTTCAAAAAATCTTCAAAAATCTTCAAAAGGTGGTTCCTCAGGAATACCAGGTCCATAATTAAGGGCGATCACCGTCAGGTATATGCTCTTGTCTCATTACAACCATTCGGGATATACACCCTTCCATTGGTACAATCCGGAATATGCTCTCTTCCCAACAGTACCATCCGGGATATGCTCTCGTCTCATTACTACCAGTCGGGATATGCTCTCGTCTCATTACTACCAGTCGGGACATGCTCTTGTCTCATTACTGCCATTCGGGATATTTTCTTGTCTCATTACTACCATCCGGGATATGCTCTCGTCTCATTACTACCAGTCGGGACATGCTCTTGTCTCATTACTGCATTCGGGATATTTTCTTGTCTCATTACTATCATCCAAGTTATTTTCTCGTGTCCTTACCACCATCCGGAAGTAGGTACATGACCCTGAAGACCCACGCTCAGAGATTTACCTAAATCCTCTGCCATCAGATTTCTGAACGGTCCATGGACCCATGAAAGCGACCTCATAATTCCTTTTTTACTTGTTAGTTCATTTACTTTTTCCATTAATTAATTTATTCGTTCATTCGTTTGTTTACTTACCTAAATACTTTGTACATTTTATGCATATGTTACTTATTAATGAACTGTGTGCGCGTTGCGCCACCTGGCGGTTATGACAGCAATAATGGGACTTCTCCGAATTGGCCATCCAGATGTAGAAGGACTCTCCATTGTTGGAACGGCCATTGCTGGAGTGGTGAATTGTTAGAGTGGTCCGGCTTTTGTGAAACAGGCTTAGGCGAGAACACGCTTGGACAAACACAGCCGCATGCTCGAAGTAAGGAGTGAAGTTCCAAGGAAGTTGATATTTTTTTGTAATTACATAGCTAGTGCGCTGAGAGTAGATGCCGAGTCAGTGTCATGTGTGAGATTTGTGTGAGATTTAGAGAAACTGAGATACCGCCTCTGTCCCGCATAAATTGATCCGCACAATGTCCATCCGGTGCAGCTCCTGAGCGAGCATGTTAAAGAACGGGAGCTGCTGGTCCATGAGCTTCGATTCACACGGGACAATGAGGAGGTGATAGGTAGAAGCTACAGGGAGGCAGCCACCCGAGATGAAGGCGACCGTATCACGGGTGACCTGCACGAGAGGCAAAGCAGATAGAACGCAAGAAAAGCGCTCCCTTGTGGCCATTCCCTCAATAATAGGAGTACCGCTTCAGATGCATTTGGTAGGTTGCCGGGAGTGGAAATTAAGAGAAGGAAGGTACTGAGACCGGCTCTGTGGCCCAGAAGAGGATGGTGAAAGGGGAGTGCAATAGCGATTGGGGATCCTCAATTAGAGGATCGGAACGCATATTCAGTGGACATGGAAGAGACACACAGTTGCGCTCCGAATCCATGGTTTATCATGAAGGAGTCGCCGCTGCTCTGTTCTTATCTGATGCAGCCTATCGGTCTGCCTGGTGGACTGAGAAACCTTTGGGCTGGCGCGCTACAACCAGAGTGTGGCAGGTGAGCCGTCTCAGTGAAAGAGAGGACTCAGAAATCCTTTGTGTCCCTTCGAAACAGCAATCTTGTCCTTAGGCCCTGTGCTCTGCTCTCTAATGAATGTACATTGGCCAGGAAGATGCGATGGAACAGTGGTCGTGTTCCCGTAGCTTCACTCTGGCCTGATACCCACCGCACTCCGTCCTCCCCTGGTCGACTTCGCTTCTCTGGCGGAATTCCGCTCAGTTCCAGGTGCAATGGTGGCATTGCTGGGAGTTTATCTTCGACGAGTCGTTACTGTTCACGTGGAGTTGGTATGATCGCTGGTGCATGTAGAGAATTCGCGTGTCTGTTTTTGTGCTTAATTGGCAGAAGACTGCGGCGATAACAGTTCAGAAAATGTACGTCTTGTAGATCAGTGAGCTGACGGAAACTGTCGCCCTATATCGCCAGTGGTGCAATGTTTTTAAATCGGACGGGCGATGTTAAGGACACAGAAAAGATACTCGAGATTGAAGGAGACTGCGAGGTGGAGCGGCTCAGGGACGCGCGTGACCAATGCATCCATTCTCACCTCGAGTCTGTATCTTCCACACTGCCCCCTGGTGGTGACAGCGTCCTGCCTGACTTCTGCACTGATGCCCTTAGGACCTTGCCAATGAAAGTCCGACCGTCTCTGTGTTGCCGCCGGTGTCACTTATCACCGTGTGCAGTTGTGGTTCTCCTTTTGTCATGCCCAGCTTCTGAAATTCCTCGAAGTGAAGCTGCCTTATACAGAAATACCCTTCTCATATGCGGGAAATTCTATTTGGGCTATAAATGAGAGACACCTCTGCATTATCTCGCCTTTACATTAAGGAGAGAGAGAAAGGGAGAGGGAGAAAGGGAAGGGAGAGAGGGAGGGAATGAGAGAGAGAGAGAGAGAGAGAGAGAGAGAGAGAGAGAGAGAGAGAGAGAGAGAGAGAGAGAGAGAGAGAGAGAGAGAGAGAGAGAGAGAGAGAGAGAGAGAGAGAGAGAGAGAGAGAGAGAGAGAGAGAGAGAGAGAGAGAGAGAGAGAGAGAGAGAGGACCAGCCCTGGACCAAATATATAAATATAATTACAAGGTGAGCACCTTCCTCTTCCTCAGGGGTCTGTGGAGATTCGGCATGTCATCGAAAACCTTGGCAAATATCCGCAGGGATGCGGCAGGAAGGTGCTGACTGTCTGCATTCCGGCCTGGTGTGGGGAAACCAATGCCTCTGACCGGAAACCCCTGCAAAAGACAGTGAATTTGTCCCAGTAAATCACGGGGAAAGCCTCCCCCCCAACAACTGGGAACATTATTTCAAACGTTGCCCTGGAGAATTGGCCACCAGCCTGGGCACGCTCTTTGCTCGCTGCTGCCATCAGGGAGAAGGCACGAGTGTCTCAGGGCTCGGAGCGCCGGGGTCAAGAATGGTTACTCACCCTCAACCATCGGACGCTTGAACAAAATGGAATAACGACACATATTCT
Organism: Hemitrygon akajei; assembly: GCF_048418815.1. NCBI lineage: Eukaryota > Metazoa > Chordata > Chondrichthyes > Myliobatiformes > Dasyatidae > Hemitrygon > Hemitrygon akajei. Next base: position 2,175,575 of record NW_027331961.1, read on the forward strand.
CTTCCTGCTCTTCCCATAAACAATGAGCTGACAATTGTGGTCCCGAGGGTGGGGGAGGGATCGGGTCTGGCTTTGTGTTGGAATTGCATATGTGTTGGAACATTTGCGGAGTGGGTCCGGGTCCTGAAGATCATTCGGTGTTGCTGAGGGTCAGGGGGCGGGAAAGTTCAGTATAATCGGGTGCGTTGCCCGGAATTGGGGTGGGGGGGGGGTCTGTGTAGGGGCATGAGGTTGGGAATTGTCGTTGTGTAGTTCGGTTTGGGACTATGATTGAGTGACGGTGGTCAGTGTTAAAATGAAGTGTGACTGAACTGGTCAAAGGAATGACGAAGATGCCTGAATAAACCTTGAACTGTCCAACATTATATGATCTTAACATAATTGCACAGCAAACGAGCTGAAATTGCGCGCAGGAGAAACGAGGCAAATAAATGATATCCTCCTCAGATGATATTTAGTGGGATGAAGAAGATGTGAAGAGTAATGACGCAGTGCATCCTGGCTACTGATACTGGTACCTGGATTATGAGGATTCACCACCTGCAAGGTTCATAGAAACACAGAAAACCTACAGCACAATACAGGCCCTTCGGCCCACAAAGCTGTGCCCAACATGTCCTTACCTGAGAAATGACCTAGGGCTATCCATAGCCCTCTATTTGTCTGAGCTCCATGTACCTGGCCAGGAGTCTCTTGAAAGACCCTATCGCATCCGCCTCCACCATTGTCACCAGCAGCCCATTCCACGCACTCACCACTCTCCAAGTCGAAACCTGAACCCTGACATCTCGGCTGCAGCATTCACTCTTCCTGGGTCCTTGACTGCACTACTGCTAGAGTTATAAAGCAAATTACTGAAGGTTGTTCCTGGTCTCCACTAGCTACCACACACTGAAATTTCAAAAACATCTGCCCTGCCATCCCTGACCTGTCTCATATCAGAAGGATCATCCTATTTTCACTTGATATTTGGTTACATCCAACCAGATAAATTATCCACTTTAAATTAAGCTGGTTTAAGTTATTAATTTATGCATATGATGACATTTGAGCTGTTCTGTTATCTCAGATTCTCCCAACCCAAACTTAGAAAACTAAAATGATGTGATATTTATCAGCCAGTCAGTATGTTTCTAACCATTGCAGACGTTTTTACTTAACCCATAAAGCGGGGTTTCATTTCCCCTCTTTGGATAGGTTGGTGTTTTTTTTTTAACTTAAGGCTTTATTTATGTGCACAACTCTCACCTTTTCTCCCATTTGTCTCGTCATATTGCTTCAGCCAGGCAGGTTGAATTAAGCCAGTTTCAAGAAAAAAAAAATAGTTATTCACATCCTTTCCTGAAGTCCGAAAATGCTTTCCTAGATGATGAAGTACTTCTTAAGTGTCGCCACAATTTCCAATGCAGGAAATACATTTTCGTATTTGTGCTTATCAAGCTCTTCCAGACCAAAATGTGATAATGAATAGGTAGTTGCGTTTTGGAGTTGTCTATGGGATTCATTGGACATGTGATTAGGAAAGAGGAGTTAGAATGCACGATGACTATGAGAACGATTGAAGGGAAGAAAGCAAGAGGAAAGCAAAGACAAATGATGATGGAGACAGCAGCCAGAGAGCTGGAAATGAATAACAATGAATTGATCCACTTGACCCGGAACAGGGGTGTGTGGGCCATGACAGTCAAAGCTCACACTGGACACGGCACCTGATGATGATGATGATGATGATGTCTATGGGATACTTGGGACAGCTCCTGCTTCATCATTGAAGCGAGTCCATGACCCTCTTCGGCCGAGAGAGCTGATGTACTGTAGTGCTGATGTGCTGTAGGATTCAGTGCTAAGCAACTGAAAGTGCGCTTTCCTCGGAATGCCACATAATCACCATTTTCCAATGTCCTAAGGCCCAAATACTCCATTGATCAAAACTCCAAAAGCCAAGCCGATCACAGACTCTGACTGGGTGTGGAAGCCTTCTCTAATTGCCCACATCTCTAAGTATCCAGCCTTCATGTAGTCAGCTTTGCACAAAAGGGCTCAAGAAGTGACGATTCAGCAATGTCTAAACTGCCCCATTTGCAGTGATAGACTCATAAGTAGCAGTCAGTACAATGGCATCGTACTGCGCTCATCATGCTACACCATGATGTTTGAGTCTTCATGTTCGTACGAGAGCAGCGTAAACCTTGGATTAATAGATGGACATCTAACAGAGTCTGACTGTTACCCTGGGGAGGCAGCATAGATGCACTGGAGTGGGACTTAAGATCTAGAGGTGCGACTGCTACTAGCTGACTCAGGGTGACAAACCAAACCTTCAGGGATATTGATCAGTATCGTCCAGTCCTCTATAAGCTTAGTGCAATAGTTAAGTTTTGCTGATTGGAATTACGGGCGTTTAAACTTGAGAATTCTTCAAAGCTTTTACACTATCAAGGGTAGAAGCCAAGAGTTACTGAATCACTAACGGTACTGCATATGCCACTCCATGGGGTATCTAACTGAAGAGCATCATCTTGTGCTGGGGCATCACCTCTCGGATCCTAGGTTATTTCAGATCTGGTATAAAATCGGAGGCTCCGTTGATTTCAGTGAAGAGTCTTTGCCTGCAGATTCATAAGCAAAGAAGCAGGCTTTTATTTTAATTATTTTACTTCAGTGTAATATATTTAATTATTTGCAAATGGTTTAATTTGTTCCCGTTAGCAACTCAAAATATTTAAAGAAGTTATTATTATTTGATTTACAATAATTTTTAAATAACTATTATCAGTGGTGATACCTGTGACAGAAGCTCCTTTCATCTGCAAGGAGTGTGTCAGCACAGAGCTATTGTGCTGCTTCATCTGAGTATTCACTGCTGAGACCTCACTAACCTAACCATTTTAGAATTTCAACTTTATACTTTTACAAAACGCAGCCAAGTTGTATCCAGTAATCAAATACAATCACAGAAGATTCAGCAGGTGCTGCAAACCTTGAGCAGTACACACAAAATACTGGAGGAACTCTGCAAGTCAGGCAGCTTTTGTGGAATGGAATGAACAGTGTACGCTTTGGGCCAAGACCCTTCATCAGGACTGGGGAAAAAGGGGCAGAATAATTTATTTTGAGTTATGCATTGCAACATTCAGCAAGTCGTGTCAGTACCCTCACTGACTATAACAAATTGCTTAAACTATTCTCCGTATAGATCCTTATCTTAGCTGGTTGCTGCATATGATTATTCTTGGAATTGTCCGTTTGACTGGAAGGACTTGTTGAATTTGACTGAACGGGATGATGACTCCTCTGACTAATCAGGTCAGCTCTTGTTCTGAGTGTAGTAGCAATGTTCATACCTCCTTACCTTTATTCCCATTGACCACCAAAACAATGTTCTCCCAATTGGTCATGTTTGCTCAATGTTTTCTTGTTACATAGACCTAGGTTCCAATGTCTTGGAGAATGACCGATAGAAAGTGCGGACTTCTTTGATAATTTCGTCAGGATCCGTGATGGAGGAGCCATCAGCAGCCAGTAGCTCCACCAGCTGCTTTTGAACTCCCCACCACTACTCCAACGAGTAGAAGAAGGGAGAGCCGCGGTCCAAATCTTGCAGCATTTGGATCGGTGACCTCACATATGCACCTCGGGACTGCTGAAGCTGCAGATGTCTGAGTGCGTCCTTCTTCTCCTGGTATTCCTGCTACATTTGATGGTCTCCACCGGTCGGACCAAGACGGGACTCGAGGTCAAGCAACGCTCTCTCAAGCCGCTCAATCTCAGAGCCCCGCCTCTTTGTCGACCCCCTAGTGTACTCCCGACATAAAAACCGGATGTGGGCCTTGCCCACATCCCACCACAGCCGTAGGGAGCTGAACTCTCTCCGTCTCTCTCTCCAGGTGGCCCAGAACGCTCGGAATGAATCCCGGAATCGGCTCTCCTCCAGCAGCCGGTTGTTAAAGTGCCAATACCCGGATCCCACCCGAGGGTGCAGAGGAGTAAATTCCATCCACACGAGGTAATGATCCGAGCACGACACCGGCCGCATGGAGGACGCCGACACGCGGGAGACATAAGCCCGAGAGATATACAGGCGGTCTATCCGGGAACCCCCCTCTCTAGATCTTCTGGAGAAGGCGCTAGAGTCGGGGTGAAGATTCCTCCAGCTGTCCACCAAGTCAAAGGAGCCGACTAGCTCCTTTAACTTTTTCGCCGAGGCTAGGTCGCGTTGGAGGCCCGAGCGGTCCTCCACCTCGAGTGTACAGTTGAAGCCTCCCCCGAGGATGACGCAGTCCCCAGGATCGATGGAACTCAGCAAGGTGGACAGCAGACAGAATAGGCGCGTCTGCATCATCCTGCGCCTTGGAGCATACACGTTGATAAAATGCAGCGGTACTCCATCGAGGCGCACAGCCAGGTGGAGCAGACGTCCGGGCAAAGCATCTTGGACCCCAACGATCTCTGGCCGGAAGGCTGGGGCCAACAGGATCGCCACCCCGCTAGAGTTGGAGCTAAGGTGACTCATGTAGACCCCGCCCTGCCACTCCAGGAGCCAAGCGGACTCGTCCCCCGGGGTGTTATGGGTTTCCTGCAGGAAACCCACCGCGTATCTCCCACCCCTGAGGACTGAGAGATTGTTATATCTGCGGAGAGAGCCCCTGCTACCGTTTACATTCAAACTAGCTATGGTAAGTTTCATATCGGGAGCACACTGGGCCTCAGCACCGGTACCCTTCCCGCTGAGAGCGGTGGCGCCCTCAGCCGCACAACCCCGAAGAAAACCAAGAATATTCTTTGCCTTCCGGGCCCGACTGCTACCATCACTACCCTGTGATCCACCATCTCCCGAAGGAGCGAGGCTGTTTTTCACCCTGATGTCCCTCACCAGGCCATCCAGGAAGGATTTCAGCTGCCGTCTGTCATTCCCTGACACAGCATTCTTCCTGCCCTTCCCTTTCCCCTGCCCCTTCCGTCTGAGGATGACGCGCAGGGATTTCACCAGCCTTGGCATGCTAGGCCAGCGAAGCGAGGCTAGTTTAGGCCGATGCTTTGCACCCACAGCGGAGTGAATGAACTCTCTGATCTCCTCCACAGGTATCAATGGGGACTTTTCAGGAGGGGTGAGGATGTCCATTGTCTCGCTATCAAAAGAATCTCCCTCCAACCCCTCACTGCAGACAGATTCCCCATCTTCCTCCTCATGAGTTGTATAAGGTGGCTGCCCCTGTAACCCACACTGCACAGCGGGTACCTCCCTCATACCTTCCCGCTCCACCGTCGCATCAGTCTTATCCACAGTAGCGACGAATAAGGGAAAATCCCCAGGGACTCCCTGCTGGCCATTAGTTGATGGGGTCGGCATGCAGGTTATATCACCCTGCCCAGGGGACCACAGCAGCTCTGGTCCAATGGATTCACCGGCTGCCTGATGCTGACTGTGAGAGAGCTTGGTCTCCTCTCCGCTTGTCCTATTTAATACAGTTGCCGCCAGGGAGGCGCTTACTGCTAAGTCCTGGGTGGAGGGCTCCAGGTCTGTCTTAGTTGTGCAAACAGGCCCAGTACTAGCTTCCTGCACAACCCCACCACCCACCACAGGACTGGTGGCTACATCTGGGGATTCAGGGTTAGACACAACGGCCACCCGGATGCCCACCCCTTTCTGGGACTCCCCCTCATCTACATTCTCTGCCCTCTTGGGGGAACAATCCCATCTCCTCTTCAAGCCGGAGGAGCACACAGGTGCGGAATTCACCGATGGAGCGTTACTCCCCGCCTCCATCACCCCGTCCGACTGTGCACTTCCCCGAGCCTCCCGCTCTACTTCAGGGCAAATGGGCGTGAGTTCTGCGGTCTCGGGGGCCGACTTCTTAATGTGTTTGGATTTCTTCCTCGCTTTCCTTCCCCGCACAGGCTCCACCCCGTCCCTCGCCTGAACCTCCCTGCACGTAGCCCCAGGATCACCCGCCTGAACCACAGGGGTAGGAGCAGAGACTGGAACAGACGTAGGAACAGGGACAGGGTTAGAGACAAGGTCAGGGGCAGGAGCAGGGGTCGGAACAGGTGTAGGAGCAGGAATGAGATCAGGGGCAGAGGTAGCTGGGGCACTAGTTCCCGAAGTGGACTCCCTGGGTTTTCGGGTGTTCGGACAATCCCTCCGAAAGTCCCCCACCTCCCCGCACGCATGGCACCGTGGGCGCTCAGAGTTCCAATACACCTGATAATCTACCCCCTCGTGCCGGACAGTAAACCGGCCCTCAACTTCGTCCTCCTTTTCCAGCTGCATGAATACCTGTCTCCGGAAAGAGATTACGGTACGGAGGGTGCGTCTCCTGAATTTGTGCCTGATGGTAGTTATTTCTGACCGTACTTGCCCCAAGCGGGCCAGTGCGGGAAGCAGGTCCTCGTTGGGGATGAAAGGCTTTACGTGACCGAGGACGATGCGCTGTGTGGGAGCTGTCACTAGCTCCATCTGTAAACAATATGTTCTCCACCGTGATCCTAGTACTGAGGGCCCGATGCACCAACTCATTCCTCAGGTAAAACACTGCCTTCCCGACCGCTTTCTCGATGGCCAAAACACCATCTCTCCCCAACAAGTCCTCCATAGCCTCCGCGCACTTTTCCAGGGTAGTTCCAGTTCGCAAAATACATTGCACCCCGCGTTCAACTTTCACCGACCGAAACAGGGCGTTGTCCGAGGCTGGAGAAGCAGCCGCCTTTGCATAACTCCCCGAAGGCCTGCGACTCCCTGTAGACTAGTCCGGCATGTTGCTTCTGTGTCCCAATCGAGAATGATACGGTGGTGGTGTTGCTTATAAAGTCCTGGAGCGAGTGGAGTAACTGGCTGGAAAAGTTTGTACCCGACAGTACCTTGCTGGCTCAGTGCCAGAAATTCCAACGCCAGGAAAGGCTCCGTTATTCCTGCAGAACTTCCAGGCCATGAGAGGTCGAGACGTCTCAAACGATGTTTCGGCTCCTACACCGAACGAGAATCCCGACGATAGAGATGGAAGGATGTTGTCCCGATGTCAGTGGGGACAAGCAACGTCGTTTGTCTCCGGTTTTTAGAGCGACCCGGCTTCCCGGCGAGTTGCCGGCGGCCACAGCAGGGAGCTACGCAGTTCGCAGCCGTCAACGAACCCCGTCCAAACTGGCAGAAAAACTCCAAACGAAGCTTCCACTCTAAACCGGCTGCTCACTTAGATGTTCAAGAGACGTTTCAAAGCAATTTCCAAGTAACCCACGACCTTCATAAAGCAGTTTTTCCCCGATTTCTCCCAGCGCAATCAGAACAGCTCCTCTCTGTATCTGACCCCGGGAATGTGTGATGGGACGGTGTGGAGGGAGATTCACTCTGTGTCTGACCCCGGGAGTGTGTGTTGGGACGGTGCGGAGGGAGATTCACTCTGTGTCTGACCCCGGGAGTGTGTGATGGGACGGTGTGGAGGGAGTTTCACTCTGTGTCTGACCCCGGGAGTGTGTGACGGGACGGTGTGGAGGGAGATTCACTCTGTGTCTGACCCCGGGAGTGTGTGACGGGACGGTGTGGAGGGAGATTCACTCTGTGTCTGACACCGGGAGTGTGTGTCGGGACGGTGTGGAGGGAGATTCACTCTGTGTCTGACCCCGGGAGTGTGTGATGGGACGGAGTGGAGGGAGATTCACTCTGTGTCTGACCCCGGGAGTGTGTGATGGGACTGTGTGGAGGGAGATTCACTCTGTGTCTGACCCCGGGAGCGTGTGATAGGACAGTGTGGAGGGAGATTCACTCTGTGTCTGACCCCGGGAGTGTGTGATGTGACGGTGTGGAGGGAGATTCACTCTGTGTCTGACCACGGGATTGTGTGATGGGACTGTGTGGAGGGAGATTCACTCTGTGTCTGACCCCGGGAGTGTGTGATGGGACTGTGTGGAGGGAGATTCACTCTGTGTCTGACCCCGGGAGTGTGTGATGGGACGGTGTGGAGGGAGATTCACTCTGTGTCTGACCCCGGGAGTGTGTGATGGGACGGTGTGGAGGGAGATTCACTCTGTGTCTGACCCCGGGAGTGTGTGATGGGACTGTGTGGAGGGAGATTCACTCTGTGTCCGACCCCGGGAGTCTGTGATGGGACGGTGTGGAGGGAGATTCACTCTGTGTCTGAACCCGAGAGTGTGTGATTGGACGTTGCGGAGGGAGATTCACTCTGTGTCTGACCCCGGGATTGTGTGATTGGACGTTGCGGAGGGAGATTAACTTTGTGTCTTACCCCAGGAGTGTGTGAAGGGACGGTGTGGAGGGAGATTCACTCTGTGTCTGACCCCGGGAGTGTGTGATGGGACGGTGTGGAGGGAGATTCACTCTGTGTCTGACCCGGGGAGTGTGTGATGGGACGGTGTGGAGGGAGAATCATTTTGTGTCTGACCCCGGACCTCAGTGGATTCACGTCGATTTTAACTGCGGGGGACAGGCGGGGGTCAATTAGCCTGGAATGGGCTTTGGTGGAGATGAGAAGCTGGGCTCCTAGTCTCTGCTTGTCCGACCTCCCTCAGCCTGGAGCTGAGACGCTACTGTGTCAGTGTGAGGAGCTCCGACCCACTGTTGCAGTGCACAGGGTGTGGAGGGCAACAGAAACCTCAAATAAATCTCGAGTCCGACACAAGACAGGAAGATACAGTGGTTTATTGATTTTTTATGAGAAATATAAATGAAACAATGTGTGAGCTGCTAACGTGCGGGAATAAATAATCTGCTCACAGTCACACACAATTAACTGACCGGCGACAAGGAGTGACCGGTTGAATAATCAGTCCCGTTTCTCACCGTCACTCTGCATCGGGGAACCGATGATTATAAAATCACACTTCAGGGCCGTGTCCGGGATCGCTGCAGATCCAGGGTCACTGCCGAGGGATTTGTCCATTTAACATCATTATATCGGCCAGGCTGCCGAATGCACCGTCCTCAGCAAAGGGAGCAAAAGGATTCTCTCCCGGGATAATCCCACCCCGGGACACCGGTGTCCCAGACTGAGCCCCGGACCCCCGGGCTCTTCCTGTCTGGGTAATTCTGCGGGGCGTCACGTGAAGAGTCTCGCACACGCACATCCGGCGGAAGCTGCCCCGCCGGACGGCAGGCGGAAACACGTCACTGAGGGATCGCTGCGAGCGACGCACACAGCGCGAGTCCCGAGCTGGTTCCTTTAAAACCGTTGGGAATCAGCCCCGGCGCGCGGCCGTTAAAGGTAAGGGCGGGAGTTAAAGGGGAGGGCGGGGAATCGGCCAAATGTCGCCATCCCGCGGGCGGGGATGTTCACACATTCAGATGTTCAGATCCACACTGTCAGTCCGGATCTGACTCCCTCCAGAGGCTCCAGTTCCTTGTTGCCGGTCCGACTGAACTGATTCCCCTTCAACCTGAAACAGATGGGAGAATAAAGATGAAATAAACAGATTACACAACAGTGTCAGTAACAGGGGACTGGGGTTAATGTTTCAACAACACTCATGGACAAATATCACCAGAAAACCCGCGGATCCACTGATATTTTATCACATTGAACATTAACACAAACACTCACTGGATCCACTTCAGACTCGGGAGTTTCAGTATCAGGCGGCGGAGAGCGGGGACAGATCGGTCTGTCAGAGAGTTTAATCCTAGGTTCAGCTCCGTTAGTGATGGGTTTGTACTGAGAGCGGAGACGAGATCCTCGGCACCAGAATCTGTGAGACCGACATTCCTCAACCTGGAGATGAGAGAGAGTGAGGGTGAAGGACACAGAGAGACAGGAGACGGTACAAATCCCCAGTGTTTATCAGTAACACCATTACTGATCACATTAATGTTCAGTGTCAGACACCCAGTGACTGTAAACACAATCTCCCACAGTCTGGTACTTACTCAAGTTTCTGTATTTTACACTCCGGGTTCCTCAGAGCCGCAGACACCAGTTTCACTCCTGAATCTCCCAGTTTATTACGACTCAGGTCCAGCTCCGTCAGTGATGGGTTTGTACTGAGAGCGGAGACGAGATCCTCGGCACCAGAATCTGTGAGACCGACACCCCTCAGCCTGGAGATGAGAGAGAGTGAGGGTGAAGGACACAGAGAGACAGGAGACGGTGCAAATCCCCAGTGTTTATCAGTAACACAATTACTGATCACATTAATGTTCAGTGTCAGACACCCAGTGACTGTAAACACAATCTCCCACAGTCTGGTACTTACCCCAATTTCTGTATTTTACACTCCGGGTTCCTCAGAGCTGCAGACACCAGTTTCACTCCTGAATCCCCCAGTTTATTATCACTCAGGTCCAGCTCCGTCAGTGATGGGTTTGTACTGAGAGCGGAGGCGAGATCCTCGGCACCAGAATCTGTGAGACCGACATTGAACAGCCTGGAGATGAGAGAGAGTGAGAGTGAAGGACACAGAGAGACAGGAGACGGTACAAATCCCCAGTGTTTATCAGTAACACAATTACTGATTTTTTTCTTCAGTACGACTGCGCAAGTCGGCCAGTGAGAACAGCGAGAAGAGTTTAAAAGGAAGACAGATTTACAGAGGAACGGGAGACAGAGTAGGAAGGCTTTGGATCAACGGGGCTTCGGCGATAAAGGGTCGAGGCGAGGTAGGTTATCTGTTTACAATACAGACAGAGAGTATGTGTGTGAGGCTGGTTTTCTGTGCTCGGTGTCAGATGTGGGAGATCCTGGAGACTCCCAGCGTCCCGGACGGCAACATCTGCACCCGGTGTGTCGAGCTGCAGCTCCTTAGGGACCGAGTTAGGGAACTGGAGATGCAGCTCGATGACCTTCGTCTGGTCAGGGAGAGCGAGGAGGTGATAGAGAGGAGTTACAGGCAGGTGGCCACACCGGGGTCACGGGAGACTGAAGAAGTGGGTCACAGTCAGGAGAGGGAAGGGCAAGAAGCAGGTACTAGAGAGTACCCCTGTGGCTATTCCCCTTGACGATAAGTACCCCTGTACAAGTACTGCTGGAGAGGGGTGGGGACAGCCTACCTGGTGGAGGCAACAGTGGCCCTGTGGCTCAGAAGGACAGGGAAAGGAAGAGGAAGGCAGTAGTGACAGGTGAGTCTGTCGTTTGAGGACCAGACAGACGATTCTGTGGACGCAGGAAAGAAACGCGGATGGTCGTTTGCCTCCCAGGTGCTAGGGTCCGGGATGTTTCAGAACACGTCCAAGATATCCTGCAGTGGGAGGGAGAACAGCCAGAGGTCGTGGTACATATTGGTACCAGTGACATAGGTAGGAAAAGGGAAGAGGTCCTGAAAACAGAGTACAGGGAGTTAGGAAGGAAGTTGAGAAGCAGAACCGGCAAAGGTAGTAATCTCGGGATTACTGCCTGTGCCACGCGACAGTGAGTGCAGGAATAGAATGAGGTGGAGGATGAATGCGTGGCTGAGGGATTGGAGCAGGAGGCAGGGATTCAGATTTCTGGATCACTGGGACCTCCTTTGGAGCAGCTGTGACCTGCACAAAAAGGACGGGTTGCACTTGAACGCCAGGGAAACCGATATCCTGGTTTGCTAAGGCTATTGGGGAGAATTTAAACTCGAATTGCTGGGAGGGGGTAGGAACTGAAATGAATTGATGGCGGAAAGGGAGGTTGGCTCACAAATAGAGAAAATTTGGAGACAGTGCGAGAGGGAGCATAGGCAGGTGATAGAGAAGGGACGCTCTCAGACCGATGGTTTGAGGTGTGTCTATTTTAATGCAAGGAGTGTTGTGAACAAAGCAGATGAGCTTAGAGCGTGGATCAGTACTTGGAGATATGATGTGGTGGCCATTACAGAGACTCGGATGGTGCAGGGACAGGAATGTTTATTTCGAGTGCCCGGCTTTAGATGTTTCAGAAAGGACAGGGAGGGAGGCCACAGAGGTGGGGGCGTGGCACTGTTGATCAGAGATAGTGTCACGGCTGCAGAAAAGGAGGACATCGTGGAGGGATTGTCTACGGAGTCTCTGTGGGTGGAGGTGAGGAACAGGAAGGGGTCAATAACTCGACTGGGTGTTTTGTATAGACCTCCCAACAGGAACAGGGACATCGAGGAGCAGATAGGGAGACAGATTCTGGAAAGGAGTACCAATAACAGAGTTGTTGAAGTGGGAGATTTTAATTTGCCAAATATTGATTGGCATATCCAGAGTGAGGGGTTTTGACGGGGTGGAGTTTGTTAGGTGTGTTCAGGAAGGTTTCCTGACACAATATGTATATAAGCCTACAAGAGGAGAGGCTGTACTTGATCTGGTGTTGGGAAATGAACCTGGCCAGGTGTCAGGTCTCTCAGTGGGAGAGCATTTTAGAGACAGTGATCACAATTCTATCTCTTTTACCATAGCATTAGAGAGGGATAGGAACAGGGAAGTTAGGGAAACCTCTAATTGGAGTAAGGGGAGCTATGAGCCTATCAGTCAGGCTGGAACTTGTAAGCATAAATTGGAAATTGATGCCCTCAGGGAAACGGACCAAAGAAATGTAGAAAATGTTCAAGGGATATTTGTGTGGGGTTCTGAGTAGATACGTCCAATGAGACATGGAAAGGATGGGAGGGTACAAGATCCGTGGTGCACAAAGGCCGTTGTAAATCTAGTGAAGAAGAAAAGAAGAGCTTCCAAAAGGTTCAAAAACTAGGCAATGATATGAATCTGGAAGATTATAAGGCTAGTCTGTCAGCGAGTTTGATATCAGGTTCAGCCCCGTCAGTGATGGGTTTGTACTGAGAGCGGAGACGAGATCCTCGGCACCAGAATCTGTGAGACCGACATTGAACAGCCTGGAGATGAGAGAGAGTGAGAGTGAAGGAGACAGAGAGACAGGAGACGGTACAAATCCCCAGTGTTTATCAGTAACACAATTACTGATCACATTAATGTTCAGTGTCAGACACCCAGTGACTGTAAACACAATCTCCCACAGTCTGGTACTTACCGCAGTTTCTGTATTTTACTCTCCGGGTTCCTCAGAGCCGCAGACACCAGTTTCACTCCTGAATCTCCCAGGTTATTATTGTTCACTCTAAACACAATCAGACAAATTGATGAACATAGTGATTAAAACCGTGGGTCTGAGGGCATTTCTCTCACTCGAATATTTCAGGGAACATTAAACCCTTTATTAATTCACTGATCATAGTTCCCATCACTGTCAATGTCCCTCACTGCCCAGCTCCAATGAATTCACCGAATGTCAGTAATTTCGTCTGTCGGTGTGACCCTGTAAACTCCACATATTCTCTCTCATTCCCTGATGGTTAGAAAAGTGTTCCTGACGTAAGACAGTCGGAAAGGGCAGGGGTGAAGGGGAGAAAGTCAAACAGTGAGGAAGATTTGAGAATCGGGAAATGTCGATGGGAGATGGAGGCAGAGACATCACCTAAGGTAAAGGATGGAAAGACACAGAAGGAAGCGGATGTGGAGGAGAGATCCCACAAGAGGAAGGGGGATGGGGCAGAGAGATCCCACAGGAGGAAGGGAGATGGGGGAGAGGGATCCCACAAGAGGAAGGGGGATGTTGCAGAGAGATCCCACAGGAGGAAGCGGGATGGGGAAGAGGGAACCCACAGGAGGAAGGGGGATGGGGGAGAGAGATCCCACAGGAGGAAGGGAGATGGGTGAGAGGGATCCCACAAGAGGAAGGGGGATGTTGCAGAGAGATCCCACAGGAGGAAGGGGGATGGGGGAGAGAGATCCCACAGGAGGAAGTGGGATGTGGAAGAGGGATCCCACAGGAGGAAGGGGGATGTGGAAGAGAGATCCCACAGGAGAAGGGGGATGGGGAAGAGAGATCCCACAGGAGGAAGGGGAATGGGGAAGAGAGATCCCACTGGAGGAAACAGCATGGGGAAGTGAGATCCGACAGGAAGAGGGGGCAAAGGAGCTGAGGTCTCAGAGGATGAAGGGGTTAGGGAAGAGAGATCCCTCGGAAGGAAGGAGAGATCCCACTAGAGGAAGGGGGATTGGGAACAGAGGCCCAACAGCAGGAAGCGGGATGCGGAGGAGAGATACCTCAGGATGAATGTGTATGGAAAAGACAGATCCCACAGGAAATGGTGTGATAGGAACAGAGTCCCCTCAGGTGGAATGGGGGTGTGGATATGAGAGCCCACAGGAGGAAAGGGATGGAGAAGAGAGATCCCACATGAGGAAGGGAGATGGGGGGAGAGATCCCACAAGAGTTAGGGATGGGGAAGAGATATCCCTCAGGGGGAAGGGGGAATGGCTAAGAGAGATCCCACAGGAGGAAGGGGGACGGGGAGAGAGATCCCACAGGAGGAAGGGGGAAGTGGAAGAGAGATCCCACAAGAGGAAGGGGGATCGGGGAGAGTATCCCACAGGAGGAAGGGGGATGTGGAAGAGGGATCCCACAGGAGGAAGGGGGATGTGGAAGAGAGATCCCACAGGAGGAAGGGGGATGGGGAAGAGAGATCCCACAGGAGGAAGGGGGATAGGGAAGAAAGATACCTCAGAATTAATGTGGATGGAAAAGACAGATCCCACAGGAAGTGTGGTGATGGGAACAGAGGCCCAACCGGAGGAATGTGGATGAAGAGAGATGGCACAGGATGAATGGGGCATAAGGAAGAGATCACACAGGAGGATGTGGGATGGGGAAGAGAGATCGTGCAGGAGAAATGGGGATGACTAGGGGAGATACCTCATAAGTATTGGGGGACGGGAAAGAGAGATTCCACGGGAAGAGGGGGTTGAGAAAAGAAGACCCACAGGAGGAGGGGGGATGGGTAAGAGAGATCCCAGAGGAGGAAATGGGATGGGGTAGAGCTATCCCACAGGAGGAAGTTGGATTGTCAAGTGATCCCAATGGAGGAAGGTGGATGGGGAAGAAATATCTCACAGTAGGAATTTGATGAGGAAGTGAGATGCCACAGGAGGAATGTGGATCGGGAAGTTAGATCCCATAGGAGGGTGGGGGAATGGGAAGAGAAATCCCACAGGAGGAAGGGGGATGGGGGAGAGAGATCCCACAGGAGGAAGGGGGATGGGGAATTGAGGTCCCACAGGAGGAAGGGGATGTAGAAGAGAGATCCCACAGGAGGAAGGGGATGTAGAAGAGAGTTCCCACAGGAGGAAGGGGAATGGGGAAGTGAGATCCGACTGGAGGATGGTGTATGGGGAAGTGAGATCCAACAGGAAGAGGGGGCAAAGGAGCTGAGGACTCACAGGAGGAAGGGTTAAGGGAAGAGAGATCCCTCGGAAGGAAGGGGGATCGGGAAGAGAGATCGCACTAGAGGAAGGGGGATTGGGAACAGAGGCCCAACAGCAGGAAGCGGGATGCGGAAGAGAGATACCTCCGGATGAATGTGTATGGAAAAGACAGATCCCACAGGAAATTGTGTGATGGGAACAGAGTCCCCACCGGAGGAAGGGGGATCCCACAGGTGGAATGGGGGTGGGCATGTGAGAGCCCACAGGAGGAAAGGAATGGAGAAGTGTTATCCCACATAAGGAAGGGGGATGGGGGGAGAGATCCCACAAGAGGAAGGGATGGGGAAGAGAGATCCCACAGGAGGAAGGGGATGTAGAAGAGAGATCCCACAGGAGGAAGGGGAATGGGGAAGAGAGATCCCACTGGAGGAAGGAGCATGGGGAAGTGAGATCCGACTGGAAGAGGGTGCGAAGGAGCTGAGGACTCACAGGAGGAAGGGGTTAGGGAAGAGAGTTCCCTCGGAAGGAAAGGGGATCGGGCAGAGAGCTCAGACTAGAGGAAGGGGGATTGGGAACAGAGGCCCAACAGCAGGAATCGGGATGCGGAAGAGAGATACCTCAGGATGAATGTGTATGGAAAAGACAGATCCCACAGGAAATGGTGTGATGGGAACAGAGTCCCCACAGGAGGAAGGGGGATCTCACAGGTGGAATGGGGATGGGGATGTGAGATCCCACAGGAAATGATGTGATGGGAGCAGAGGCCTCACAGGAGGAAGGGGGATGGGGAAGGGGGATCCCACAGGTGGAATGGGGGTGGGAAAGGGGGATCTCACAGGTGGAATGGGGGTGGGGATGTGAGAGCCCACAGGAGGGAATCGGATGGACGAGCGATCCCGAAGTAGGAAGGAGGATGGGGGAGAGAGATCCCACAGCTGGAAGCAGGAAGGGGAACAGAGATCCTGCAGGAGGATTTGGGATGGGGAAAATGGATTCCACAGAAGGTAAGGGGATGGTGGAGAGAAACCCCCCAGGAAGTGGGGGGGATGGGGATAGAGGCTCTACAGGGTGGATGGTTAGAGAGATCCCATGGGAGGAAGGGGGATGAGGAAGAGAGATCGCACAGGAGGAAGGGGGATGGGGAAAAGATATCTCACAGGAGGAATTTGATGAGGAGTTGAGATTCCACAGGAGGAATGTGGATCGGGAAGTTAGATCGAAGGAGGATGGGGATGAGAGATCCAACAGGAGGAAGAGGGATGGAAGGAGAGATCCAACAGCAGGAAGGGGGATGCTGAGAAGAGATCCAACAGCAGGAAGGGGGGTGCTGAGAAGAGATCCAACAACAGGAAGTTGGAGTGGGAACAGAGAGCCCAGAGGATGAATTTGGGATGGGAAAGTGAGATCCCACAGGTGGATTGCTACCCGTACCACGTGCTAGTGAGTCTAGAAATAATGCAGCTAAATACGTGGCTGAGGGGATGGTGCATGAGGGAGGGGTTCATGTTTCTGGACAATTGGGCTTTCTTCCAGGGGAGGTGGGACCAGTTCGAATTGGGCAGTTTGCACCTGAACTGGAGGGAGACTAACATCCTTGCCGGTAGGTTAGCAAGTTCTGCTCCGGGGGTTTTAAACAAGGTTGCAGGGGGAGGGGGCAGAGCGTTAGAGCAGATAGTGATGTGGAGGAGGATAATGGTCATGCGACGACTGCCTGTATAGACAGATATCAATGGTTTGTCCGTGATAGAAATGTTCTCAGGTGCATCTATTTCAATGCAAGGAGTATTGTATGTAAGGCAGATGAGTTTAGGGTGTGGATTGGCACATGATGATTTCAACATTATTGCTATTAGTAAGACTTGGTTTGCAGGAGGGGCAGGACTGGCAGCTTCATGTTCCGAGGTTACGTTGTTTCAGACGTGATAGAGGGGGAGGGATGAAAGGGGGAGGAGTGGCGTTACTAGTCAGGGGAATCTCACAGCTGTGCGGAGACGGGACAGCCCGGAGGTCTCATCTACAGAGGCCGTATGGGTGGAGCTGAGGAACGGGAAAGGAGTGACCACACAAATAGGGTATTATTATATACGGCCCAAGAGTCAGAGAGAATCGGAGGAGCAAATCTGTAGAGAATTAGCACACCAATGTAAGAAACAGAAAGTTGTAATCATAGGGGATTTTAACTTCCCACATATTGACCTGGACTCCCTCTCTGTGAAAGGGTTAGATGGCGTGGAGTTTGTCAAATGTATTCAGGAAAGTTTTCTTAATCAATATATTGAGGTACCAACGAGAGAGAGTGCAGTACCTGATCTCCTATTAGGGAATCAGACAGGTCAGGTGACAGAAGTATGTGTAAGCGAACATTTTGGGTCCAGTGACCATAATGTCATTAGTTTCAAGATAATTATGGATAAGGATTGGACTGGTCCACCAGTTAAGGTTCTGAATTGGAGAAGGGCCAATTTTGTGGAAATAAGAGAGGATCTGGGAAGAGTGGATTGGGATAAGTTGTTTTCTGGCAATGATGTATTCAGTAAGTGGAGTTTCTGAACTGTGCTTACATCCGGAGTTTGCATGTTCCTGCCAGGATTAAAGGCAAAGTTAACAGGGATAGGGAACCTTGTTTTTCAAGGGATGTTGGCGATCTGGTTAAGTAGGTGTTTAGCAGGTACAGGCAACAAGGAACAAATGAGATACTTGAAGAGTATAGAGAATGTAAGGGAAAACTAAAGAAGGAAATCAGGAAGGCAAAAAGAAGACATGAGGTTGTGTTGGCAGATAATGTGAAGGTAATCCCGAAGGGTTTCTACAAGTATATTAAGAGTAAAAGGATAGTAAAGGACAAGATTGGTTCCCTAGAAGATCAGAGTGGTTGTCTATGTGGTCTATGTGTGGAGCATCATGAGATGGGGAAGATTTTAAACGGTTTTTTGCTTCAGTGTCTACTCAGGAAACTGGCATAGCGGATATGGAATTAAAGGAAACAAGCAGTAGTGTCATGGAACGCGGCCAGTGAGTGAGTGGGCCAGTGAAGGAGTGGAAATTTGATGCTTTGACTCGAGAGATTCTGGCAGTTTTGGCAATTGGACTGTGCAAATCAAGACAACCAAAATTTGAATAGCTCAGACTCAGCAGAAAGCAGCTGATTGACCAAGCAGTTTGAAAAGCTCAAACAAATAAATAGAGGGGTAGCTCAAGCTGAGCGGCCAGTGAGTGAGTGGAGATTTGAGGCTTTGACAGGTCTTTACAATGCCTCCTGAGACGGTGATGTGCCTTTCCTGTGAGATGTGGCAGTCTTGGGGGAATTCCCCTCTCCCGCAGAGTCACATCTGCCAGAAGTGCTTGCGGCTGGGCGATCTGGAAGACCGTGTGAGGAATCTGGAGCAGCAGCTGGATGACCTTCGACTCATAAGGGAGAATGAGGCAGACGTAGGTGAGAGCTACAGGGAGGTAGTCACACCTAGGCTGCCGGAAACAGGTCGTTGGGAGACAGTCAGAGGGGGGAAAGCGAAGGAGAGTAGACAGGTAGTGCAGAGCACCCCTGTAGCCATTCCCCTGAATAATAAGTTTACCGTCCTGGATGCTGTTGGTGAGGACGACTGAACAGGTGTGAGCCACGGTGTCAGGGCCTCTGGCACTGAGTCTGACCCTGTGGTGCAGAAGGATGGGACGGAGAGGAGGAGAGCTGTCGTCATTGGAGACTCTATAGTCAGGGGAGCAGACAGGAGATTTTGTGGACGTGAGAAGGAAACCCGCATGGTTTGTTGCCTCCCGGGTGCCAGGATCCGGGATGTGTCTGACCTGGTACATGACATCCTGGTACGAGAGGGAAAGCAACCAGAAGTCCTGATACATATTGGTACCAATGACATAGGCAGAAAGAGGGATGAGGTCCTGGTGTGAGTTTCGGGAACTAGGCAGAAGGCTGAAGAGCAGGACCTCAAGGGTGGCGTTCTCAGGATTGCTGCCAGTACGACGTGATAGTGATGGTAAGAATTGGAGGAGATGGCAGTTGAATGCGTGGCTGAGGAGTTGGTGCAGGGGGCAGGGTTTAAGACTTTTGGATCATTGGGATCTCTTCTGGGGAAGGTGGAACCTGTGCAGATTGGATGGGTTGCACCTGAACTCGAAGAGGAGCAATATCCTTGCTGGTAGATTTGCTAGCATGGTTCGGGAGGGTTTAAACTAATTTGCAAGGGGAATGGGACCCGGAGCGATAGAGCAGTGAAAGAAGTGTATGGGGTAAAGCCAGATCTAACATATAGAGAGGCTTTGAGGAAAGAGAAGCAGAATAAAGGATATAAAGGCAGGAAGGTAGAAGGGCTAAAGTGCGTGTACTTCAATAAAAGAAGCATCAGGAACAAAGGTGATGAACTGAGAGCTTGGATACATACATGGAATTATGATGTAGTGGCCAATACGGAGACTTGGCTGGCACCAGGGCAGGAATGGATTCTCAATATTCCTGGATTTCAGTGCTTTAAAAGGGATAGGGAGGGGGGAAAAGTTGAGGAGGGGTGGCATTACTGGTCAGGGATACTATTACAGCTACAGAAAGAGTGGGTAATGTAGCAGGATCCTCTTCTGAGTCAGTATGGGTGGAAGTCAGGTACAGGAAGGGAGCAACTACTCTACCGGGGGTATTCTATATGCCCCCTGGTTGCAGCACAGATACCGAGGAGCAGACTGGGAGGTAGATTTTGGAAAGGTGCAAAAATAACAGGGTTGTTATCATGGGTGACTTTAACTTCCCTAATATTGATTGGCACTTGATTAGTTCCAAGGGTTTAGATGGGGCAGAATTTGCTAAGTGTGTCCTGGATGGATTCCTGTCACAGTATGTTGACAGGCCGACGAGGGGGAATGTATACTATATAACCATATAACAATCACAGCACGGAAACAGGCCATTCCGGCCCTCCTAGTCCGTGCCGAACTCTTAATCTCACCTCGTCCCACCTACCCGCACTCAGCCCATAACCCTCCACTCCTTTCCTGTCCATATACCTATCCAATTTTACCTTAAATGACACAACTGAACTGGCCTCTACTACTTCTACAGGAAGCTCATTCCACACAGCTATCACTCTCTGAGTAAAGAAATACCCCCTCGTGTTTCCCTTAAACTTTTGCCCCCTAACTCTCAAATCATGTCCTCTCGTTTGAATCTCCCCTACTCTCAATGGAAACAGCCTATTCACGTCAACTCTATCTATCCCTCTCAACATTTTAAATACCTCGATCAAATCCCTCCTCAACCTTCTACGCTCCAATGAATAGAGACCTAAATTGTTCAACCTTTCTCTGTAACTTAAGTGCTGAAACCCAGGTAACATCCTAGTAAATCGTCTCTGCACTCTCTCTAATTTATTGATATCTTTCCTATAATTCGGTGACCAGAACTGTACACAATATTCCAAATTTGGCCTTACCAATGCCTTGTACAATTTTAACATTACATCCCAACTTCTGTACTCAATGCTCTGATTTATAAAGGCCAGAGTTCCAAAAGCCTTCTTCACCACCCTGTCTACATGAGACTCCAACTTCAGGGAACTATGCACTGTTATTCCTAGATCTCTCTGTTCCACTGCATTCCTCAATGCCCTACCATTTACCCTGTATGTTCTATTTGGATTATTCCTGCCAAAATGTAGAACCTCACACTTCTCAGCATTAAACTCCATCTGCCATCGTTCAGCCCATTCTTCTAACCGGTATAAATCTCCCTGCAAGCTTTGAAAACCCACCTCATTATCCACAACACCTCCTATCTTAGTATCATCAGCATACTTACTAATCCAATTTACCACCCCATCATCCAGATCATTTATGTATATTACAAACAACATTGGACCCAAAACAGATCCCTGAGGCACCCCGCTAGTCACCGGCCTCCATCCCGATAAACAATTATCCACCACTACTCTCTGGCATCTCCCATCTAGCCACTGTTGAATCTATTTTATTACTCCAGCATTAATACCTAACGACTGAACCTTCTTAACTAACCTTCCATGTGGAACTTTGTCAAAGGCCTTGCTGAAGTCCATATAGACTACATCCACTGCCTTACCCTCGTCAACATTCCTCGTAACTACTTCAAAAAATTCAATACTAGATCTAGTATTAGGTAACGAACCGGGTCAGGTCACAGATCTGTCAGTGGGTGAGCATCTGGGGGATAGTGACCACCGCTCCCTGATCTTTAGCATTATCATAGAAAAGGATAGAATCAAACGGGACAGGATTTTTTTTATTTGGAGAAGGGCAAATTATAAGGCTATAAGACTAGAACTTGCGGGTTTGAACTGGGATGATGTTTTTGCAGGGAAATGTACTATGGACACGTGGTCGATGTTTAAGGATCTCTTGCAGGATGTTCGGGATAAATTTGTCCCTGTGAGGAAGATAAAGAATGGTAGAATGAAGGAACCATGGGTGACAAGTGAAGTGGAAAATCTAGTCAGGTGGAAGAAGGCAGCATATATGAGGTTTAAGAAGCAAGGATCAGATGGGTCTATTGAGGAATATAGGGTAGCAAGAAATGCTTAAGAAGGGGCTGAGAAGAGCAAGAAGGGGCCATGAGAAGGCCTTGGCGAGTAGGGTAAAGGAAAACCCCAAGGCATTCTTCAATTATTTGAGGAACAATAGGATGACAGGGATGATGGTAGGACCGATTAGAGATAAAAGCGGGAAGATGTGCCTGGAGGCTCTGGAAGTGAGCGAGGTCCTCAGTGAATACTTCTCTTCGGTATTCACCAATGAGAGGGAACTTGATGATGGTGAGGACAATATGAGTGTGGTTGATGTTCTGGAACATGTTGATATTAAGGGAGAGGAGATGTTGGAGTTGTTATGACGGGTAAGTCCCCGGGGCCTGCTGGAATATTCCCCAGGCTGCTCCACGAGGCAAGGGAAGAGACTGCTGAACCTCTGGCTAGGATCTTTATGTTCTCGTTGTCCACGGGAATGGTACAGGATGATTGGAGGGAGGCGAATGCTGTCACCTTGTTCAAAAAAGTTAGTTGGAATAGTCCAGGTAATTATAGATCAGTGAGCCTTACATCTGTGGTGGGAAAGCTGCTGGAAAAGATTCTTAGAGATAAGATCTATGGGCATTTAGAGTATCATGGTCTGATCAGGGACAGTCAGCATGGCTTTGTGAAGGGTAGATCGTGCCAAACAAGCCTGATAGAGTTCTTTGTGGAGGTGACCAAGCATATAGATGAGGGTAGTGCAGTGGATGTGATCTACAAGGATTTTAGTAACGCATTTGACAAGGTTCCACACAGTAGGCTTATTTAAAAACTCAGAAGGCATTGGATCCAGGGAAGTTTGGAAAGGTGGATTAAGAATTGGCTTGCCTGCAGAAGGCAGATGGTCATGGCGGAGGTAGAACATTCAGATTGGAGGGTTGTGACTAGTGGTGTCCCTCAAGGATCTGTTCTGGGACCTCTACTTTTTGTGATTTTAATTAACGACCTGGATGTGGGGGTAGAAGGGTGGGTTGGCAAGTTTGCAGATGACACAAAGTTTGGTGGTGTTGTAGATAGTGTAGAGGATTGTCAAAGATTGCAGAGAGACATTGATGGGATGCAGAAGTGGGCTGAGAAGTGGCAGATGGAGTTCAACCCGGAGAAGTGTGAAGTGGTACACTTCGGAAGGACAAACTCCAAGGCAGAGTACAAAGTAAACGGCAGGATCATTGGTAGTGTGGAGGAGCTGAGAGATAAGGGGATACATGTCCACAGATCCCTGAAAGTTGCCTCGCAGGTAGAAAGGGTAGTTAAGAAAGTTTATGGGGTGTTAGCTTTCATAAGTCAATGGATAGTGTTTAAGAGACGCGATGTAATGATGCAGCTCTATAAAACTCTAGTTAGGCCACACTTGGAGTACTGCGTCCAGTTCTGGTCACCTCACTATAGGAAGGATGTGGAAGCATTGGAAAGGGTACAGAGGAGATTTACCAGGATTCTGCATGGTTTAGAGAGTAGGGATTATGATCAGAGATGAAGGGAGCTAGGGCTTTACTCTTTGGAGAGGAGAATGAGAGGAGACATGATAGGTGAGTATAAGATATTAAGAGGAATAGACAGAGTGGACAGCCAGCGCCTCTTCCCCAGGGCACCACTGCTCAGTACAAGAGGACATGGCTTTAAGGTAAGGGGAGAGAAGTTCAAGGGGGATATTAGAGGAAGGTTTTTCACTCAGAGAGTGGCTCGTGCGTGGAATGCACTGCTTGAGTCACTGGTGGAGGCAGATACACGAGTGAAGTTTAAGAGACTACTACACAGGCATATGGAGGAATTTAAGGTGGAGGGGTTTAATGGCAGGCAGGGTTTGAGGGTCGGCACAACATTGTGGGCCGAAGGGCCTGTAATGTGCTGTACTATTCTATGTTTTATGGAACATATAGAGATTAAAGAGGAGGAGGTTCTTACTGCCTTACAGCAAATAAATGTAAATAAATCCCCCAGGCCTGACATGATATTTTCTCGGACCTTGAGAAAGACTAGTGTAGAAATTGCAGGGGTCCTGGCAGAAATATTTAAAATGTCCTTCGCCACAATTGTGGTGCCGGAGGATTGGAGGGTAGCTCATGTTGTTCCGTTGTTTGAAAAAGGCTCCAAAAGTGCACCAGGTAATTACAGGCCAGTGAGCCTGACATCGGTATTAGGCAAATTATTGGAAGGTGTTCTGAGAGATCGGATATACAAGGATTTGGACAACCAAGGGCTGATTAAAGATAGTCAGCATGGCTTTGTTCATGGCAGATCGTGTTTAATGAATCCTGTAGTGTTTTTCGAGGAGGTTACCAAGAATGCACATGAAGAAAAGGCTTTGGATGTTGTCTACATGAACTTTAGTAAGGCTTTTAACAAGGTCCCACTTGAGAGGTTAGTTCAGAAGGTTTGGACAGTAGGTATCCATGGAGAGGTTGTAGATTGGATTCGAAATTGGCTGTGTGTGAGAAGGCAGAGAGTGGTAGTGGATCATTGCTTCTCAGACTGGAGGCCTGTGACTAGTGGTGTGTCTCAAGGATCTGTGCTGGGACCATTGTTGTTTGATGTCTATATCAATGATCTAGATGATAGTGTGATAAATTGGATCAGCAAGTTTGCTGATGACACTAAGATTGGAGGCGTTGTGGACAGCGAGGAAGGCTTTCAAAGCTTGCAGAGGGATCTGGAACAACTGGCAACATGGGCCAGAAAATGGCAGATGGAATTTAATGCAGACAAGTGGTGAGGTGTTCCATTTTGTAAGGACAAATCAAGGTAGGACATACACAGTAAATGGTAGGGCACTGAGGAGTGCGCAGGAAGAAAGGGATCTGGGAGTTCAGATACATAATTCCCTGAAAGTGGCGTCACAGGGAGACAGGGTTGTAAAGAAGGCTTTTGGCATCCTGGCATTCATAAATCAAAGTTGAGTATAGGAGTTGGAATGTTATGGTGAGGTTGTATAAGACATTGGTGAGGCCAAATTTGGAGTATTGTGTGCAGTTCTGGTCACTGAACTATAGGACGGATATCAGTAAGACTGAAAGTGTGCAGAAAAGATCTGCGAGGATGTTGCCGGCTCTTCAGGAGTTGAGTTACAAGGAAAGATTGAACAGGTTAGGACTTTATTCCTTGGAGCGCAGAAGAATGAGGGGAGATTTGATAGAAGTTTACACATTTACGAGGATATAGACAGGGTAGATGCGAATGGGCTCTTTCCACACAGATTAGGAGAGATACATTACAAAAGGACTTTGCTTCAGGGTGAAAGGAGAAAGGTTTAGGGGGAACGTCCTCACTCAGAGAGTTGTGAGAGTGTGGAACGAGCTGCCATCTGATGTGGAAAATGCGGACACACTCTTAAGTTTTAAGAATAAATCTGATAGATGCATGGATGGGAGAGGTCTGGAGTGTTATGGACTGGGTGCAGGTCAATGGGACTAGCGGAATAAAGTTTTGGCACAGAGCAGAAGGGCCGAATGGCTTGTTTTCTATGCTTTAGTGCTCTATGATTTTACAATTCAATGAAGGAATATGGGGAGGTCAGTTCCCACAGGAAGAAGGGGGATGGGGAAGAGAGATCCCACAGCAGGAAGGGGGATGGTGTAGAGAGATCCGACAGGAGGAAGGGGAATGGGGAGGAGAGATCCAGCAGGAGGGAGGGGGATGGGGAAGTGAGATCCCACAGGTGGAAGGCGGATGTGGAAATGAGATCCCACAGGAGGGAGGGGGATGGGGGTGAGATCCCACAGGCGGACGGCGGATGTGGAAATGAGATCCCATAGGCGGATGGGGGATGGGAAAAAGAGATCTGACAGGAGGAAGGGAGGATGGGGAAGAGAGATTCCACAGGAGGAAGGGGGATGGGGAAGAGAGATCCGATAGGAGGCAGAGGAATGGGGAGGAGAGATCCCACAGGAGGGAGGGGGATGGGGGTGAGATACCACAGGCGGAAGGCGGATGTGGAAATGAGATCCCATAGGCGGATGGGGGATGGGAAAAAGAGATCTGACAGGAGGAAGGGGGGATGGGGAAGAGAGATCACATAGGCGGATGGGGGATGGGGAAGAGAGATCCCACGGGAAAAAAGAGAATGGGAAAGAGAGAACCCACAGGAGGAAGGGGAAAGGGGAAGAAAGATCCCGCAGGAAGGGGGTGGGGAAAAGACATTCCACTGGAGGATGAGGAAAGGGTAACAGAGAGCCCACAGGAGGAATGGGGATGGGGACGAGATCCCTAAGAATCGAAGGGGGATTGGGATAAAAAGTCCCACAGGAGGATTCCAAAGGTAAACGATAATCCTACAAGACGAGAGGATGCAGAAAATTTTTGTACGCGTGTGTTGGGTCTGAACAGAGACCCAGAGGAGATGCGGCCTCTCTCTCTGTGTATCTGG
Organism: Hemitrygon akajei; assembly: GCF_048418815.1. Classification (NCBI taxonomy): domain Eukaryota; kingdom Metazoa; phylum Chordata; class Chondrichthyes; order Myliobatiformes; family Dasyatidae; genus Hemitrygon; species Hemitrygon akajei. The sequence continues at coordinate 2,201,631 of NW_027331961.1, forward strand.
TAGTGAGCAAAGTCACACACTATCAAGGGCAGGGGAACACAATCTCACAATGGTATTTCTTTCCTTCTCACTGGGACAGTCTGCTGACGGTCTCTTGTCCCTCACCGGGAAGGGGGTGTGAATCTCTGACCCACCTGCTGCAGTCAGTGTCGGTCTGGGTGTCAGTAACAGTGAGAAGGAACATTGTCAATGGACGTGTCACAGGCAGCAGGAAACACAGTCATTCCTGTGATTTACTACCATTAAACCAATGGTCGTTGTTCACTGATCCGATGAAGTCTCCAACATCCCTTCACAAGGAACCACAGAACCCTCCCGTCCTTGGGGAATTACTGACCGATCCCCTGGGCATTTGTCACAGTTCATCACAATCTGATTTATCACAGTTTAACCCAAATCCCTTTACATTGAAATGGCACAATAGAACAGCTTCACAGTTCAGAGTGAGAGATAAATCAAGTTACCTCAACTCCTGGCACTTGTGCAGCCCGGGTCCCAGCCGCTGGATTCCTTCACACTGAATGTGGCAGTCCTCCAGGTCGAGGTGTTTTATTGTATCACAGAGTCCGATGACATGAGACAGGACCGCGCAGTCAATCGGGGTCAGTGTCATTCCACGGAATGAAAGTGTTTTCACAGATCCCAGTGCGGCCTGAGCCAGTCCACGATTCTGAGACTCAAACAGGTAGTGCAATGTGTTCAGAAGCCCCCTTTTACCAGCTTCACTCCTCTTGTTTCCACTCTGACGTTTAACCTCCTCCTTCACCCAGTCAATCACCCGGCAGGTTGTTTCATGAGGAAATGGACCCAGAAACTCCACCAGGCCCCGAGCTGTCATTGGGGAGGAGAGACCAGCAACAAAACGGAGAAATACCTCAAATCGCCCATCTGTCGTGCTGTGAACTTCAGTGAGGAATTTCAGGATATCCCCGGGTTGTGGATTCAGGAATTGTGCGACTGCAGCTACAAACTCTTGGATGGTGAGGTGTGGGAATGTGTACACCACGCTCTGGGCAGAATCCTCTCTCTCCAAAAGCTCCATCAGGAACCCGGACAGGAACTGGGAAGGCTGCAGATTGTACTTGATCAAATCTCCATCTGTAAACACAATCTTCTTCTCGGACACTCCTCTGAAGGCCATCTGACCAACCCTGAGTAACACATCACTGGGTGTCTCAATCTCACGGCCGTGGTTTTTCAGGATGTTGTAAATATAGTAGGAATATAGTTGGGTGATGGTCTTGGGTGCTCGCTGTGGGTCCCTGACTCTTTGTGTGAAGAAGGGGCCCAGTGCCAGAGCGAGGATCCAGCAGTAGGAGGGGTTGTAGCTCATGGTGTACAGGATCTCGTTCTCCTTCACATAATTGAAAACAGTTTTGGCCACCGTCTGATCTTCAAAATGTCTGATGAAATATTCCTTCCGTTCCTCATCAACAAATCCCAGGATTTCAGCCCAGACAGCGATCTCTGCCTTTTCCAATAAATGTAATGCAGTGGGACGGGTGGTCACCAGCACTGAACACCCTGGGAGCAGCTTGCCCTGGATTAAACTGTACACAATGTCAGACACTTCACACCACCACTCGGGATCTGGGCACTGGTGCTTGGGATTTGTATCTCTCCGACTGTCCGCAAAATCGATTTTGTGTTTGAATTCATCTAAACCATCGAATATAAACAGTAAACCCTCTGGGTTCTTCCAGACTTCTCTCAGGATATTCCCAAAGTAAGGATACTGATCCAGAATCAGTTCCTTCAGGTTTATTCGACAATTAATGGTGTTTAAATCTCGGAATTTGAAACTGAAGACAAACTGGAATTGTTGGTATATTTTCCCCATGGCCCAGTCATAAACAATCTTTTGTGCCATCGTTGTTTTCCCGATCCCCGGGACTCCGGCCACTGCTGCTGAACTCCCAGATTTGGATTTACTCCGGGAAAAGCTGCTCTGGAATAACTGATCAGTACGGATTTTTTCCAGCTGTCTGCGGAGCTGTTTCTCTCGATAATCCTCATGGTCTCTGCCTCTTGCCAGCAGCTCATGTTCCACCAGTCTCCGATTTCGAACAGTAGAAATGACCGTGAGCTCAGCGTATCTATCAGCCAGCTGGAAAACCTTCACCTTCTCCGTCATCAGGATCGTGTTCACTCTCAGTGTTTCAGTTTGTGCCCGCAGAGTCTCCTTGTGTTTCTGTTGAACATCTTCCATGGGAACAGAGAACATATTCAAAATGTTAAACGGCTCATCTGACAAAGAACTTTATAACGGTATTTCAGCATTCAGTGTTTGAGATTACATGAATAAATTCAATGCTTCCATGGATATTAGGACAGAAAGTAAAATTCTGTTCACAGACACGGAATTAACAGCAATGGATGTCCCTGAAAATGTCCAATCCTCAATTTCTGGTTCTTGTTATTTGTAAAGGTCAACATTCCCCTGATTGCACTTTCTGAGGAAGCTTAAACAAGCATCACTCCCCACTAACACCTTAACTACATTCTACAGAGGCGTGGTTGAGAGTGTGCTGACCTTTTGCATCACAACCTGGTACTCCAGCTGCAGTGCTGCCGACAAAAAAGCCTTGCAGGGGGTGGTTAGGGGAGCAGAGAAGGTTATTGGGGTCTCCCTACCTTCTTCCAAGACCTCTTTCAACGTCGATGCCTCCAGAAGACACGGTATATCATTAAAAACCCTTCACACCCTCTCCATGAACTGTTTGTTCTTCTGCCATCAGGTAAACGTTACAGGAGCATCAAAACTAAAACCACAAGGCTACTAAACAGCTTCCTCCCACAGGCAGTCAGACTGCTAAATAGCTGCTCTATCTGACTCTGCTTTGGACACTTCTAACTTGGACCGGACACTTACAACTTGATTAAAAGCGATATGTGGCTGTTGTGTTTTATTACTTATTGTTGTGTTTGTTATTTAGTGTTGCGTTTGTTATGTTATGATTGCACTGCTCCTGGGAAACGCTGTCTCATTCTACACTGCAGAGCTGATGTACGGTTGGAACGACAATAAAGTTTTTGAATCTTGAATATCCTATTGCAGTCCTGACTGCACTCCCGTTACAACAACATTTCACTATATTTAAGGCACTGTTTGCCTCATTAACAGACGATGTTAACGTTGATCTGGTGTGGAACTATGGAGAGCAGGACACTGTGGCCAATCTGCACACTGGGGAGTCACAGGTGTCCACTGCTCTTGCATCAAAACTGGAGCAGAATACGCGAGAAATACTCAAGTTGGGCAGCATCTGGGGGAGAATCACAGTGACGTTGCGAATCGATAACCCATCGGAATGACAGGAATGGTTGTAAGGCACCAGTAACCCACCTCTGCCCCTTCTCCTGTCAGAAGAAACGCTTATACCGGGATTAGAGGCTAAACCGCACGTGAAGGCCAGGAGATGGACAGAGGCTACTCGCCACTGGGAGCATTTAATAGGTCGTGGCAGCTCATCCGCACTGTCACCCCCCTCCCCCCCCGGTTATAACAATCTTAAGCAACCAAGGTGCGCTGTATTATTGACAATGAATCGGTAAATTGGTTTATTATTGTGACAGCCCCACTGTAAAATGGAAAACTTTTCTGCATGCGATCCAAATAGATCATTACATCACATCGGTGCAATGAGGTTGTACAAGGGAAAATGGAACAGAATAGTTCAGGGAAACAGTGTTTCAGTTGCCGAGAAAATGCAGTGCAGGCAGACGATAAGGTAGAAGGCCAAAGGATCATTGGGAGGTCAGCGTTGAGTTTTTTTGTGACTATGTTCCTAAACTGTAGAAATCAACACCTTAAACTACAGTACTGTGCAGAAGTCTGAGGTGTATATTAGGACTGACACATTTTGTCTTTCATTTTCTAGTTTGCACTTTATCTCGTTGTGATGCGGTTTGAACGGCATCGTCTGGATGAAAGGTGCTTTATAAATAAGTCATTATTATTATCATCATCATCATCATCATCATCATCATCATCTTAGCCTAAACTGGTAAAACTTGAGGTACAGGCATAGCCTAGCACACTCATGTCTCAGTTGATAGGAGATTTCAGACTATTCTCGTGGTGTATAGTGTTATGGGTTTTCAAAGAATTATCGCCGTGTGGGCCTAATTTATTAATACTATTTTGTAAAGCCTTTAGGATGATACCAGTTATTGATATTACGATTGGGATAAATAATACCCTGTTCGTGTTCCAAAGTCTTTCATTTTGCCCTTTCAATTCAACATATTTCTGGTATTGTTTTTTACTAATTCATTTCTGTAAGTTATGTGTGTTTGGAATAGCTATATATATTTAAAAAGTTGCTTTTGCTTGTTTATCCTGTAAAATTACATCCGAACGCAGATCATGTATTATCCTATCCGAAATAATGATCGGACGCAGTATGATATGAAGGACTCTAACTCTAAAAGTGGAAGAGGCTTGTACGTTTAGTAAATTATGGTGTTTTTCATCAGTTGTAGTTTAAGCAATGTTTTTGTGAATGTTGTCCGCCATTTTATTGTGCTTGTGCAAGTAATGAGATTCAGTTGAACTACTGCAGGATCTTGTAAAGTAGGATTGTTTGTAGTTTCTCTTATAATTTTCAGCATATATCGTCTTGGAACTATCAGTCATTTATTCTGTATTATTGATAACTACATGTGTCAACAACCTTGTCCTGTATTGCTACAATGATCCCTTCTGTTTCTGGGAAGAGGTCTCCAACTCTGAGCCAGGGGCTCGACGCTTCCTTGTCGACATCTATGTCAGTAGAGCTAATTGTGGATTTCAGAAAAGGCGAGATCAGGGAACACGACACACCAGTCCTCACAGAGGGATCTGATGTGGAAAGAGTGAGCAATTCCAAATTCCTGGCTGTCAATATCTCCGAGTATGTAACCTGGACCCAATATATCGATGCAACTACAGAGAAGGCACAACAGTGGCTATATTTCATCAGGAGTTTCCAACATCACTTGAATATTTCTACAGATGTAACTTGCAGAGCATTGTAACTGGCTGCATCACCGTCTGGTTCACGAGGAACGGAGTAAGGCGCACACTCAACGATTCAGGAGCAACTTCTCCTCTACCATGCAGTTTCCGAATGGATATTGAACCCATCGATAGTGTTTCAGTAATCTCTTTTTAAATTTCTATTTCTGCACTACTTATTTAGTTTAATATTTCATATAATCACACAGACATGCACAGCTATATATGTTCAACTTCCAGGCCCTGAAGCCACTTCGCTGCTCAGCCAGATCCACCGTCTGACAGGCCACATGTCTCGCATGGATAACTCCAGGTTACCAAAAGCAGTACTCTACGGAGAACTCTCTCAGGGCAAGAGAGATCGTGGTGCCCCGCGCAGGAGGTACAAGGACCAAATTAAGCAGAGGCTCTCTCAGGTAAATATGGAGGTCAACGAGTGGCAGCCGCTGATCCACGGAAAAGCCAGGAAGTCTGAGGAACCCAGAAGAGCGACTGCTGAAAAGAAGAGGGGATGCAAGAAGGATCCAACTACCCAAGCGCCTGCATCCCAGCTGTCCCTCTGTCCCAACTGCTCCCGAGTCCACAGATCCAGAATTGGCCCCAACCGTCACCAACAATCGTGTCGTTATCCGGTACCACCACCACCCCTCACAGACACACACACACACACACACACACACACACACACACACACACACACACACACACACACACACACACACACACACACACATATTTGGGAAGAGAACAGGATTTAGGGTATGTTTCATGATCATTAATGCTTGGTGAAACCCCGGAATGTCCATGCCCTCAAACCCTTTTGTTCCCCAGATCTGGAGTACCTGGTGCTGCTGTGTAAACCTTTCCGGCTGCCAAGGGAGTTCCCGGCTGTTATTATCACAGCTGTGTAATAACAACATCCCCCAGTTGTGTGTTATTGTCACAGAGGGGAGATGATTCCCTTCAGATATCGGTCAGGACTTCCCAAACCACAAAATTTGTATCAACAGTTCCGTGTGAACAGCACTTGCCATGTGACCGACTGCTTACATTGCCGGTGATCAGCAGGAGCTCAAGAAATTCAGCTCCGATCTGTGCAGTCATCCAGGCAGCGAAACGACAATACAGAGATCGTATTCAGGCACAGCTCTCCACCAACAACACACACAGCTTATGGCAAGCTCTGCACCCCAATGCAGACTTCAGAGCTAAGTGCAGTGGTGCTGCCAACATCGCTGCCTGTCTCCCAGAGGATCTAAGTCTCTTTACGCTCGGTTCGATATCGCCAACACTGAGACCCGAGGAGAGCCCACAAAGCGACCTGCACATTGGTCATCTCTGAGGCTGAAGTTCGGAGGTGTTTCCAACGAGTGGACAGTCGCAAGCCTGCGGGACCGGACGGCGTCCCAGGGCGGGTACTCAGGATGCGCGCGACACAACTGGCAGGTGTATTTACGGATATTTTTAATCTCACCCTCTCCTAATGTAGAGTTCCCTCCTGCTTCAAATCATCCACCATTGTTCCTGTACCTAAAACAACTGAGGCAACATGTCTGAACATCTGGCGTCCTGTCGCACTCACCTCAATAATAAGCAAATGCTTTGAGAGACTGGTCAAGGACTGCATCTGCAGCTTGTTACCACCCACACTGGACCCCCTACAATTCACCTACCGACACAACCGATCAACAGATGACACAATAGCCACTACTCTGCACACCTCCTTAAACATCTGGAGAAGAGGGATGCTTATGTGAGAATGATGTTATTAGACTACAGTTCAGCATTCAATACCATCATTCCCTCCAGGCTTGACAAGAAGCTCAGAGACCTCGGCCTTCACCCTGCCTTGTGCAGCTGGGTCCTGGATTTCCTGTCAGATCACCAGCAAGTGGTAAGAGTGGGCTCCCTCATCTCTACCCCTCTGACCCTCAACACAGGAGCCCCTCAGGGCTGTGTCCTAAGCTCCCTCCTTTACTCTCTGTATGCGCATGACTGTGTCGCCACCCACAGCTCCAATCTGTTAATTAAATTTGCTGAGGATACTATATTTATTGGCCAAATCTCAAATAATAATGAGGCAGCCTACACAGAAGAAGTCACCACCCTGACACAGTGGTGACAAGAAAACAACTTCTCCCTCAATGTCGCAAAAACAAAGGAGCTGGATGCAATGTTGCACAGACAAGACGAATGTAGACGGGCTAACCCCTATTGACATCAATGGATCTGGGGTTGAGAGAGTGAACAGCGTTAAGTTCCTCGGCATTCCCATCACTGAGGACCTCACGTGGTCTGTACACATCAATTGTGTGGTGAAAAAAGGCACAACAGCACCTCTTTCACCTCAGATAGAACCATAGAACATTACAGCACAGAAACAGGCCTTTTGGCCCTTCTTGGCTGTGCTGAACCATTTTTCTGCTTAGTCCCACTGACCTGCACCTGGCCCATATCCCTCCCTACCCCTCTCATCCATGTACCTGTCCAAGTTTTTCTTAAATGTCAAAAGTGAGCCCACATTCACCACTTCATCTGGCAGCTCATTCCACACTCCCACCACTCTCTGAAGTGAAGAAGCACCTTCCCCAATGTTCCCTTTAAACTTTTCCCCCTTCACCCTTAACCCATGACTAATGTTTTTTTTTCTCAAGTCCCGGCAACACCTTTGTAAACCTTCTCTGCATTCTTTCAACCTTATTAATATGCTTCCTGCAATTAGGTGATCAAAACTGCATACAATACTCCAAATTCGGTCTCACCAATGTCTTATACAACCTCACCATTACATTCCAACTCTTATACTCAGTACTTTGATTTATAAAGGCCAATGTACCAAAAGCTCTCTTTATGACCCTATCTACTTGTGACGCCACTTTTAGGGAATTATGTATCTATACTCCCAGATCCCTCTGTGCTACTGCCCTCCCCAGTGTCCTAACATTTACCTTGTATGTTCTACCTTGGTTTGACCTTCCGAAGTGCAATACCTCACACTTGTCCGCATTAAACTCTATCTGCCATTTTTCAGCCCATTCCCCCAACTGGTCCAAATCCCTCTGCAAGCTTTGAAAACCTTCCTCACTGTCCACTACACCTCCAATCTTTGTATCATCAGCAAATTTGCTGATCCAATTTGCCACATTCTCATCCAGATTATTGAGAAAGATGACAAATAACAATGGACCCAGCACTGATCCCCGTGGCACATCACTAGTCACTGGCCTCCACTCAGAGTAGCAATCCTCCACTACCACTCTCTGGCTTCATCCATTGAGCCAATGTCTAATCCAATTTACTGCCTCTCCATGTATATCTAGCGACTGAATCTTCCTAACCAACCTCCCATGCGGGACCTTGCCAAAGGCCTTACTGAAGGCCATGTACACAACATCCACTGCCTTCCTTTCATCCACTTTCCTGGTAACTTCCTCGATAAACTCTTAATAGATTGGTTAAACATGATCTACCATGCACAAAGCCATACTGACTTTTTCTAATAAGTCCCTGTCTATCCAAATACCTGGAGATCCTATCTCTTAGTATTCCTTCCAATAATTTATCTACTACCGATGTCAAACTTACCGGCCTATAATTTCACGGCTTACTTTTTGAGCCTTTTTTAAACAACAGAACTACATGAGCTATCCTCCAATCCTCAGGCAACCGATCCGTGGATATCGACATAATATTTATGCCAGGGCCACTGCAATTTCAACATTGGTCTCCTTCAAGGTCCGAGGGAATACACTGTCAGGTCCTGGGGATTTAACCTCTCTGATTTGCCTCAAGACAGCAAGCACCTCCTCCTCTTCAATCTGTATAAGTTCCATGACCTCCCTACTTGTTTGCCTTGTTTCCATAGGCTCCATTCTAGTTTCCTTAGTAAATACAGATGCAAAATACCCATTTAATATCTCTCCAATTTCTTTTGGTTCCATACATAGCCGACCACTCTGATCATCAAGAGGATCAATTTTATCCGTTATTATCCTTTTGCTCTTAACATACTTGTAGAAGTTCTTAAAATTATCATTCACCCTGACTGCCAAAGCAACCTCATGTCTTCTTTTAGCCCTCCTGATTTCTTTCTTAAGTATTTTCTTACTCTTTTTATACTCCTCAAGCATCTTATTTCCTCCCTGTTGCCTATACATGTTATACATCTCTTTTCTTCTTTATCAGAGTTCCAATATCTCTCAATAGCCAAGGCTCCTTATTCTTATTCATTTTGCCTTTAACCCTGACAGGAACATACAAACTCTGCACTCTCAAAATTTCTCCTTTGAAGGTCTTCCACTTACCAATCACATCCTTGCCAGAGAACAACCTGTCCCAATCTACGAATTTATAGATCCCTTCTCATTTCTTCAAACGTGGCCCTTTTCAGGTTTAGAAAGTCAACCCAAGGACCAGATCTATCTTTATCCATGATCAAGTTGAAACTAATGACGTTATGATCACTGGAACGTAAGTGTTCTCCTACACAGACATCCGTCACCTGCCCTAACTCATTTCCTAATAGGAGATCTAATATTGCATTCTATCTAGTTGGTACATCTATACATTGATTTAGAAAACTTTCCTGAACACATTTTACAAACTAAAAACCATCTGGACGTTTAACAGTATGGGAGTCCCAATTAATATGTGGAAAATTAAAATCCTCTACAATCACAAATTTCTGTCTCCTGCAGTTGTTTGTTATCTCTCTGCAGATTTGCTCCTCCAATTCTCGCTGACTATTGGGTAGTCCATAATACAACCCTATTAATGTGGTCATACCTTCCTGTTTCTCAGCTCCACCCATATGGCCTCAGTAGAACAGCCATCTAATCTGTCCTGCTGAAGCACTGCTGTAATATTTTCCCTGACGAGCAAAGCCACCACCCACCCTTCATCCCTCTGTCTGTATCACGTCTGAAACATCGGAACCCTGGAACACTGAGCTGCCAGTCCTGCCCCTCCTGTAGCCAAGTTTCAGTAATGGCTATGATGTCATAATTCCATGTGTCAATCCAGGCCCTCAGCTCGTCTGCCTTTCCCACAATACTCCACACTTTGAAATATACACACCTCAGAAGATTATTACCAACACACACAATCTTGCTATTTGTGACTTTGCATGAACTACCAACATCATTTATTTTTATCCCCGTTCCACTATCTACTCTGGCACTCTGGTTCCCATCTAGTTTAAACCCTCCCCAATAACACTAGCAAACCTCCCTCCAAGTATATTGGTCCCCTTGTAGTTCAGGTGTAACCCGTCTCTCTTGTACAGGTCCCACCTGCCCCTGAAGAGGTCCCGATGATCTAGAAATCTGAAACCCTGCCCCCTACATCAGTTTCTCAGCCACGTGTTCATCTGCCAGAGAATCGCACTCTTACCCTCACTGGCACGTGGCACAGGCAGCAATCTGGAGATTACTACCCTCTATGTCCTGTTTGAGGTGTACAAGTTTGAGAGATAAGAGTTTGGGTCGACAGCCTGTATTTTGTTTGTTTTTTTTTTACATATGACTGGTGTCTAATACCAGAGGGCATTTGGTTAAGGTTAGATGGGGTAAATTTACAGCAATTGTGGGTAGTTTTTTAACAGAGTTCTGGGTGGCTGGAATTTACTGTCTGAGTCAACATGGCTTTGTGAAGGGAAGGTTGTGCCTCACGAGGCTAATTGAGTTTTTTTGAAGAGGTAACAAAAAGCAATTGATGAAGGTACGGTAGTAGATGTGGTCTACATGGATTTTAGCAAGGCATTTGACAAGGTCCCTCACGAGAGACTCATCCAGAAAACCATGAGGCACGGGCTAAGTGGAACCTTGGCTGTTTGAATAAATAATTGGCTTACAGGAGGAAAGCAGAGGGTAGTAGTGGAAGGAAAGTATTCTGCCTGGAGGTCGGTGACTAGTGGAGTGCCGCAGGGATCTGTCCTGGGACCCCTGTTATTTGTGATTCTTATAAATGACCTGGATGTGGAATGGGTGAGTAAATTTGTGGATGACGTGAAGATTGGAGGAGTTGTGGATGGAGCTGTAGGTTGTCGAAAGTTACAAGAGGATATAGACAGGTTGCAGATTTGGGCACAAAAGTGGCAGATGGGGTTCAATCCGGATAAGTGTGAAGTGACGCATTTTGGAAGGACAAACCAGAATGCTGAGTACAAGTTTAATCATTGATTTCTTAAGAGTGTGGATGAACAGAGGGACCTTGGGGTTCAAATCCATACATCCCTTAAGGTCGCTGCACGGGTTGATAGGATAGTTAAGAAGGGCTATGGGATGCTAGGCTTCATTATTAGGGGGATTGAGTTCAAGTGTAGAGAGGCGAAGTTGCAAATATACAAATCTCTGGTGAGACCGCACTTAGATTATTGTGTTCAATTCTGGTCACCTCATTATAGGAAGGATGTGGAAGCTCTGGAGAGGGTGCAGAGGAGATTTACCAGGATGTTGCCTGGTTTGGAGAACAAGTTATATGAAGCAAGATTAGCAGAGCTGGGACTTTTCTCTTTGGAGCGTGGAAGGATGAGAGGGCACTTGATAGAGGTCTATAAAATTATGAGAGGCATAGATAGGGTGGATTGCTAGTACCTGTTTCTCAGAGCACCAATAGCAAACACTGGAGGACATATGTACAAAGTTAAGGGAGGGAAGTTTAGGGGAGACATCAGGGGTAAGTCTTTTACAAAGGGTTGTGGGTGCCTGGAACAACTTGCCAGGGATGGTGGTGGAGGCTAAAACATTAAGAGTATATAAGAACCTCTTGGACAGGCACATGGATGAAAGAACAATAGAGGGTCACGGGGTAGTGTGGGTTTAGTACACTTTTTAAAGGAATACATGGGTCGACACAACATCCAGGGCGGAAGAGCCTGTACTGTGCTGTAGTATTCTAGTGTCTAGAGTCTAGTGACCAGGGTCATGTCGCAGGCAACTATGTTATAGATGCTCCTAGTTATACATGAATGTGCAGGAAATGCAAGGAAATGGTCAATAATATAAGAAAGGATACCAAAGTATATTTTCTTTCTTTCCCAGATATATAAAGAGTGAAAAAAGGGAGAGGGTCGATATCGGATCACTAGAAACTGCTGTTGTAGTTGCAGTAACGGGTGAAAAGGAAATGCCAGACAAACTCTGTGCAAGTCACTGGCAGAATTCCAAAAGGTAAAGATCATCAGCAAACAGAATTGCGTGTAGTGCTATTACAAAGGAAAAGGGGCTTGGAAGATGAAAGGTCTGAAGATAGAAAAGTCACCTGGACTGGGTCATACAGTGTATCAGGAGCCTGCCTGGGGTGTGCGGGGATTCCCAGAGCGTGAGGACCTGGAGTGAAGGCTTCATCAGAACCAACAGCTGGATTAATAGAAAGATATATTGTAGAATATTCAGGCTGCAAAGAGAGATTCTTTGAATTGTTACTTGAATCCAGAGTTCAGCGAATGACTAATGGCGAATTTTGATTCCCAGGCTTTGCCAAGTCACAGACTAACACTTGAGATGTAGTTTGAACTGTGCATTTGATCACTCACCGATCAGCTGAGTGGGTAATTCCGATAAACCTTGGCCGATGTTCATGTATTTCTGTGGATCAGGACCTATTTAAATATAAAAAAAAATCCATGGAAACAGAGTTAAAATAATTAAAATAACTAAAATGTTTATCTCAATGTGCCTTTGTGTTCAGTGCGTGGTTTTAACATACCGAGTTCCTGTATTTCGCTCAGTATTCTGTCCAACTTCGGTAACTCAGTCCTCCATGTCACAAAGGATTCCCACATCGCCCTCCGGGCCTGGGAGCCTTTGCCATTCACCAAACTGAGGAAGAGTCTGGAACTCTCTGTCCGGTTTCCCTTCTCTGTCAGTTCAGTGACTTTCTACAAAAGGAAACAATGGACTTATTGTGGAGCAGACAGACAGACATGGAGAATGTACAGGAAAGTATCTGTTCATGGTCCCAGTAGCTTCAGAACAGATGCAGTCACTGGGCTGCTGCCTCATCCTCTCTGGGTTCAGTCATTAACAGAGAAACAGTAACTGAAGGAAATTCTAAATCAATAGTGTGTAAGAATAAGGATTTCCTGACACCCTGCAGTAGATGCAATGTGATTAATTTCCTTGATCTGTCAATGTGCAGCATTACATCAACAAGATGTGACAACAAGAACGGAAGAGAGGGGAAAGAGAGAGCAAAAACAAATGGATGGCGGGCATCACTGAATCGTGGCTGACAAAAGTTTATAGTTGGGTGCTTAAATCCAAGGATAAATATTGAATCGAAAGGATACGCAGGTAGGTGAAAGTGTTGGGTCGAAGCTGCTGTCATTAAAAATGAATAGTCCTGAGAAAGAGGTGATATCGGATTAGACAATGTGGATGTTAAGAAACTGCGTAGGTAAAATGACCCTGATGGAAATTATATACAGGCATGTTAACAGTAGCCAGGATGTGGGCTACAAATTACAACGGGGGAGAGGAGAGGCATGGAAAAAGGTCAATGCTAAAATTGTCACGGGAGTTTCAATATCCAGGTAGCTTTGGAAAATCAGGTCGGTGCTGAATCCCAAGTGAGGGAATTCATAGAATGCTTATGAGATGGCTTTTGAGAGAAGCCTATGGTTGAGCCCACTATAGGAAAGGCGGATCTGGATTCTGTGTTGTGTATTGAACCAGATTTGATTAGGGAGCTTCAGCTAAATAAACCCTTAAGAGGCAGTGATCATAAAATAGCAGAACTCAGCCAGCAGGTTGAAAGGGAGAAAGTAAAGTTAGAGGTATCAGTGCTACAGTAGAATCAAGGAATTACCTCGGCATGAGAGAGGAGCTGGGCAATAATAAATTCGAAAATGACACAATGGCAGAGCAGGAATGGCTGAAGTTTCTCGGAACAATTCAGAAGGTGCAGGACAAATGATCACAAGGATGAAGAATTATTCTAAAGGGAGGATGATCATCCGTGGCTGACGAGGTAGTCAAAGCAGCACAAAAGCAAAGGAGAGGGCACAGAGTATTACAAAATATAGTAGAAAGCTGGAGGACTGGGATGTTTTTACAAATCAACAGAAGGCAATTCAAAAACCGTAAATAGAGAAAATATGAAATATGAAGGTAGGCTAGAGAATGATGTAAAATAGCTTACCAAAACGTCCGTCTGATATATGAAGATTGAAAGAGTGGTGAGTGGATATTGGGCCACCGGAAAATGACAGTGGAGTGGTACTGTCAGGGGACAAGGAAATGCCGGAAGATATTGGTCGGCATTTTGCGTCAGTCCTCACTGTAAAAACACTAGAACGTGCCAGATATTTGAGAATGTCCGGTGGCAGAAGTGAGTGTATTTGCAATTATTGCGGAGAAGGCGCTTGGTAAGCTGAAAGTTCTGAAGATAGATGAGTCCAGATCAACTCACCCGATTGCTTCTGAAAGAGGAGGCTGAAGAGATTGTGGAGACATTAGTAATGATCGCTCAAGAATCACCAGATTTTGGAATGGTTCCGGAGGACTGATCATTTTAAACTATAGTCCAGTTAGTCTGATCAGCGTTTGGGAAGATGTCAGCAGTCGATTATTGAGGATAAGGTTTCGGGGTATTTGGACGCACATGATAAGAAAAAGGCCAACATCCATGGGAGGGAATCTTGCCTGACAGAACTGTTGGAATTTTTTGAGAGAACAGCATGCTGGGTCGACAACGGAGAGTCAGTGCAAGTTGTTTACTTGGACTTCCCGAGAACCTTTGACCAGGTGTCCCACATAGACCGATGAAAAAATGGACACATCAGTGGCAATTGGAATGTAGTATAGTGAGGTACGTGGCCATATACTTTAGCAGAAATAATGAAGACGTAGAATATTTTTGAATCTGGGAGAAAATTCAGTAATCGGAGTTGTAAAGAGTCTCTGGAGACCTGGTGCAGGATTTCGTGCAGGTTGAGTCGGTGTTCGGAAAGGCAAATACAAATGCCAGCATTCATTTCAAGAGGATCAGAATAGAAGAACAAGCACTGGCCAGACTGCACTCGCATATTTTGATCCCCTGATCAGAGAAAATATGTGATGGCATTGTGAAAAATCCAGAGAGGAATCTAAACGAACAGAACCTGTGATATTAAACCAGTTTTTGATGGGAATGGATCCTGGATGCACCTGTACTGGCTGGAGTGTGGATGAGGGGGAATCTGATTGTAACCTGTGGAATATCGAAAGGCATTGAGAGGACGTGGAGATGATGTTTCTAAGTGGGGGAGTCTAGAACCAGACGGAACAGCCTCAGATTAGAGGGACGTCCATTTAGAACAGAAATGAGGAGATTATTTAGCTGAGGAGCAGTGAATCTGTAGAATTCATTGGCACTGACAGCTGCGGAGACCAGATCATTGGGTATATTTAAAACAGAGGCTGGTATCTTCTTGACTAGTCTGGTCAGCAAAGTTGAGAGGGATAGTAAGTCACCCATGATGTAATGGCGGAGCAGAATCGATGGGCCTAATGGCCAATTGTGCTCTGATGCCTTATGGTCTTATGATGTGTAAAGATAAAGGAAGATTAAGAAATGTCAGTGCGGCTATCTTATAATGGAGATGGTTACTGCCTGGCACTCATACCGTAAAATGCTGATCACTTCCTGAATGCAGGCATGGGCTTCCTGATTAACTGAGGAATTATGAATTAAACATTGAATAGTCTTCAAGCAACATACACCTATGATGGAATTAAGGTAACTGAATATGGATGGACTTAGGACCTTGCTCTGAGAAATAAGAGAGGCAGCGTTTAAGGGTAAGCACAACATTGTGGGCCGAAGGGTCTGTACTGTGCTGTACTATTCTATGTTCTATGTTCTCTGTCCTGGATTTGAATGATTGATCTTCTGGAACAGATATCAGTAGGGAATAATGGACAACAATTATGAAATAAATCAGCATAATTCCCTAATGGCCCACTGCACTGTAAAATAATCCCTCAGTTTCACTGCTACCAGGTCTGAGGAGTTACAGTTGTGAAAGAAATTTAACCAGTAAAGCAGACGTCTCCAGATGATGAATTTATAGATCAGCATCAGATTTACAGATTACCTCTTGCCTTTGGATAATGCCTGTGTGATTCATTACAGACAGCGCCAATGAATCCCAACGAGAACAGAGTTACTCACGGGTGTAACACACTTGATTTTCTAATATCACTCATGGCTGAATAGGTCAGATCTAGGACAAGACAATCACTGCTTGTGAGCTCCAAGGAGAGTGACCTGAAATGGTGTGTCCCTGTCTCTCATTAGTCAGATATTCAGCAAGATAGCAGTTTTTTTTTGTTTGCCCCTTCCCTTTCAGGAAATCCTATTGATCTTCTTCCCTTTCAGGACAACCTGTTGATTTTTTGGGATCATGAGATATCAGATATCACCAGATTTATTTTATGTTTTGTGCTTTCTTCTGCCCTTTTAGATCAAACTATTGATGTTTGTGGTCATAAGATATCAGCTTTGTGCGTGATCTTTCACATCTATTCAATCTCAGAGTTTTTCGAGGAAGTTACCAGGAAAGTTGATGAAGGCAAGGTTGTGGATATTGTCTACATGGACTTCAGCACGGTATTTAACAAGGTCCCGTATAGGAGGTCGGTCTAGAAGATTCAGTTGCTTAGCATTCAAGATAAAGTAGTAAACTGGATTAGACACTAACTTTTTGGAAAGAATCCGGAGGGTCACTATTTCTGTTTGGCGCCTATAGCTCGTGCAGTGTCACGGGGATCAGTGCTGTGCTTGTTGTTGTTTGTCATCTATATCAATGATCTGGATGAAATTACTGTTAACAGCATCAGCAAATTTGCTGTTGACTCCAACATTTGGAAGGTGCAGTGGACCAAGAGGAAGACTACACGAGCTTGCAGTGAGATCTGGACCAACTGGAGAATGGGTTTAAAAGGGGCCGATGCAATTTAATGCAGGCAGGTGTAGGATGTAGCACTTTGGATGGACCAATCAGGGTAGATCTTACTGAGAGACCGGTAGAACAAAGTGATCTGGGAATACAGGTACACAAGCCATTGAAAGTGGCAGTAAATTTTGCTAGGCTGTGAAAGAAAGTTTCTTAGCGCATTAACCTTGGTAAATGAAAATATCGTGTACGATATGATGTTGTATTAGACGTTGGAGAGGCCTAATTTGAATATTATGTGCAGTTCTGCACACCTATCTTCAGGACAGATGGAAATAAGTTTGAAAGAGTACAGAAAAAACATTACAAGGATGTTACCTGGACTGGAAGACCTAAGTTATAAGAAAAGAGTGAACTGATTAGGACTTTATTCATTAGAACATGAAAGACTGAGCGGAGATTTGATAGAAGTGTACACAATTACATTGGGATATAGATAGGATAAATGCAAGCAGGCATTTTGTACTGAGGTAAAGAGGTACTACAACAAGAGGTTATCACTAAGGGTGAAAGGTGAAAAGTTCAAAGGGTACAAAGGTGAAACCCGTTTACTCAGAGGGTGGTGAGAGTGTGAAACTAGCTAGCAGGGCAAGTAGTGCAAGTGGTTAGGAGAATTCTGAATAGATGCTTGCGTAATGAGCGTATAGAGCGCCATTGCCCGGTGCAGGTCAATGGGAATAAGTAGATTCTGTAGTCTGGCATGGAATAGATGGGCCAAAAGGCCTGTTTCTGCACTGTACTTTGCTTTGACTATGACAAGTCAGCCACACATTGTTTGGGAACTCACGGAACCAAGACAAGCTGTGGTTAGCTGGTTTCCCTCCCTCAGGTACCGCAGTGAAGCCGGTTGGCCCAATTGACAGTTTAATACTCATCCTGGATTAATGAGATGAGGTGAAGCTACCCGACGGTTCAGCCAAGATTTGAAATTAGTTTCAGACCGAATGCCTTTTGGAAGTCCAGATATGCAGCCACTGCTCTTACTTCACACTGATAAATACAGCAGGTGATACAAGAAAAGGTGATGCTAAACCTGCAGTTCCCAGTGCTCCCCACCTTAAAAACTGAAACCAGATCTGCGAGAGACAAGTCAGAGATCAAACTCTCCATTCCCAAGTCAATCTCCTAAAACGTGCAGGAGATTAATGTTGATCACTATTCCCGCTGATACCAGCAGATCAGTGACAATACACGAACTGCACTCACCTCATTTTCTTCTCTACTGAAATGTCCCTCCTTTGTCAACATCCAACCCAGTCTCTCAACCTTTTCTTCAATTGCTTGTTTGAGTCTGTCCCTGTAGAACTTTGTCAGTTGGTACAGTCGATATTCCTCCCCCTGCGCCAGGAGGTCAGAGATTGTAAACTCTGGCTCTGTGAATATAAAAAGGAAAATGTAGGCTTGAACTCAGATATCCCACGTCTCCACCGCTCTCACCCAACTCAACAAAAAACCGTGTCTTGAACCTGCCTACAGATACAAAATTGGATTAATTCTCCATCTCCAACACCATCACACCATCACACTGAGCACGGAGTGCTCCAACACATTTCTTGGTGTTCATCTAGCGGAGAATCTCACCTGCTCCCTCAACACCAGCTCCATAGCAAAGAAAGCCCAACAGCGTCTCCACTTTCTGCGAAGGCTGAGGAAAGTCCATCTCCCACCCCCCATCCTCATCACATTCTAAGGTGGTTGTATTGAGAGCATCCTGAGCAGCTGCATCACTGCCTGGTTCAGAAATTGCACCATTTCAGATCGCAAGACCCTGCAACGTATAGTGAGATCAGCTGAGATGACCATCGGGGTCTCTCTTCCCACCATTAGGGACATTTACACCACACGCTGCATCCGTATAGCCAGCAGCATTATAAAGGATCCATGCAACCCTCATAAAATCTCTTCTCCCTCCTGCCATCTGGGAAAATGCACCGAAGCATTCGGGCTCTCACGGCCAGACTATGTAACAGTTTCTTCCCCCAAGCTATCAGACTCCACAATACCCAGTGCCTGGCATGACACCTTACTGCCCTATTGTCACGTATATTATTTATTGTAATGTCTGCACTGTTTTGTGCACTTTATGCAGTCCTAGATGGGTGTGTAGTTTAGTGTAGTTGTTGTGTGTTTTTTTTTCCTCTGTGTTGTGACCAGATTTGGAGTGAAACTGTGCTGGTTAATGTGACCCGTACATCCTGTCAGGTGACCATCCCGATAAGCCGGTGACTGGACACATTTACTCCCATTAAAATAGCACGATAAGCACAGTAATACTAATCACAGCAGCTGAACGCACGGATTGCCACGGGATCATAATGTACCGGTGTCCGGTGATACTGGGAAATATCACTGTGATTATCTTCCACAAGCTAAAATCTCCCTCGGTCACTAACTGTCCAGTAGTCTGTGTCACACAAAGACCAGCAACGGGATTACACATGGTCCAGTCTGCTGAATCACACATTCTCCAGTTGCTCACACGAGTGGCTGGAGACTGGACAAGGGGACTGGAGTTGCTTTCTCCAGTCCCCTTGGTCACAGACTGACCATTCCCTTGAGACGCACGTCGTCCGGTCCCCTGGGTCGCAGGCTGACCATTCCCTTGAGATCTATGCTGTCCTCTCCCCTGGTTCCCATCTTATCCCCCACCTGCTGATCATCATGTAACAACTATGCATGTCATTGGCAA
Source organism: Hemitrygon akajei (assembly GCF_048418815.1). Classification (NCBI taxonomy): domain Eukaryota; kingdom Metazoa; phylum Chordata; class Chondrichthyes; order Myliobatiformes; family Dasyatidae; genus Hemitrygon; species Hemitrygon akajei. The sequence goes on from NW_027331961.1 coordinate 2,221,257, forward strand.
ATTCTTGGTTATAGAGCTTTGTGTGTAGTTGCAGTTGCTAATCTATAGGATGGAGGTGATGAAGCTGGAAAGTGTGAAGTGAAGAATGAACACTACGGTACTGGTCTAGGGTGTTGTTTTTTGTGTTATATGGTTGGGCTGGGGCAGCTTGCCCTGGAGCTCAGGAGCTTGAAGGGAAACCTTACACAGACACACACACATACAATAATCAGGGGTGCAGATAGGGTAGATGGTCACAGTCTTTTTGCCCGGGTAAGGGAGTCTGAGACTCGAGGGCAGAGATTTAAAAGGGACTAAAGGGGCATTTTTCCACGTGGTTGCTGATGGGTATAAAGTACAGGCATCCGGAGGAGGCCGCAAACACAAATAAAATTACAAAATTGAGAGCATGTGGGCAGGAAAAAGGGGAGAAGAAGTTTACGAGGGAAGTTTGGGAAAACGGCAGGAAAATGGGACATTTAGATCAGCATGAATTATATGGGCCGAAGGACCCGTTTCCAGGCAGGAGCATCGTTTTTATTCCAGCTGGAATCTCAGATTTGAGCACAATCACAATGTCTACAGGTGACAGAGACATTTGGTCATTGGTTATGCCGGGTTTCCCAGCCAAGATCCTGGGAATTTAAATTCAGGTAGAAGATCATATCAAGAGGGAAATATTTAGAAACTCAGGTTCACCATTTCTCCACAGCCCAGACATTCACTGGGGTGTTAAAACTCCGAAGCAGATCACAAATGTATCTACAATGAGCTGCCTCCTGATCCTCAGCCATTCCCAGCACCGGCAATGATCTCCACTCCGCTACAGAAAACAGATTTCGGTGACACCCCTCCTCCTTTGCGTAGCAGGCAAGAAAAACCAGGGGGGAGTTGGTAGCTTTCCTTCCAAAACCTGAAATGCTGTGTTATCATAGAATCTCGGAAATCCCGGAAATGCTCCTATCATCTGCTTCTGGATTTTATAAATGAAAGTTGAAGATGTCTTACTCCTCAGGGCCTGTCTGGAAGTGAAACGGACCCTGACCCTGAACATTCACATAAACCACAAGGTCGCTGTCACATTCCTGTCTGTGTTTCACTCACGACCACCTGATTCAGGAGCCTCTCCTCCTTTCACTCAGCTGAAGCTTTGTATGATGAGGGGAGTGATTCGACCATTACTGGTGTCAGGTCCCTGCGCTGGAACTGTTGGGTTGATCAATTACTCAAGGCCGCTTTACCGGTGGGATAAATGACACTGCTGGATGAAACTTTTCTATGTACTGTTAACACCTGTGTCAGTTTTTTACACTGAACTATTGTGTACAAACGCGATAAAAGTTTAATTCAAAGATCCCTGTGATCATACCTTTGTCCATTCTGATTCTGACTGGCGATTGTTGATTGTCGTCGTCTTGTTTACACTTTGGTCGCCCTGCAGGACAGCGCCACCTGCTGGTGAGGCTCTAAATTTCACAACAAGCAGACAGTGAGTCAGAGAGTACGACTACATTGCAAATATGACAGTATTTCCATCCCCTGTAGCATTTGGCATGGGGACCAAACATTCCCTGTTAGTAACCACTTCCACACCATATCTGTCCACTGATACCTGGCGCATCTGCTGACAGAGTCACAGAGCAATAAAATCCAAATTCAGAGCGTTCAACCCAACGAGACAATGCCAACCACAGTGTCCACTGAGATGGTCACAATTTCCTGTGATGGGGCCATCTCCCTTCTGGCCTCTTCACTCCATCTACACACCCCAACTGCTTTTTGAATTATGGAACTGCACCTGCCTCATCCACTTCCTCTGGCTGTTTCCTCCACATGATCCCCAACATCTGCATGAATCCGCTGCTGATCAGATTGGCTTTGCAATCTCTTTACCAGCCCCTGTCCATTTAGATCCCCTAGATGCTACGATAATCTTCTCTGTGAACAGCAACTACCAATGTTGTGCATTCTGCGAACTTACCCGTCAAGTAATCCTTGTGTAATCGCATCCAAATCATTGCCATAAAATAACGAATATCAAAGGTCCCAACTTGTAGCGACACGACACACCGCTAATTACTCGCCTCCATTGCGAGGAGAAACCTTCAACCACCACTCTTTGCTTGCTACCTTGAATCTAACTTAGAATACATCCAATTTGCTCTCTCCGGACAGCATGGGACCTGATCATCGAGACCAAGCTGCCATGTGACACCTTGTCAAAGGCTTTACTGAAGTCCCATGGACAGCATCCATGGGAAAATAACTTTGAATTTCCACCTCTGCTTAATGTCACGTTCACAGGTTCTGACAATGTAATTAGCAGAAAAGTACTTGATGAGGCCAAGGTATGTCAATGTAAGTTATGGGTTGCCGTGTGCTAGTTAGGACTGAATAAAATGCAGTGTTGGGATATTTTGCTTTATAAATGGTCTGTTCTCAGCAGAGGCCTACGCGACGATATATTCGAGGGTAAGTATATCACTGCAGATTGCAATAGCCAATGGGATCAAGGGCATGTTGCTGCAGTTCATGGTAATTCCACATTTCTACAATCACTACAACACGACACACTTGAGGCTTCTTATAAAGGGAGGAAATTGTCAACGCATTTTAAGATGATTATAACGTAACAAGGAAACATCAGAACTAACTAAAAGCTACTTCAGATGATGCAGGACCTTCAAATGAGCAAACACTCAGAGAATGTGAGTGACTGTAAAGAGCTGGGCTTCTGAAAGCACATTACCGGACTTGGAGTGATTGCAATTGGGTCTGACCGAGGCATTCCACCTATTTCGTACCTTCCTTTGTAAAGAAATGTAATGTTTACAGGACCAGTGTTCGAGTGAATGAGACTCACCAAACTTTCTCCTGACTGAATCAATGAAAACTCTGAGTCAGAGGGTTCTCTTCAGTTGGTACTCTCAGTCCTCGGGCTGGTTCACTTGTCGCTGTTCCCTCGTTCTCATTTGTGGCTTCTTTCCAGCTGTGGGCTTTTCTTCCAATAAATCTCTCACCGCCTGTCTAACTTTAACCAGAGAGATAATGAAGCACATTAACAATACAAAGGAGAAAAAATATTTCTGCTCAATTTTTTAAAAAGCGAATCTCACTGAAATTTAAACGCTGAAGACAAATAAAAGGATCTCATGGAACAAATCTGTAATTGTCCCTCATACGTCACAAATCCTCATACGGGATACGAAGGACTCATCATTCAGTCATGATAAGATATCAGAGCAGAATGAAGTGATTCAGTCCATCGAGTCTCCTCCATCATTCAATCATGGTTGATTTTTTTTTTCGCCCCAATGCCATATTCTTGCGGCCTCTTATAAAGTGCTAGAAACTCCGTTCGTGGGAGCATTTTGGTTATGCAGACGCGCAGTTTAGAGGGAACAGTGACGGGTCTCTCTCTCCAGATTATCCCCAACTTATAACAGTGTTTTGTCCACTGCCTTGACAGCGACAGGCTGTTGTTACAAACATGCAAATCGTCAACAATCAGGCCCAGATCTCATCCGTGTTCATATTCGAGATGGGTGAGGGTTTGCCTAAATGGGAAATGCACTAAACGGCCTCTTTGTTAAGTACAACTCTATACCAGCTCATTAATATGAATCTGTTAATCATCTGCCTGCAACTCAAAGCACAAACACATGCAGATATGGTCAACAGGTTCAGTTGTTATTCAGGCCAAACATCTGAAGAGGAAATAAATGTGATGTAAGTGACGTTGACCGTGGAACGATCGCTGGTGCCAGACCGGGTGGTCTGAGTGTTACGGAACCTGATCAGCAGCTTGGATTCTCAAGTATAAATCTCTCGGTTTACTGAGAATGGTCCGGAATCAAACCAAAGGAAAATCCAGTGAACAGCGGGTCTAAAGGCCCTGTTAATGAGAGAACTCAGTGAGATTGGGCAGACTGATTAAATCCGACAGGAAAGCGGCAGGAACTCAAATAACCACGCACTCCAACAGCGGAGTGCAAGAGAGCGTCACTGAGCACCGAACATAGAATGTGGACGGGGTACAGCCGCAGTAAACCCCGAGCATTCACTCAGTGTCACATCATTAGGAACAGGGGTACATAAAAACGTGTCCCTGAGTGTAGACTTCCATACTTTTATCAACTGTCAGTGAGATTTATTACAGGAATTTTTATCCTAAATATCACTGCCGGATATATAAAGTCTTTGTTAAAAAGCAAAACACACAAACAAAATAAAACACACATATTCGTTAATCCACGCAACCCTAAGGACAATATTGAACTGATAGAAACAATAGCATTACTAGGGCGACCAGTGGGCGTAATAAAGCACCATAGCATTTCCCCTATGACCCTGTCCTTACCTGGTGCTGGACTCCTGATTCTGTTTCCAGCGAATCAGAACATCTGAATTTTATGTCCCTACCAGTAAGTGAACACACCCTGAGCAATGTTCAGTTGATAACTCGCTCATAAACCTGATCTTCAGCCTATTCAGCATGTAACGCCACCCCTTGTTCCACAACGCTTGTGTTAAACTACATAAAAGCTTAATTTCCATGAACAAGTCACTCTTACAAGGGGTCTGAACCAGAATTAATACTACAGTGCAAGCGGTGCAGTAATTTCCTCTCTCCAGAATACTTGATCTGCTCTGGAGAGGAATCGCAACCCGCATCCTGGTCCGGTTGGGTTGGCGTCGTCACTTCAATTTATTGTACCAGTTCGGGCCAGTTTATTGTCAGATTATAAACTCCAGCGACAGCTCAGGGCAAAGATCGCTGTGGGGTTATTGCACAGAGACAGCAGAAGGAAGGGCGCTCTCAACTCTGATGGAATATTATGTATTTGGAATGATGATCTCTTTTGAACAGGAGGCATTCCTTTTCTCCAGATTTTACTGTGACCCCTCTGCCTGGAGCAGACTTCAAGGTCACCCCGTTTATAACGAGCCATCTTTAACTGTAGTCCGCAGTTGGACCATTGCAGTAATGGGCCGACTGGAGAGCAGCTGTCCCGAGATAACCATCTCCCAGAGATAACTACCGGTCAAAGTCGACAGCAAGATATGGACGCTCTTCTCCTTCAGTTTATTGCTCACTGACTGGAAACAGGTTACCACATCAGAGTAACAATCATATTAAAATAATGATCGTATCCCGCTGGCGAATTTGCCTGGCAACCCGTTCACTTCACACATACATCCACCAGCCTCGCATTTATTTTAAAGGAACTTGTATCGTTCCTCGTCAGAGAACGATGGGTAAAAACATTAATTTCACTGCGTTTCTTCTCTGTCAGAGTGTGCTGCTGGTTTGTTGAATTAGTAACAGGACATTCACTCCCTCATCCTGTTCCGCCATTCTCTATGATCACAGCTGGACAGAGAACTCAGAGACACATCCCTGCGACAGTCTGCAACACTTCACTCCCTTGCCTGTCCGGAATCTGTGCCCTGCGGAATTTAAAACATTGAAAAAACTAAACCCTGCTTCTCATTTCCTTTGAAAACAGTTCCACCTCATAAAAAATAACCTCATCTGTCTTCACCTGTTTCAGCTTCCCCTGGAACAGCAACTGATAGTATTGATACGGTAGAAAAACTAGAAGTACTTGCCGAGACAAGTGGGCTTATTGAAACACCATAACACAGCCCAGTACAGTCCCTGTTCTTACCTGGTGCTGGACTCCTGAGTCTGGTTTCAGTGAATCCGAGTATCTGAATTTTATGGCGCTACCAGTAAGTGAACACACCCTGAGCAATGTTCAGTTGATAACTCGCTCATAAACCTGAGCTTCAGTCTATTCAGCATGTAACGTCACACCCTGTTCCACAACGCTTGTAGTGAAAAACGCAAAAACTCGTTTCTAACCTGTGGTTCGAGCCAAAAGTGCGACTTCACTGCCCGATGCAATGATTACCTTTCTCTCGAAAATTTGATCTGCTCCAGGGAGGGAGCACAACCCGTATCCTTGTTCGGTTCTGCTGGTGTCGTCCCTTTGATTTATGGTTCGCCTTGGGACCAGTTTATAGTCAGGTTATAAACTCCAGGTACAGCTCAGGACAAAGATCGCTGTGGGTTTATTGCAGAGAGAGAGCAGAAGGAAGGGCGATTGTAAAATATTATGCATTTGGAGCCATTTATATATATATTTTTCCTTTTGAACACTGGGCATTCCCTGAGTCTGCCCCAGCTGCCTGGAGCTGACTTGATGGTCAGCCTGTTTAGAAAGAACCATTTTTAACAGAAGTCCGCAGTTGGTCCATTACAATAATGGGCCGATTGTGGAGCAACTGTGCCGAGATAACCATCTCCCAGAGATAACAAACGGTCAAAGTCAACAGCGAGATATGAACGCCCTTCCCCTTCAGTTTATTGCTCACTTACTGGAAACAAGTTACCATGACAACCTAGAATCAGATGAAATTATGACCATGTCCCGCTGGCCAATTTGGCAGGCATTGCACTTATTTTACAAATACATCTACCGTTCCTCGTCTGAGATCGAAGGGAAAACTTCAAATGTTAAATAAACCGGGTCTCTTAATTGTCAGAGTGTGCTACTGGTCTATTGAAGTAGTAACAGGACATTCGTCCCCTCAGTCCTGTTCCGCCATTCTCTATGATCACAGCTGGACCGTGATCTCAGTGTCACATTCCTGCGACCGGCTGCAACACTTCACTCCGTTGCCTGTCGAGGATCTGTGCGCTGCTGAATTAACCACATTGAAAGAAAACTCTTCTTCTCTTTCCCGTTGAGGAAAAGAGGCACTAGTTCCACCTCAGTGGAAAAAAAAACTGTTTCCCCTTACAGCAGCAAACATGTTCCCCACATTCCTGTTCGGAATCCAGGTGATGTTCGATGTCTCCAGCATAAGCTTAATTCATTTATGTAACCACCAGGGGATAAAATCTCCTCAGCTTCATCTAAATGACAGCGAATACATTCAACTCCCCGTCTTTATCGAGTTCCAGCGAACACAGAGTAGAGGTCAGCATTGAAGCGGACGGGTAACAGCAGCAGATGCTCCCGGACATGCACTCAGTGGCCACATTATTAGGTACAGGAGGTACATAGTAAAGCGCCCACTGAATGTAGAATTTGCTATTTTTGTCTACGATCGGTAAGAATTATCACATTATTTGTTAATATAAATATCACTGTCAGATCTACCTCGTCTTCCCTAAAAAAACACACATACAGAATAATCGAGCGCGCAGATCCGTAAAGCCGCGCGATTTCAATGGTAATATTGATATGGTAGAAATATTAGAACTACTGCCGTTAGAAGTAGGATTATTAAAACACCATAACATTCCCGAATACAGTCCATGTTCCTACCTGATGCTGGACTCCTGGGTCTGGTTTCAGTGAATCCGAGTATCTGAATTTTATGTCCATAACAGTAAGTGAACACACCCTGAGCAATGTTCAGTTGATAACACGCTCATAAACCAGAACTTCAGTCTATTCAGCATGTAACGCCACACCTTGTTCCACAACGCTTGTGTTAAACCACACAAAGACTCACCTTGCTTGAATGAGTCTTTCTAACTTGTGGTCCGAACTAGAATTAATACTTCAGTGCGCGACATTTTACCACCTCCAGAGAGGAATCATAACCCGCATCCTGGTTCCGTTCGGTTGGTGCCGTCGCTTTAAGTTATTGTCCACCTTGGGACCAGTTTATTGTCAGATTATAAACCCCAGCGACAGCTCAGGGCAAAGATCGCTGTGGGTTTATTGCACAGAGTGAGCAGAAGGAAGGGCGCTCTCCACTCTGATGAAATATTATGCATTTGGAATAATGTTCTCTTTTAATCAGCGGACATTCTCTTTCTCCAGATTTAACTGTGCCCCCGTAGCCTCGACCTGCACTGATTTAAGTTGGCCATTTAAAAGCCATCTTTAACAGTTGTTCGCAGTTGTTACCTTTGGGTAATGGGCAATTGGGGATCGGTTGTGCCGAGATTACCATCTCCCAGAGATAACAACCGTTCAAAGTCCACAGCAAGATTTTGATGCCCTTCTCCTTCAGTTTATTGTTCACTCACTGGAAACAAATTGCAGGATCACAGCGCCATCATATGAAATTTAGACCATTTCCTGCTGGTGAATTTGCCTGATATCGCATTTACTTTACACATACAGCAACCGTTTTTCATCGGTGAGTGATGGAAGAACTCGAAAAATTAAACTCGCTGGGTCTCTAATTTGTCAGAGGTTGTTGCTGACATGTTGAATTAGCAGCAGCATATTCGACTATTTCTATTTGAAGAAATAACAGTCGGATTAGAGAGAGGTGAATAAGTTGATGTTGGGTACTTGGATTTTCGAAAGGCCTTTGACAATGTGCCACACTCGAGGCTGCTTAGCAAGATATTACAGGAAAGATTCCAGCATGAATAAATCAGTGCCTGATTGGAAGGAGGTCATATGGTCTTTTGGAAATGCAGCTTCCCTGGAGGTGGAGGAAAGAGGACACACCAACAGGTGGAACTGGCTGTGGGAGGACATGGTTTGTCAAGTCTGAAAACGAGTTGAATGTTCCATAACCTCCAGACTAAATCGGAAAGCCATTCTGAGGGTATTTGAAATGTCAGAAGCAGCGGAGATGTGATCGTATGAGTAGAGGACAGAGTCTGTGTCTCCATCAGACCCGCAGTGGGATGGTTCAAGTTACAATGTGCAATGATGAAAGCACAGTGTTTGGGGTCGGATTTAATCACCGATTCTGACACAGTCAGAGGGTTAGTTTTGCTGTATTGAAGCAACATTAATGGAAAAAGACACAGGGACTTCATCAGTTGCCAGTTGTTTAGCTGACGTGTCCAGTCTGTATGTTCCCTTGACAGAAACAGATATTCGCAGTGGGGACGAGTGGTACAGGCTGGTTTATTTCAAATTGGACAGGGATGTGGAGTTTTGAAATCAGTGCCCTGTGGTGCCACCATCGTTAATTTAGCGTGTCCAGAGTGGAGGGTCTCTTAGCACGGGAACAGCCTTTGGCCGGACATACCTGTTCTGACCATCCACTCACTGTCTACACTGGCCCCATTTATCAGCACTTGGCTCATAGCCGACTGTCTCTCGGCAGTTTCAATGCTCATCAGGATTATTCCCTGGATCATGTCTTGAATAATGCATCAATATGAGGTACTAGCCAGGTCTCTCGGAGTCTGCTGGTGTCTAGGCAGGTCACAAGAATATTGGTCAAGGCCCCAGCAATTTCTTCACTTGCCTTTCTCTGTAACTTGGGTATATCCCGTCAGGCCCTGGAGAATTATACGCCTTGATGCGCTTTAAGAGACCCAACACTCTCTCCTTCTTTATTTCAAAATGCCCGAGCATACCAGTACTCTACGCACTGATCTCCCTATCCTCCGTGTCTTTCTCCTTGGTAAGCATTGATGTAAGTTACTCATTAAGGACCCACACACATTCTCGAGGGCTCTGTTTGATTCGACCTTCCTGAGCTTTACGTACTTCTCCTTTTCCTGCTTGACTAAATTCATCACTTCTCACGATATTTAAGGTTCTCTGACGCTGCCAATCTCGTCATTTCTTCATACTGGAATATAGCCGTCCTATACTCCGTGCAGATGGACTTTAAACACCCTCCTGATGTCAGTTATTGGCTTGCCAGAAACAGTTGTCTCCCATTAACTCTCCATAGTTCTCGCTTAGTGAATTAGTAATTTACCCTGATCCAATTCTTTACACTCCCGCAAAGTCTACACTTTCCTTCTCTATAGCTCTCTTAAACTTAAGGAGTTCTGCCCTAACCATTCACCCACCAAATGGTCGGGTATCTAGCTAGCATAAATACCCAACATCAGTTTCAGTACAGCTCCTGCTTTTGTTGGACTACCTATATACTGATTTAAAATGAAATCCCAGATAGAAAAAATAGGTGAATCGGGCAGCTTTTAATAATTAAAAGAAGGCAATTAAAAAAGGAATAAGCAGAGAAAAGGTGAAATATAAAGGCAAGCTAGCTAATAATAGAAAATAAGATACCGAAATAAAGTATCATAATGAAGTACAGTAATGTGTCATATTCAATCGTGATTAATATGCATTGAATCTCACATGGTCCAGTCTCCAATATTCCCACTAAATTACTATTTTTGCCGCTGTGTGGATCAGCCATTGTTCTGAGCCGGAAATCTTCACACGGCCTGAAGAAAGCGCTGCATCTCTGATATGTTCCTTTTTGTAATGCGCATCTATGAATATTTAGAATGGACTGACAAAAAATATATACTTTTGTCTTTATCTATTAATGAAAGGATATGACAAATTACAGTGCAACAAAGAAAAACTCTCAGATTTCACGAACTTTTTTCCAGCTGCATTATAATCCATCTGCGCTGCAACAAAGGCTCCGTGACGCGAGCATTTTAATCACAGCGCAGCCGCACACCGGCGCAGCTCAGAAGGAACAGTGACAGTCTCTCTCTCCAGGTTACCCCAAACTGCCTTGTCAGCGACAACCTGTTGTTGGAAACAGGAAAATCGCACTGATCAGCACCAGATCTCACCCATATTCAAATTCGAGATAGTTGAGGGCCCGTCTAAATGGAAAATGCACTAAATGGCCGTGTTATTAGTTACAACTGTACATCAGATCATTAACGGGAGCAGCAACTCAAAGGATAAAACATGCAGATATGTTCAAGGGGTTCAGTTGTTGTTCAGAAACATCCGAATCTGGAATAAATGTGGTCTAAGTGACCTTGACCGTGGAATGATATCTGGTGCCAGACAGGGTAGCATGAGCATTACGGAAACTGATCATCTCCTTGGATTTTCACGCACAATTCGCTCGGTTTACAGCGAATGGTGCGAAAACTAAATGAAAGGAAATCCAGTGAGCAGCAGTTCTGAGGGTGAAAACGCCTTGTTAATGGGAGAGATCAAGGAGATTGACCAGACTGATTAAATCCGACAGGAAGGTGACTGTAACTTAAATTGCCATGCGCTCCAAAAGCCAGGGTGCAGAAGAGCGTCACTGAACGCCGAACATCGGATTTGGACGGGGTACAGCCGCGGTAAACCCCGAACGTGCACTCATTGGCCACAATATTAGGGACAGGAAGTAGATAAGAATTGCCCACTAAGTGTAGACGTCCATAATTTTAACAACGGCCAGAGAGATTTACTAATGGATTTTTTATATTTTAAATATCACTGCCAGATATACACCGTCTTTGCTCACAAAATTACACAGAATAAAAAAAAAACACGCATCCGTAAATCCAGGCAATCTTCCGGACAATATTGAACTGGTGGAAACTCTAGAAATACTATCGTGACAAGTGGGGTAATAAAACACCATAACAGCACGATTTTAGAATGTTAAAATACCCCATGACTATCGTAACGTTGTCCCTTTAACATATATTTTCTATCTCCCGTTGTAATTTTCAGACCATGTCATTACTACTGTGTGGGGGTCTGTATATAATCCCCATTAGGGTCTTTGTACCCTTGCAGTTTCCTAGCTCTACCCACAAGGATTCAAAACCTTCCTACCCTATGTCACCTCTTTCTAATAATTTGATTTCATTTTCACCAAGAGTCACGCCACCCTTTCTGCCGATCTGCCTGTCCTTTCGATACAGTGTGTATCATTGGATGTTAAACTCCCAGCTAAAATATTCTTTCAGCCACGATTCAGTGACGCCCACAATCTCATGCATGCCAATCTGTCAATATGCTGCATCCCTTTGTCTTCACCATCTACACCTCGGACTTCAACTACTGCACAGAGTCTTGCCATCTTCAAAAGTTTTCTGATGACTCTGCCATAGTCGGATGCATCAGCAAGGGAGATGAGGCTGAGTATAGAGCTACGGTGGGAAACTTCGTCACATGGTGTGAATAGAAACATCTGCAGCTTAATGTGAAAAAGACGAAGGAGCTGGTGGTGGACCTGAGGAGGGCTAAGGCACCAGTGACCCCTGTTTCCACCCAAGGGGTCAGCGTGGACATGGTGGAGGATTACAAATGCCTGGGGATACGAATTGACAATAAACTGGACTGATCAAAGAACACTGAGGCTGTCTACAAGAAGGGTCAGAGCCGTCTCTACTTCCTGAGGAGACTGAGGTCCTTTAACATCTGCCAGACGATGCTGAGGATGTTCTACGAGTCTGCGGTGGCCAGTGCTATCATATTTGTTGTTGTGTGCTGGGGCAGCAGGCTGAGGGTAGCAGACACCAACAGAATCAACAAACTCATTCGTAAGGCCAGTGATGTTGTGAGGGCCAAACTGGACTCTCTGATGGTGTGTCTGAAAACAGGATGCTGTCCAAGTTGCATGCCATCTTGGACAATGTCTCCCATCCCATCCATAATGTACTGGTTAGGCACAGGAGTACATTCAATCGAGATTCAACACTGAGCGTCATAGGAAGTCATTCCTGCCTGTGGCCATCAAACTTTACAACTCCTCCCTCGGAGTGTCAGACACCCTGAGCCACTAGGTTGGTCCTGGAATTATTTCCACTTGGCATAATTACTATCATTATTTAATTATTTATGGTTATATATTGCCATATTTCTACACTGTTCTTGGTTGGTGCGACTGTAACAAAACCCAATTTCCCTCGAGATCAATAAAGTATGTCTGTCTGTCTGTCACGTCATGATACATGTTGGTACCAAAGATATAGGCAGGAAGAGGGATGAGGTCCTGAAGTGTGAGTTTCGGGAACTAGGCAGAAGGCTGAAGAACAGGACCTCAAGGGTGGCGTTCTCAGGATTGCTGCCAATGCTACGTGATGGTGATGGTAAGAATTGGATGAGTTGAATGCGTGGCTGAGGAGTTGGTGCAGGGGGCAGGGTTTTAGATTTTTGGATCACTGGGATCTCTTCTGGGGAAAGCGGGACCTGTACAGATTGGATGGGTTCCACCGGAACTCAAGGGGGTGCAATATCCTTGCAGGTAGGTTTGCAAGCATGGTTCGGGAGGGTTTAAACTAAATTGCAAGGGGTGATGGAGCCCGGAGCGAAAGAGCAGTGAAGAAGTGCTTGGAGTAAAGCCAGATCTAACATATAGAGAGGCTTTCAGGAAAGAGAATCAGAATAAAGGGTGTAAAGGTAGTAAAGTAGAAGGGCTAAACTGTTTGTACTTTAATGCAAGAAGCATCAGGAACAAACGTGATTAACTGAGAGCTGGGAGACATACATGGAATTATGATGTAGTGTCCATTACAGAGATTTGGTTGGCACCAGGACAGGAATGGATTCTCAATATTCCTGGATTTCAGTGCTTTAAAAGGGATAGACAAGGGAGGGGGAGGGGAGGAGGGGGTAGCATTACTGGTCAGGGATAAGATTACAGCTACAGAGAGGGTGGGTAATCTAGCAGGATCCTCTTTTGAGTCAGTACGGATGGATGTCAGGAACAGGAAGGAAGCAGTTACTCTATTGCGGTTATTCCTTAGGCCTCCTGGTAGCAGCAGAGATACCGAGCAGCAGATTGGGAGGCAGATTTTGGAAAGGTTCAAAAATAATAGGGTTGTTATCATGGGTGACTTTAACTCCCCTAATATTGATTGGCACCTGATTAGTTCCAAGGGTTTAGATGGGTCAGAGTTTGTTAAGTGTGTCCAGGACGGATTCATGTCGCAGTATGTTGACAGTCCGACTAGGGAGAATGCCATACTAGATCTAGCATTAGGTATCGAACCGGGTCAGGTCACAGATCTCTCAGCGGCTGAGCATCTGGGGGACAGTGATCACCGCTCCCTGCCTTTAGCATTATGATGGAAAAGGATAGAATCAGAGAGGACAGGAAAAAAATTAATTGGGGATGGGCAAATTATGAGTCTATCAGGCTAGAACTGTGGGTGTGAATTGGGATTATGTTTTTGCAGGGAAATGCACTATGGAGATGCGGTCGATGTTGAAGGATCTCTTGAGGGATGTTAGGGATAACGTTGTCCCGGTGAGGAAGATAATGAATTATAGGGTGTGTTATGAAGGGTGAACAACTCTGATGGGCAGAAGGGTACAGAGTTGCCCATGTTCCACCCCCCCCCCCCGGGAGAATCACAAATTGTTACTGTTACTACGCTGCTAATGAGAAGAAAGAGAGAAAAAGGGAAAACATACTGGGACTGGAACATTTGCTTCAGATAAGGGAGAGATAACACCGGGAGACAGAGACTTGTTGTTCCACCATATTATGACTCCTGAAAGACTTATGGCTCCGGAGAGGACTATTTACTTGGTACTATTCTGTTCATTAAAATTCCTCAGTGGACAGCTGGAGTGGGCTGGTTTGATGGGCTAAGCCATTCAAAACTGATTGACACCTGAGACCTCGTGAGTAGGGATAAAAGAGAGGTCTGTGGAGACACCCCTCAGACACACCAGGAGACACACTAGTGTGCACTGCTTGAGTGTAGGAACCCACGAGAAGGTGTGGGGCATCGGGGACCGAACAAAGGATCGGTCAGTTTAACTTAGTGTTTATAGGAGGGCCGGTGGGGGCTTGTGTGTGTGTCCGCCCTTGCCTGGGTGACGAGTCCACCACAGAAGAACGGTCTAGCTGAAGGACAGCGGGGTCATACCTGAATGGCCACAACACATCGACGAATCAAGAACGTAAAGGAAGGTTTGATTGACTGTAGCTGTCACTGTTCGATCTCTCTCTCTCTCTCTCTCTCTCTCTCTCTCTCTCTCTCTCTCTCTCTCTCTCTCTCTCTCATCTCTCTCTCTCTCTCTCTCTCTCCCCCCAACAATTACAACCAAACCACCAACTACTAACTCAGAACGTATGAACTGAACTGGTTTATATTCACATATGACAGTTCATTATCCCCTGGACATCGAAAGAGCTTGTTTATTATTGATTATTATTATACCCACACTTTTAGGCTTAGTATTGCTAGCGTGTATTATCTACATATTTGAATTGTTGATATTTATTTGTATATTTTAATAATAAACACTGTTTGAAAATAGTACCACCAGACTCCAACGGATTCTTCTATCTTTGCTGGTAAGACACCCAGTTACGGGGTACGTGACAAATTGGGGGCTCGCCCGGGATTTGTATACAAAATGGGTGGGGCAACTGAATCGGGCTACAAGTCCATCATTTGATCTGGTTGCGTTGGTAACCAGACGGGAATTCTGCACTGATGGATATAGACAAATTTATAGAAAGCCCGACTTTGAAGGCGCTTGAGGAGGCCACAAATGCAGACTTGGTGACTATTGCAAAACGATTAAATCTCCCAGAGGTGAAGTCGTCAATGAAAAAGTGGGAGATACAGAGGGCCATAGCCCAGCACTATATATCGGTGGAGGTGTTTTCGGCTGGGGTATTGGATCTGTTCCCTGAGAAGTAACCAGACAAATTAAGGTTGGACGCGGAACAGAAGAAAAGGGAGTATGAGCTCCAGCGAAAGGGAGTTGGAGGAAAGGGAAAGGGAGAGAGATAGGCAGCATGCGCTGGACATTGAGAGATTAAAGCAACAGGGAAAAGAGCGAGGGGAAGGCTCAATTGAGAAGTTTAATGTTAGTAGAGTTTAGGTTAGTACCTCTGTTCGATGAGACAGACGTTGATAGTTACTTCTTGCATTTTGAAAAGGTGGCAGTGAATCAGAAGTGGCCCAGAGATCAGTGGGTGGCGTTATTACAAAGTGTATTAAAAGGGAAAGCTCAACAGGCATATGCGGCGTTGTCCGGGGGGGAGTCTGAGGATTATGAGGAAGTAAAACAGGCTATCCTTCGGGCCTAAGAGTTGGTACCTGAAGCGTATACACAAAAGTTCAGAGATTTAAAGAAACTGTGGAATCAGACGTATGCAGAGTTTGCCTATGAAAAGGGTGTGCTCTTGGATCGCTGGTGTGCTGCAGAAAGGGTGGAGAAGGAGTTCCATCGTTTCAGAGAGTTAATTCTGATTGAGAAATTTAAAGCTTATGTTTCGGTTAATATCCGGATATATCTGAACGAGACGAATAAGTCTATATCGGAATTTGCCAGGTTCGCAGATGAATATGCCCTAACCCACAAGACAAAGTTTACCCCAAATAAGAGTTACCAGAAAGGCAGTAGGGACGGTAGAGAAAGTCCACCGGCTAAGGTAGAGAATAAGCCGGGAGCTAGTGGTAAAGGTAAGGAGGAGGACAAGCAGGCTGGCAGGAAGGTTCCTGGCTTGACCTGTTATAATTGTGGAAAGGTTGATCATATTGCATCTAAGTGCTTTGCTCCGAAGAAGGAGACAGGAAAAGGGAAAACAGCAATCACGAGAGGTTGCATTAGCTGATCGATGAGGGAGGCAAGTGAAGACAGAGTACAAGAGGGCCGTGAGAAATTTATTTCGGAAGGGACAGTGTCTGTGAAAGAAGGAGAAACCCCAGTTCCTGTGAGAATCTGGAGGGATACTGGGGCTGACCAGTCAGTGATCCTAAGTAAGGTGCTAGATTTCGGTCCCGAAACTGGAGAGGTGGTATTAAGAGGTATAGGAAAAGGGACAGAAGCTGTACCTTTGCACAAGATCATTTTAAAATGTGACCTGTTATCTGGCCCGGTCGAAGTAGGGGTGCGGTCAGAATTACCAAGAGACGGCGTGGACGTCCTTCTTGGTAACGACTTAGCAGGTGGTGACGTGTGTTCAGCAGTGAAGCTGACAAGTAAGCCTGTGAGTGCTGAGGACCCGCCCATAGACTCTAAGATCTATCCCGCATGCGCGATCACTCGCAGCATGTCGAGAAAAGCGGCTGAGAAAGAGGACAGTTTAAATGAGTCCAGTGTTGATTTGGCTGAGACGTTTTTACCGACCCTGTACCAAGAGGGGTTAGGGGATGGTAAAGCGGAGAATAGGGAGGTGAAAGAGAATAAAGGAGAGGAGGAAGACCTACCCTTAGCAAGGAAGGAAATTATAAAGGCACAGAGTGAAGATGAGAAACAAATAAGGTAGTTAGAAGATCCAGGGTTGGACACGGATGATCTGTCTGGTTTGACAGAGCTGTTTTCAGCTGAAGAATTTCAATGTGTTCCCGATGATATAAAGGCAGTCCTAGATGAAAAGGATGCTGCTACCTTGAAGGAGTCTGCTGGGTTAGCAGATGAAGTTGTTTTAACCTGCAGGGTTGAGTTTACTCGGGATAGGAGTTGCCCAGAGAGTAACTGGGAGGATCAGGGGAACTTAGAATTTGAAAAAGGGACTGGTTTTGGAAGCCTAGAAGAGGCAGATGTCCCGTTTGCTTGTGTTCAGGATGTGGATGCACAGGGTACTGAACCTAGTATTGAAACTCAGGAAAAGGATGAGCTATCTGATTTAGTTGAAAAGGAATGCAGTACTTTTGGGTCAGATGGACTTGGTTCAGTGAAGAAAGGGTTAACCTAGGTACCAGTGAAAAGTGAAAATTCTCAGTTGTTTGTGTTAGAAGGTGTGTTAAAGGTTAGTGAGGAGATGAAAGCTGGTGATGTGAATATTATTGAAGGGAAAAGTATTGTTCCTGGACTATTGAATAAAGAAAATTTAAAGTCTGGATTGGTTTTAGAAGCAGTAACCAGGCTGAAGAAACAATGGTTTGTTAACAAGATGCCTGTGAATCAATTACAGTTTGTTTTGGAATTTAAAGGTAAACAATTCGCTGATGTTATTCAAAGATGTGATTTGGAGCGACAGAACCGAAAGTGTTGTTTTGACAAAGAGGGATCACTTGCAGATGTTAAACTGAAAACTAATAGAATGAAGGGTCCTGAAGATAAAATTAATGACTTGCTGAAAAATAAAGAATTGTGTGGAAGTTCAGAAAATGGGCTAAGTTTGGAAAACATTGGTGATAAGATAACTCCTATGAACGGAGTATGTGAAAGCCTATTCCACACTGGTGAGCAAGCTAACCACGTGAGAGTTAAGTGGAAAAGGGGCAAAGGTTAACAAAATGCCACTTTGAATAACAGGATCTGGTTTTGAGGGAATTTGACAAAGCATGTGAAAGATAAAAACACCATGGAAGATTGACTGTTAAGGTTAAAAGTAAAATAGAGATTGGTATTTGCACAAACTTCTGTAATGTACCACAATATAATTACACATGTATTGGTTCACATTTTGTAATATACACTTAAGCTAAGATCATAACCCTTTAAATTGGAGTCTGATGCTACAAGTGTTTGATATTCAGATACAACATATTAAAGGAAGTGACAATCTAATCGCTGATTGTTTATCTAGATGCTAAGTTGAAGGAATATCTGTATTGCTTTGCAGTTAAAAAATTTCTGTATTTTGTTAGTTTCTGTAATTCTGTAAGACGCTGTATTATTTAATTTTCCCCTTTGGTGAAAATTCCTAGAAGGATGGGGGTGCTATGAAGGATGAACAACTCTGATGGGCAGAAGGGTACAGAGTTGCCCATGTTCCGCCCCCCCCCCCCCCCCCGGGAGAATCACTAACTGTTACTGTTACCACGGTGCTAATGAGAGAGAAAGAGAGACAAAGGGAAAACATACTGGGACTAGAACATTTGCTTCAGATAAGGGAGAGATAACACCGGGAGACAGAGACTTGTTGTTCCACCATATTATGACTCCTGTAAGACTTACGGCTCCGGAGAGGGCTGTTTACTTGGTACCATTCTGTTCAATAAATTCCTCAGTGGAGGCCGGAGTGGGCTGGTTTGATGGACTAAGCCATTCAAAACTGATTGACACCTGAGACCCCCCTGAGTAGGGATAAAAGTGAGGTCTGACACCCCTCAGACACACCAGGAGACACACTAGTGAGCACTGCTTGAGTGTTGGAACCCACGAGAAGGTGTGGGGCATCGGAGACCGAACAAAGGATCGGTCAGTTTAACAGTGTTTATAACAGGGCCGGTGGGGGCTTGTGTATGTGTCCGCCCTTGCCTGAGTGACGAATCCACCACAGAAGAACGGTCTAGCTGAAGGACAGAGGGGTCATACCTGAAAGGCCACAACAACACATCGACGGATCAAGATCGTAAAGGGAGGTTTGACTCACTGTAGCTGTCACTGTTCGCTCTCTCTCTCTCTCTCTCTCCTCTCTCTCTCTCTCTCTCTCTCTCTCTCTCTCTCTCTCTCTCTCTCTCTCTCTCTCTCTCTCTCTCTCTCTCTCTCTCTCTCTCTCCTCTCTCTCTCTCTCTCTCTCTCTCTCTCTCTCTCTCCCTCCCTAACAATTACAACAAAACCACCAACAACTACCTCACTACCTCAGCACGTATGAACTGAACTGAACTTTATATTCGCATATGACAATTCATTATCCCCTGGATATCGATAGAGCTTGTTTATTATTGATTATTATTATACCCACAATTTTAGGTTTAGAATTGCTAACGTGTATTATCTATATATTTGCATTGTTGATGTTGATTTGTATATTTTACTAATAAACACTGTTTGAAAATAGTACCACCAGACTCCAACGGATTCTTCTATCTTTGCTGGTCAGACACCCAGTTATGGGGTACGTAACAGGTGAAGGAACCAATAAGAGAGAACTTGATGATGGTAAGGGAGGGAGGGAGGGAGAGGGACAGGGAGAGAGAGAGAGAGAGAGAATTTGCCGACGTCCCTATCAGGATGCTGTAGGATACTTTACTTCTCATCAAATATCCCACTGGTTTCACCAAACTACTACGGATACAATCAAGTACATTGTTATTTTAAAAAAAAAACTGCAATGTATACACCACCCTGTAAACTCAGGTCATATCGAATTCTTCTCAGTCACTGAAAAAAAGCCAAGATCACAGACATTTCCTCACAGGACAACTCACACGGTGCGGATGTCTCTCTGTTAAACCTTCTTTTGATCTCCCACCTACCCACACACTTCTGACAGAAGGGTATCAACACTGCAGGCGGTGATCCACAACAAGTCTCAGCAACCGATTCTATAATGGAACCATCACATCTTTACACACCTCCCCCGCTCCCACCCCGCCCCCCATAAACTGCAGTGTGAGCAGTTCTCATAATTTCGCTCTCTCTCAGTAGCTACCTACCGAAATGTCGTAAAGGGTAGACAGATAGCGTCGATCCCGCCTGCGATGGAATGAACAAAGCAAATCCTCAGTCCCTCGGTCGGGGATCGGTAAAGCCCCGAGTGTGGACGAATCGGCTTCCCGCTGTTGCAAGCGGTAGCCCGGGGACAGTTCCGAGATGCGGGAAGCTCGCACCTCCGGAGCCTTTGCTGATGATTCGGAGCTGGGCTGAAAGAGCGGCGTTTCCGATAACACCTCCAACTATACCGGTTTCCCGCGGAACATGCACAGGAAGTCGATGTATTCAATTAGCTGAAGGGAATTATTAATCCTTTCAAAAGCGATTCGCTGCAGTTCAATTGTTGAACAACTGAATAAGTTCTCAGTCTCATTTAAGTGGCTAACTGCCTTTGTGATGTTTATATTTCAGTAAAAAAAGCTTCTTACCTTGTACCGCGGCTCCAGATTCTGTTACCACGCTGTCCCAGTGAGGCTGTGTTACGGGTTCTGTAAGTAATGAACACACCCTGGTTAATGTTCAGTCAGCTCCTGGTGATAATCATTAACTAAACCCACAGCGTTATCAGCGGTTCTCTCCGTGTCCTATTCCTTAGCACAGGGTACGTTCTGTCTCCAAACAAACATCACCATGGAGGTGAAATGTGATCTCAGTGATTTTAGGAGTGGAATGTTTGTCGGTGCCAGACGGTGCAGTTTTATTGACAATAGGCAATAGGTGCAGGGATAGGCCGTTCGGCCCTTCGAGCAAGCACTGCCATTCAGTGTGATCATGGCTGATCATCCATAATCATTACCCCGTTCCTGCTTTCTCCCCATATTCCTTGACTCCGCTATTTTTAAGAACTCTATCTAACTCTTTCTTGAAAGCATCCAGAAACTGGCCTGCACTGCCTTCTGAGGCAGAGCGTTCCATAGATCCACTACTCTCTGGGTGAAAAAGTTTTTCTTCAACTCTGTTCTAAATGGCCTCCCGCTTATTCTTAAACTTTGGCCTTTGGTTCTGGGCTCCAGACGGAGCCTGGTTTCAGGTCCTCACACAACAGGAACTATTTTGTCCACGTCCCTATCAAACTCCGTGTATACTTTATGTCTCATCGAAGTTCCCACTCGTTTTACCAAATTTCCGCGGATACAGTCAAGTACATTGTTAATTTAAAAAAATGTAATGTCTCCCCTGTTTTAAGTCACACCACAAGTCAAGATCACAACAGAATCCTCATAGAAAAACTCACGGGGGTAGATATCTGTCTGGTAAACCTTCTTTTGATTTCCCACCTGCCCACTCGCATCTGACAGAAGGGAAACAGCACTGCAGACGGTGATCCATAACAGGTCTCGCCAACCGACTGTATAATGGAACCATCAACTCCTTACACCGCCTTCCCCCACGACCACCCCCCGCCCCGGCTGTAATCTCCAGTATGGGTGGTTCCATACATTTGATCACGAACCGCAATGACGTCTAGGATGGAGAGATAGTGTCGATCCCGCCAGTGAAGGAATAAGCAAAGCCAATCCTCAGTTCCCTCGGTCGGGGATCGGTAAAGCCCCGAGTGTGGACGGATCGGCTTCCTGTTACTGCAAGCGGTAGCCCGGGGACAGTTACGAGATGCGGGAGGCTCGCACCTCCCGAGCCTTTGCTGGTGATTCAGAGCTGGGTTGAAAGAGCGGCGTTTCCGATAACACCATCGACAGCCTCGATTTCCCGCGGGACCTGCACAGGAAGTCGATGCGTTCAATTAGCTGAAGGGAATTATTAATTCTTTCAAAAGCGATTCGCTACAGTTCTAATGTCGATCAACACAATACTTTATCAATCCCATCCAAGTGCTCATAACAGGGCTAATTATCTTTATGATGTTTATATTTCAGTATATAGAGCTTCTTACCGTGTACAACGGCTCCAGGTTCTGTTACCACCCTGTCCCGGTAAGGCTGTGTTACGGGTTCTGTAAATAATGAACACACCCTGGTTAATGTTCAGTCAGCTCCTGGTGATAATCATTAACTAAACCCACAGCGTTACCTGCGGTTCTCTCCGCGCCCTGTTCCTTAGCACAAGGTACGTTCTGTCTCCAGACAAACATCACCATGGAGATGAAATGCGATCTCAGTGATTTTGAGAGTGGAATGTTTGTCGGTGCCAGACGGTGCAGTTTTATTGACAATAGGCAATAGGTGCAGGGATAGGCCGTTCGGCCCTTCGAGCTAGCACTGCCATTCAGTGTGATCATGGCTGATCATCCATAATCATTACCCCGTTCCTGCTTTCTCCCCATATTCCTTGACTCCGCTATTTTTAAGAGCTCCATCTAACTCTTTCTTGAAAGCATCCAGAGAACTGGGCTCCACTGCCTGTGAGGCAGAGCATTCCACATATCCACCACTCTCTGGGTG
The DNA here is from genome assembly GCF_048418815.1 of Hemitrygon akajei. Classification (NCBI taxonomy): domain Eukaryota; kingdom Metazoa; phylum Chordata; class Chondrichthyes; order Myliobatiformes; family Dasyatidae; genus Hemitrygon; species Hemitrygon akajei. The sequence continues at coordinate 2,243,635 of NW_027331961.1, forward strand.
AACAAGGTTTTCCTCAACTCTGTTCTAAATGGCCTACCCCTTATTCTTAAACTGTGGCCTCTGGTTCTGGGCTCCCCCGACATCGGGAACATGTTTCTTGCCTCTAGCGTGTCCAAACCCATAATAATCTTATATGTTTCAATCAGATCTTTCCCACTGAGGTTGGGTGGGACTGATGGTCATAGGTTAAGGGTGCAAGGTGAAATGATGAAGGGGAACATGAGTTTGGTGAGAGTGGAAGTGACCAGCGCAGGATGGATTACAACATTTCAGAGAAGTTTGGATAAGTACTCGGACGGGAGTGGAGTGCAGGGCTATGGTCATGGTGCAAGTCGATGGGACTCGGTAGAATAGTTCAGCATGACTACACGGGCCGAGTGGCCTGTTTCTCCGTGTCTTTGGAAATTTCCACCCAGCCTACCACACGACACCATGGGATAAGATCTCCCTCCGCCCTGGGGATTTGTTCTTATTTACGGACATGAGAATATCCACATTATTTATGAAGAACAGCGGCAGAATTTCCCCTTCCCTTCAGTGAACACTGCAACTGTAATGACCGCTTTCCTGACGAATGATAACGGGAAGTATTACTTTTGTGTCCTCCCTCTACGTTTAGAACTTCTACTCTACGTTTAGATTGCACGTATCGTCCCCCTGCAGTACCAGCACTTCCCACCAGCGTTTCTATATCCAGGTTATGTTGGGGGGGAAAACCCTTCGCTTTAATCTTAATGACGTCAGCCAGGGAATTCCGTTCATCTGCAATGGATCATATTGACAGTTTCCTGATCTGCACAGGTTACCACGACTTCACGCAAACAATATTCTATAGATTCGGGTATTTCACGAACGAAAGCAAACTTTCACCATCGAGCGTGAGGATGAACCATTAATTTTATTGCATTTCTGGAACATGACTGAAATCACTGGCAGGCCTTCCTCCTTCAAAGTGACCCCACCACGTCAACATAAAGTGAACAGAACGATCACGTCAGCTGGTGGCGCATCACTGACCTCCAGATTAGTTATTGTTTTCTCTTTAAGTAATTTCTCTCACTTTCACTGAAACTGGTTGATATGCATCAAGCCCGGACCTCTCTGACCCTGTAACTCAGTAACTCTTTCTCTGAAGCTTTCTGCTCCTTTTGGGGCCGTTTGTGTTCTCCTCCTGACCTCTCTCGCTCGGCGTCAGCTCTTTCCCGGTATTCCGGGACTTCCTGTTGTAACCTCTCTCGCTCGGCGTCAGCTCTTTGCCGATATTCCAGGACTTCCTGTTGTAACCTGTCTCGCTAGGCTTCTGCTTTATGTTGACATTCGTTTTCCCTCTCTAATCTGTGCCATTCTGCCTTGATCGTAATAGTTAATTTGTAGCTCTTCCAGAAATTTAGTTGGTGTATTTTAAACTATGTAGTTAGCTTTTAACTGGTAGTCTTTTGTGTCCTGATTTGAAAATAAAATACAGCATTAGGTTATTCACAATAGATAGTATAGAGTACGTTTCACACTATTAAGAAAATTTAGTATCATTTAACAACGTAAAATATAGTTTTAGTGAGGGTACTTACAGATCGTTTTGAATCAAAATTTTATGAGTATGCCAATCTCATAAGTATCATTTGTACGTAGGATTTCTATCCAATCCGTTGAAAAGTTATTAAATTTAATCATGAATAGCTCATACACAAATAGGTTGGGGACCAGGGCATGGGTAATGTCAAAACCAGCATTCTCAGGCACAGCACAGCCAGAGAGGAAAATATTTATAGAACATTAAAGAGAAGTGAATTTATTCAAGGCCAAGAACTGCACTGGCAGCAGTATGAAGCCATTTGGTAACATTTTTCTAACTATTTGTCAACATTTATCTCATTTTATTAACTTTAACAATCTTAATAAAACTTAGGGTGATTTTAAATGAATAAGTATCACTTAACAAAATTTAAAGAAATTGCTCTTAAAATCTGAGGGAACATTTTTCAAAACTATTTCAGGAATTTATATTGTTAGACTAAAATAGACATTAGAATCAAGGCTGCTTTTTTCCTCACTGGTTAGACTACAACCTGCTTATAAAATTAACACATTCTTTATTACTTTTATTCTACTGATAAAACCAAGGATCTTAATTACCATTCTCTAAAGAGCTTTCTTTAAATGTCCAGTCATCTTCAATGATTGCTGTACATACATCCTCAGACTTTACTGTTCCTGCATCACTATTAGACTTGTACCATGTGGGTCAAATTGTTGCTCCTCACAGATCAGAAAACAAGATACCTGAGCATCAACATTGTTCATTACTGACTTATTACAAAACTGAGGTATGGGCTTGAATACTCTAGGACTCAATTCACACCAATGTTAGCAAATAACACATTTCTATGGACAATGCTCCAAAATAAATTACAGAAAAAAATAGATTAAATTTACCTGTCAAAGGTAAGATCTTTGCAAGGCAAAGATTCTCTTCAATATGGAACGTTGAAGCATTCTAAACTTAAACCTTGGTTTAGATTGCACTTCTTACATTCATTAAAAAAGTTCAGATGTATCAAAATAGCAAAATCTCTAGTTTTCTATTGAAAACAATTAATTTTGATGATCGATGGATAATTATATTTATAGGAGTTTAACATTAGTGCCCCATCTCCGATTTAATGAGAAGAGTGATGTCTTCCAGCAAGGCCAGAAAATAATTCTTACTCTCAAAATATGGCATACATGCTTTAAACTTCTCCCAATGCCTGTACTTATTTTTTATTCTGTCAGTTGAACACGTTTGTAATATTTGTTTGAAAATCATTTGAGGATATTTTCTGCTTTCTAATCCTTTATTGGCAGGGAAGTTAAGACATTGTAATATTGAACAAGAGGAATGACAGTAATCTGTAATGCCATATTGCTCCCCAGTGTGAACACACCTGACCAGTTTTTTCTTATCGACCTACATTATTTCAGTTAGGAACCAGTTAGAATGCAGCAAATTTACATTATTTTAGATATACATAGGAAATTGCATTCAAAGTTTCATCCAGTTAATTTTTCTTGAATGTTTGGCTAAGCCATACCAAGTGACAAAGTTTGAGTTTACTGTTTATAATGGGATTGAAGATTTATGCTCTTCCCATTGTAGTCAGGTTAGCTCCATGCAAGCCATGCTATTTCCAGCTTACAAAACGATGTGCATCATATTACCATTTTACTAGCCTACTCTGTGGTGCTGTCTAATATAACACTTTCATTGCAGTTTAGAAAGGCATTCTGGGGAGCTTCTGGCTCATTAAAATGTTCAATTTTGACGTTATATAGATTTTAAAGGGATGGTATTTGATCATAGCCAATAGCCTTCCATTTTCCTGAGGGTGAAGAGAGAACTATTAGCTGGGCTTTCTGCTCCCTGACTGTCATCCAGCAGCATCAGCTTGCAAGGTTTGTGTATGCACACAGCAGGAGAAGGATAAATTTGGGTCAGACTCATGAATGAATAAGCTGACAATTTTTCACTGGCATGGCTCACAGAAGAAAACTGGTCTGAAGCATATTGGATGGCTGTCCTCAGAAAACATCAGTGCCTTCGTGAGAGGGTAGAGATAACCACTTGGAAGTCGAGTGAGGAGCCAAAAACTCATCATTTACTAGGAAAGAAATGATGTAATTTTACGGACTGTGTTAGACCACTCCACTCTTTTCCAGAACCATATTGATCAAAATTGTAATGTTTCACATTCAGGAAGACAAAAAAAAACCTTTGATATCCTTTATTTAAAAAAAAAGTCAGTTCCTCTTTCAATATAAATAAACCAAAGACAACTAGATAGATAGGTTAGTGCCATCTGTACAGCCAGGGTTAAAACCCACACATAATTTTGTTAAATAAATAAATGGAATGTTTTATTAAGACAAGCTGATTAAATGTTTAAAATGTACACAAATACAAATTCAAGTACAGAAATTGCATTTCATAAGGTTAAGAAAGCAAATGAAGCAAACTCATTCAACATTTTGTATAATTCTTACCAAGAGGCAAAAGAGGAAAGAAAATGATGTGTCAAATGCTACAAATGAACTGATTCAATAAACTGTTCCCAATGTAAATAGAAGAGCATATCAAATTTCATTCTTTTATTACCTACTCTTACTCCCAGGGAAGATCAGAGGTATGGAGGAGAACTAAAAGGAGTCTTGCCCAGGCTCATCTTGTGAGTTCACAAAGTTCAAAGACAAAAGTAATGCTTGGCCTATAAAGCTGAACATTTTAATTTATGTGATCAACAGCAAATTCCTCTGAGATAATTGCCTTAATGTTAAAACAGTGTGGAAAGAAAATTGAATAGTTTAAGCATTATTTACTTATTATAACCACACATATTATTTGAAATGTGAATCATTTACTAAATTAACACTACATTATTGAAAATTTAGAGATGGTATTTTTTCAAATGAAACGCTAAATGGGAATTTATTTTTCCTCGCAGTAATCCTGTCTTCCAAGACTGACGGGAGAGCAGTTCATGGTGTTGAAAATCTGTTTCTTAGGAAATTATCCCTTTACTAAAGGACCATGTGAAAAATTGAAGCAATCTCCTTGAGTACCATTGATTAGCTAGAAGCATCTTCATAGCATCTTCATCCATCTTCATAGCAGTAATAATAGCAGCTCAATTAATTTTATCAGCATATCCAATAAGAAGAGTTTTCCAATTTATGAAACCTATTGTTTTGACTTTCCTTGTTGTGAATGTTTCTTCAAGTATAATTGCTGTGATTATAGGCAGGCTCCTTCATCCTGTGATTTCCATCAACAAATTGTCAACTAATCATAGATATATTAGAAGGATGATTAAATTCTGTTACAGGGGTATTGTTGCTCAATAGTTGCTGGTTTTCACATTTGCAATGCTGAAGTAAGAGAGTATTTCCCCCGCCTTTAATTTAGCTCTATCCTGATATACTGGTTGCCTGTAAAACAGCAGGAATAATTTAGATTCTTGCATTTCTGCGACTCCAACTGGGCTGGAGTGACTGAGGAGCAACTGAATAAGACGTTGTTTCCCGCCGCACATCCAGCAGTGCCCTTAAATCTGCTGCAGGATAATCAACTGGAGACCACCATTCATCGATGCTTCACTCTCCTAGCCCTGGTATATCTCCTGGTGGCGGAGCATTGGCAGCTACATCTCCCTACCACCCCCCTCTCCTTTCAATGGGGTTAGAATATCGCCAAATTTCTGTCCTTACTCCTCAGCCGCAGCCAAAAGCCTCACTTTTCTGCCTCTTCAGCCACCTCTCTGGTGGCCCTCCTAAGCCTTGCTCCAGTCACTGCTATATAACTGAGTAACCTTCTTAAACAAACTGCAATAAGTTATTCTGCGCACTTTCATTATCTCATGTTTCAAGTGAACAAAAGATTCCCTAATGAGCCTGTTAAAATAAAATGCTCATCAGTTTATGAAGTCAAATAGGTAGTGAGTGATTATTTCTGGTTTAGTACTTGGCTTTGCAGTACACGAGAGGACAACGCAGATATCTGCAGCACTGATGTTATTACTTCTCAGCCTGAGTTTTCTGGTTTCTGGACCCAGGACCTTCCTTCAAGTGGTCATTGAAATTTTGCATGCAGTGAAACGTCATTCCGTAAGGGCTCAAAGAGGGTCATAGAATATACAACGCAGAACAGTACAGCATAGGAACAAGCCCTTCGGCCTGCAATGATGTGCAGAAACAATTAAATTAGTAATAAATAATAAACTAAACTCTTCTGCCTACATAATGTCCATATCCTTCCATTTTCTGCTCCATCATATTGCCTATCCAGATGTCACTTAAAACTCCATAAATGTGGTAATAGTCTTCAATTCTATTATCAAGGTGGTAGTGACTGTTCCTCTTCAGTGTCTTCATTTCCAGTAATATTCCTCTGTGTTATTCAGTTTCGCATTCAAGGTGATGATGGAAGTGAAGGTGTTGATCTGCAGTACCAGGGCTAGCTTATTCATTGGGATAAGTTTGAGCAATTTCATCAGCAGCTTGAGTACACGTCCTTTAAAGAGCATTGGTAAGAGGACTGAACTTTGTGGTGTTTGAAAAACCAGAGTGAACTGAACCCATCTCAGTCCAAATCTATTATTCAGCAGGTGCAGTGCTTAGAGGCAAGACGGCATTGTAAAAATGCAATATCAGACATTTAATCCAGGTTATGACAAGTCTGCAGAGACTAAACTGATTCCAGATATCTGCTAGAAATTAGTTCTGATGTGCAGTTCGCACCAGAAGAAGTCACACATGATTTAGTGAAGTGATGAAAATTCAGATGTGATGCATTACTGGAATCCTAAGTTCCAACCACAAGATTCTAGGTGCCCATTGTTGTCACACATTGCTCTCCACCCACTCATTGTGAAATAGCAGACTACCTAATCCCTGCAAACTAAGAAATCATTGTCTCCCCGCTCTTCACATTTGATTAAAGCTGCTCAGGCCTTTCCATAAAACCACAAGACATAGGAGCAGAATTAGGCCATTCAGCCCATCGAGTGTGCTCTGCCATTTGATCATGACTGATTTTTAGCAGTCATGATTGTCCTTCAGTCACACAAACTCAACCCCAATGAACTGAAACAGATAGAAAAAAACTAAGCCAACACCTTGTTATTGGTCCAATGCTCACAGACTATTGATCCAATGATGTCCAATGATCATTCATACAAATGTAGAGAAATGGTCAAATGTAAATGAAGTCTCCAGTGTACAACCCCAGTCAACCAGAAGAAGCCACAGACCATATAATCCACAACGATCTTTCAAACAAGAAGGGGTACTCTTCTCATAATAGTATTGTTTAAATATTAAAAATAATTATGGTTGCTGATCTATATCAGCTCTACTTGTGTTTATTTACTGAATCTATTTGCTTTAATGGGTGGATGAAAGTAGAAAACTACTCTGAATGCATGGTCAATTTCCAGGCCAAAAGTTACTTAGGTCTCAATGCAACATTTTGGCTCAACTACCTACATATAGGTTGTTCTGCATTTACTTCAGCCTTTGAATGAGATGAAGCTCATAATCATTTATTTGTTCACAGAATCCTTCTTTGCATTCAAGTTAATTTATCCATCCCTGGGTCCTGCATACTATCTAGTAATGGCTATTGAAAAAGTTAATACACATCATTTCCAGAACTCTGCAACAGAGGTAAACAAAAATAGCAATTTGCATACGAGGTTCCTTTGTGAATAGGTATCTGATCTCCAACATACAAACTGAACCTTCAAATAAGTATCTTTTGTTTACGTTCTGAAAAGGAGCCTCAAGCTATTTCTTTTGTGAGTACTGTTAGCTCAACACCTGATGTAACTAATTGTTAAGTCATGCTTTAGTGTTTTTCTACTGGAAACTGGTATCCTACAGTTTGTAAAGGACAGCAATTTGCTATTTCAACAGCTTTATTCTCGAACTTGAATTGTGATTTAAGAAACCCAACGATTGTCATCGAGTCATCCAAGAGGCTCAAAGCGCTATGGATTCCGGGCTAATCGCCAAGCAGTTGCAAATCATGCAAACTCCAGACAGCACTGGACTTCAGGGTTCAACCTGGGCCACCGGAAATGTGAGGCAGCTGTCACAGCACCCAGATGGCCTATAGTTTCAGCCTTTGGATGGGTGGTTTTCAGCAGAAAAGTAAATGGCCATTTTGAAATTTATGTGACAGTTGCTTAGAAAGTATTTGTGGGATGCAGGACACCTAGGCATTAGATGGCAATTGACAAATTAACACTCACAGGACAGATAACTTTCATGTTAGCTTCCAATGATTCAATGAAATAAGAAAAAGATCTGCAATGGATTCATTAAGGAGTCAACTGCCTGGCCTTTAAGTATTATTACAGTATTACAATGAAAGGACAATATAACAGGTAAATTCACACCTGTTAGAATTTGTCTATTTTTCCATACTTAAATTGATCAAAAGGAAATTTTCCAAGATGAGTTGTAAGCATATCATCTCTCACGATCAACTTTCTGCCTGACATTTTTCACAGATATCTCATAAGGTCACTAATGAAGACCAAAATTCATGTTTTTGACATGATTTAGCAATAAATATTTAATGCACAAATGAACATGTTACACGGAACTGTACAGCAGACTCAACTTTAAATGTCTGATTCACTACTCTCTTTATTTCCACTATATAAACCTTAAATACAGTTTTTCCCTCATGAAGTAGTGTTTTTATTTTCCCCATGTATGAGTTTTAGGTTCTACCGGGACAAAGATAATATCTGTTACTCCTCATTGCAAAAATCTGATTCATAACAGTCTGACTTTTGCTCGGTAGGTAGGGCTTCACAACATTTATATTTACTGGCCAAGGAAAACATTAAAGAATAAAGCCAAAGATTTATAGTGAATATTAATACTTAAGTCAATTTCTAACATTTAGTGAATGGATTTTTAATAGGTGTTTTAGAGATCAAATTCTTTCTGCTTTTATATTGTGAAAAAAATACTTATCCGTGGCCTTACCTGTCAGAAAACCTGACGAGCTATCAAAATGAACAACATTATGCAAAGGCACACGAGTGAATCTGCAGATGCTGGAAATAAATAAAAATACAAAATGCCGGCAGAACTCAGCAGGCCAGACAGCATCTACGGGAGGAGGTAGTGACGACGTTTCGGGCCGAAACCTTTATCAGGAGTGAAGTAACATGGAAGGGTTTTGGCCCGAAACGTCGTCACTACCTCCTCCCATAGATGCTGTCTGGCCTGCTGAGTTCTGCCAGCATTTTGTGTTTTTAACATTATGCAATTTAATCTCTGCTGTTGTTGTGTTAATGAACTGCACTATCATAGCAAATGGAGGAACTATTTTCAGAGACTATCTTGAGAGTGGTATGTAGGAGAATAGTACAACTTGACATGCGTTGATTATTCTTTTGAACATGCTGAACAGTAGATGTATTTTGCATCTCTTCTCAAGCCATCATTGATTGTTAACATTTTATGAATGGCCAGATCTTGCTGGGTTTGCCCATCTGCACTTACTTATATTCATTTGGAGATACAGCATGGTAATAGGCCTTTCGGCCTAATGAGTCTGTGTCTCCCAATTGCAACAATGTGACCAATTAACCTACTAACACGCACATCTTTGGAATGTGGGAGGAAACTGGAGCACACAGAAGAACTCACATGGTCAGGGAGAAAGAATACAAATTCTTTAAAGAGAGTGGCAGAATTGAAACAGGGTCACTGTGGCTGTAACAGTGTTACACTAACTGCTATGCTACCGTTCCGCCCCCTTTCCAGGGGTCGTTTCCGGAGGACTGATTTCCATATGCTCCTGCATCATTGAGGTAGGTGACTTATGGAATTATTCTCTTGGCCTCAACAAACTGAACAGAAAAAAAACCCTTTCTTTCAAAGTACAACTTACAATTGCTGAAAACCATTAGACTAGATCCTAGTATTGATTTGTACTTTATTTTAGCAACTGAAAGACGATTTAGAATATACAAGAGAACAATAGTCTAATAAATCTTGCATGAGATTATCCAAGACATTGGAACCTAGACCTATGTAACAAGAAAACAATGAGCAAACATGACCAATTGGGAGAACATTGTTTTGGTGGTCAATGGGAATAAAGGTAAGGAGGCATGAACATTGCTACTGCACTCAGAACAAGAGCTGACCTGATTAGTCAGAGGAGTCATCATCCCGTTCAGTCAAATTCAACAAGTCCTTCCAGTCAAACGGACAATTCCAAGAATAATCATATGCAGCAAACAGCTAAGATAAGGATCTATACGTAGACTAGTTTAAGCAATTTGTTATAGTTAGTGAGGGTACTGACACGACTTGCTGAATGTTGCAATGCATAACTCAAAATAAAATTATTCTGCCCCTTTTTCCCCAGTCCTGATGAAGGGTCTTGGCCCAAAGCGTACACTGTTCATTCCATTCCACAAAAGCTGCCTGACTTGCAGAGTTCCTCCAGTATTTTGTGTGTACTGCTCAAGGTTTGCAGCACCTGCTGAATCTTCTGTGATTGTATTTCATTACTGGATACAACTTGGTTGCGTTTTGTAAAAGTATAAAGTTGAAATTCTAAAATGGTTAGGTTAGCGAGGTAATACTCAGATGAAAATAGATAGATAGATAGATAGATAGATAGATAGATAGATAGATAGATAGATAGATAGATAGATAGATAGATAGATAGATAGATAGACAGATAGATAGATAGATACTTTATTCATCCCCATGGGGAAATTCAACATTTTTTCCAATGTCCCATACACTTATTGCACCAAAACTAATTACATACAATACTTAACTCAGTATAATATGATATGCATCTAAAATCACCCTCTCAAAAAGCATTAATAAATAGCTTTTAAAAAGTTCTTAAATAGTTTACTAAAATACATTGAATAGTAACTTAAGCTCAGTCCTAACCCCGGCACTTTAACATATCCTACCCCTGGCACAATAGCTCTGTGCTGACACACTCCTTGCAGATGAAAGGTAAAGACTGCGCGTGGAGCTTCAACTTCTGTCAAAGGTATCACCACTGATAATAGTTATTTAAAAATTATTGTAAATCAAATAATGACTTCCTTAAATATTTTGAGTTGCTAACGGGAACAAATTAAACCATTTGCAAATAATGAAATATATTACACTGAGGTAAAATAATTAAAATAAAAGCCTGCTACTTTGCTTATGAATCTGCAGGCAAAGACTCTTCACTGAAATCAACGGAGCCTCCGATTTTATACCAGATCTGAAATAACCTAGGATCCGAGAGGTGATGCCCCAGCACAAGATGATGCTCTTCAGTTAGATACCCCATGGAGTGGCATATGCAGTACCGTTAGTGATTCAGTAACTCTTGGCTTCTACCCTTGATAGTGTAAAAGCTTTGAAGAATTCTCAAGTTTAAACGCCCGTAATTCCAATCAGCAAAACTTAACTATTGCACTAAGCTTATAGAGGACTGGACGATACTAATCAATATCCCTGAAGGTTTGGTTTGTCACCCTGAGTCAGCTAGTAGCAGTCGCACCTCTAGATCTTAAGTCCCACTCCAGTGCATCTATGCTGCCTCCCCAGGGTAACAGTCAGACTCTGTTAGATGTCCATCTATTAATCCAAGGTTTACGCTGCTCTCATACGAACATGAAGACTCAAACATCATGGTGTAGCATGATGAGCGCAGTACGATGCCATTGTACTGACTGCTACTTATGAGTCCATCACTGCAAATGGGGCTGTTCAGACATTGCTGAATCGTCACTTCTGGAGCCCTTTTGTGCAAAGCTGACTACATGAAGGCTGGATACTTAGAGATGTGGGCAATTAGAGAAGGCTTCCACACCCAGTCAGAGTCTGTGATCGGCTTGGCTTTTGGAGTTTTGATCAATGGAGTATTTGGGCCTTAGGACATTGGAAAATGGTTATTATGTGGCATTCCGAGGAAAGCGCGCTTTCGGTTGCTTAGCACTGAATCCTACAGCACATCAGCACTACAGTACATCAGCTCTCTAGGCCGAAGAGTGTCATGGACTCGCTTCAATGATGAAGCAGGAGCTGTCCCAAGTATCCCATAGACATCATCATCATCATCATCAGGTGCCGTGTCCAGTGTGAGCTTTGACTGTCATGGCCCGCACACTCCTGTTTCGGATCAAGTGGATCAATTCATTGTTATTCATTTCCAGTTCTCTGGCTGCTGTCTCCATCATCATTTGTCTTTGCTTTCCTCTTGCTTTCTTCCCTTCAATCCTTCCCCTAGTTATCGTGCATTCTAACTCCTCTTTCCTAATCACATGTCCAATGAATCCCACAGACAACTCTAAAACACAACTACCTATTCATTATCACATTTTGGTCTGGAAGAGCTTGATAAGCACAAATATGAAAATGTATTTCCTGCATTGGAAATTGTGGCTACACTTCAGAAGTACTTCGTTATCTAGGAAAGCATTTTCGGACTTCAGGAAAGGATGTGAATAACTATTTTTTTTTCTTGAAACTGGCTTAATTCAACCTGCCTGGCTGAAGCAATATGACGAGACAAATGGGAGAAAAGGTGAGAGTTGTGCACATAAATAAAGCCTTAAGTTAAAAACAAACACCAACCTATCCAAAGAGGGGAAATGAAACCCCACTTTATGGGTTAAGTAAAAACGTCTGCAATGGTTAGAAACATACTGACTGGCTGATAAATATCACATCATTTTAGTTTTCTAAGTTTGGGTTGGGAGAATCTGAGATAACAGAACAGCTCAAATGTCATCATGTGCACAAATTAATAACTTAAACCAGCTTAATTTAAAGCGGATAATTTATCTGGTTGGATGTAACCAAATATCAAGTGAAAATAGGATGATCCTTCTGATATGAGACAGGTCAGGGATGGCAGGGCAGATGTTTTTGGAATTTCAGTGTGTGGTAGCTAGTGGAGACCAGGAACAACCTTCAGTAATTTGCTTTATAACTCTAGCAGTAGTGCAGTCAAGGACCCAGGATGAGTGAATGCTGCAACCGAGATGTCAGGTTTCAGTTTTCGACTTGGAGAGTGGTGAGTGCGTGGAATGGGCTGCTGATGACAATGGTGGAGGCGGATGCGATAGGGTCTTTCAAGAGACTCCTGGCCCAGGTACATGGAGCTCAGACAAATAGAGGGCTATGGATAGCCCTAGGTAATTTCTCAGGTAAAGACATGTTGGGCACAGCCTTGTGGGCCGAAGGGCCTGTATTGTGCTGTAGGTTTTCTGTGTTTCTATGAACCTTGCAGGTGGTGAATCCTCATAATCCAGGTACCAGTATCAGTAGCCAGGATGCACTGCGTCATTACTCTTCACATCTTCTTCATCCCACTAAATATCATCTGAGGAGGATATCATTTATTTGCCTCGTTTCTCCTGCGCGCAATTTCAGCTCGTTTGCTGTGCAATTATGTTAAGATTATATAATGTTGGACAGTTCAAGGTTTATTCAGGCATCTTCGTCATTCCTTTGACCTGTTCAGTCACCCTTCATTTTAACACTGACCACCGTCACTCTATCATAGTCCCAAACCGAACTACACAACAACAAATCCCAACCTCATGCCCCTACACAGACCCCCCCCCCCCCCACCCGAATTCCGGGCAACGCACCCGATTATACTGAACTTTCCCGCCCCCTGACCCTCAGCAACACCGAATGATCTTCAGGACCCGGACCCACTCCGCAAATGTTCCAACACATATGCAATTCCAACACAAAGCCGGACCCGATCCCTCCCCCACCCTCGGGACCACAATTGTCAGCTCATTGGTTATGGGACGAGCAGGAAGAGAATATGTGTAGTTATTCCATTTTGTTCAAGCGTCCGATGGTTGAGGGTGAGTAACCATTCTTGACCCCGGCGCTCCGAGCCCTGAGACACTCGTGCCTTCTCCCTGATGGCAGCAGCGAGCAAAGAGCGTGTCCTGGCTGGTGAGCGCATTTGCTGATGGTTGCCACCTCTCCAGGGCAACGTTTCAAATAATGTTCCCAGTGGTTGGGGGGGGGGGGGCTTTCCCCGTGATTTACTGGGACAAATCCACTGTCTTTTGCAGGGGTTTCCGGTCAAAGGCATTGGGTTCCCCACACCAGGCCGGAATGCAGACAGTCAGCACCTTCCTGCCGCACCCCTGCCGATATTTGCCAAGGTTTTCGATGACATGCCGAATCTCCACAGACCCCTGAGGAAGAGGAGGCGCCGTTGTGCTCACCTTGTAATTATATTTATATATTTGGTCCAGGGCTGGGCCTCTGAGATGGTTACATCCGGGAACATAAAGTTACTGAACCTCTCCACCTCTCATCCTCCGATCCGTACTGACTCATTCATCTCAGAGTTCCCTCTCTCTCTCTCTCTCTCTCTCTCTCTCTCTCTCTCTCTCTCTCTCTCTCTCTCTCTCTCTCTCTCTCTCTCTCTCTCTCTCTCTCTCTCTCTCTCTCTCTCTCTCTCTCTCTCTCTCTCTCTCTCTCTCTCTCTTTCTCCCTCTCCAATTCTCTCTCTCCTTAATGCAAAGACGCGATAATGCAGAGGTGTCTCTCATTTATAGCCCAAATATAATTTCCTGCATATGAGAAGGGTATTTCTGTATTAGGCAGCTTCACTTCGAAGAACTTCAGCGGCTGGGCATGACAAAAGGAGAAACACAACTGCACACGGTGATAAATGACACTGGCGGCAACACAGAGACGGTCGGACTTTCATTGGCAAGGTCCTAAGGTCATCAGTGCAGAAGTCAGGCAGGACGCTGTCACCACCAGGGGGCAGTGTGGAATATACAGACTCGAGGTGAGAATGGGAGCATTGGTCCCGCGCGTCCCTGAGCCGCTCCACCAAGCAGTCTCCTTCAATCTCGAGTATCTTTTCTGTGTCCTTAACATCTCCCGTCCGATTTAAAAACATTGCACCACTGGCGATATAGGGCGACAATTTCCGTCAGCTCACTGATCTACAAGACGTACATTTCCTGAACTGTTATCGCCGCAGTCTTCTGCCAATTAAGCACAAAAACAGACACGCGAATTCTCTACATGCACCAGCCATCATACGAACAGTAACGACTCGTCGAAGATAAACTCCCAGCAATGCAACCATTGCACATGGAAGTGAGGGGAATTCCGCCAGAGAAGCGAGGTCGACCAGGGGAGGACGGAGTGCGGTGGGTATCAGGTCAGAGTGAAGCTACGGGAAGACGACCACTGTTCAATCGCATCTTCCTGGCCAATGTACATTCACTAGAGAGCTGAGCACAGGGCCTAAGGGCAAGATTGTTGTTTCGAAAGGACTCAAAGGATTTCTGAGTCCTCTCTTTCACTGATACGGCTCACCTGCCCCACTCTGAATGTCGCGCTCCAGCCCAAAGGGTTCTCAGTCCACCAGGCAGACCGATAGGCTGCATCAGATAAGAACAGAGCAGCGGCGACTCCTTCATGATAAACCATGGATTCGGAGCGCAACTGGGTGTCTCTTCCATGTCCATTCAATATGTGTTCCGATCCTCTAATTGAGGATCCCCAATCGCTATTGCACTCCCCTTTCACCATCCCCTTCTGGGTCACAGAGCCAGTCTCAGTACCTTCCTTCTCGTAATTTTCACTCCCGGCAACCTACCAAATGCATCTGAAGCGGTACACATATTATTGAGGGGTACGGCCACAAGGGAGCACTCTTCTGGCTGTCTCTCTGCTTTGCCTCTCGTGCAGGTCACCCGTGATACGGTCACCTTCATCTCGGGTGGCTGCCTCCCTGTAGCTTCTACCTATCACCTCCTCATTGTCCCGTGTGAATCGAAGCTCATGGACCAGCAGCTCCCGTTCTTTAACATGCTCGCTCAGGAGCTGCACCGGATGGACGTTGTGCGGATCTATTTATGCGGGACAGAGGCGGTATCTCAGTTTCTCTATATCTCACACAAATCTCACACGTGACACTGACTCGGCATCTATTCTCAGCGCACTAGCTATGTAATTACAAAAAACAAAATATCAACTTACTTGGAACTTCATTCCTTACTTCGAGCATTCGGCTGTGTTTGTCCAAGCGTGTTCTCGCCTAAGCCTGTTTCACAAAAGCCGGACCACTCTAACAATTCACCACTCCAGCAATGGCCGTTCCAACAATGGAGAATCCTTCTACATCTGGCTGGCCAATTCAGAGAAGTCCCGTCATTACCGTCATAACCGCCAGGTGGCGCAACGCGCACACAGTTCATTAATAAGTAATATATGCGTAAAAGATGCAAAGTATTTCGGTAAATAAACAAACGAATGAACGAATAAATTAACTAGTGAAAAAGTAAATGAACTAACAAGTATAAAAGGAATTATGTGGTCGCTTTCATGGGTCCTTGGACCGATCAGAAATATGATTGCAGAAGATTTAGGTAAATCTCTGAACGTGGGTCTTCAGGGTCACGTACCTACTTCCGGATGGTGGTAAGGACACGAGAAAATATCCTGGATGATAGTACTGAGACAAGAAAATATCCCGAAAGGCAGTAATGAGACAAGAGCATGTCCCTACTGGTAGTAATAAGACGCGAGCATATCCCGGATGGTACTGCTGGGAAGAGAGCATATTCCGGATTGTATTTATAGGAAGGGTGTATATCCTGAATGGTTGTAAGGAGACAAGAGCATACACCTGACGGTGATCACCCTTAATTATTGACCTGGTATTCCTGAGGAACCACCTTTTGAAGATTTTCATCGATTATGAAGAGGCTTGCACTGTGATGAATGTGATTGTTGTACACAACCCTCTGTAATCAGTGTCGATCCTGTGCATTGCAGCCTGCACACCAGACGGTGATGGAAACAGTCAGAATACTCTCCGCCTTGCAGGTGCGAACATTTCCCAGTTTTTGGTGACATACCCATACCAAATCTCTTCAAGCTTTGTGGGCCGAATGGCCTTTATTGTGCTGCAGGCTTTCTCTGTTTCTATGTTTCTATCACCTAATGGAATACAGCCGCTGACGTGCCTTTCTTTGTGAATGTATGACTATGTGAGGCCAAGCAGAGATTCTCTCAGAAGGATCTTAAACCTGCTCACCCTCACCACCTCCGACCCTTCAATGAGGACTGGTGTGTGATCTCCCGACTTCTCCTTCGCGTAGTTCACAGTCACATCCTTGGTCTTGCTGTCCTTGTGTGCAAGATTATTGCGGCGACAACACTCAGCCAGTCTACCTATCCCGGAGGGAAGTAGTTTTGCGGAAATTTCCACCTGATCTGGTGGAGGACGACACCGGAGTATCGAGGGCCGAATAGCCTTCTGTTTCTCCAGCGTTTTAGTTTCGTTCATTCTCCGCCTTCTCGCTCCGCGCTCCAGTCAGCTCCGGCTTTTCAGATAACGGGCTCTCGGCATCTCTCATGGAGACCAGGAAATGAGGCTCAGACTCCGAATGTAACAGAGACAGGCGCCGCTCTCTCGGGATCGCGTGGATGACGATCACTTTACTCTCTCTCTTTCTCTTCATGTCGGTGGGTGAGAGAAACTCTCTTTGCGATCAGTATCGGATTCCACACAGCAGCAGATAGTTGTAGAACAGCACACAGGATTTGATGTAGATTTGAGCAAAATACAGACTCTCTGGTCCAATCAGCGCTGCCGCTTGTGACGTCAGAATCCAGATATCTGACCCGCAAACCAGGAAGTGCGGCTCAGTCTCCGAGTGTAACAGAGATCGGCGCTGCTCTCTCGGGATGTCGGGACTGCCCTTCGCAGCTCTCGTTCTTTGTCTCCACATTACGGCGGGTGAGTGTCACTCTCTCGAACCCTCAGTGGCGGATAACCATCAGAGTGGCGGGTGGTAGGAGGCATGAAGAATAGTTTATAAGGAATGAAGATGAGATTATAATAATCGATCTTACTGAGTTCTCAACAGATCCCGGGTATCTGTACAGATTGTGTTAAGTGCAGTTCCCAAGTCTATCCGCGTCTGTCGCTTTTCCCTCATATGATTTTCTCTTTCTCAGGTGAGTCCCAGCAGTTTACTACTATCGTTGAGCACAGCGAGATAAATGTCGCCGTTGGGGGTATGTCGCCAGCTAGTAGCACCCAAACCTCAGCGACCGTCAATCTACGTGTCACTGGTAAGTGAGACAGAGTCATGCGATCTCGGACTATAACTTTCATTTTATTCCTGTGGTGAAAGAATACAATAAAACCTTTACGGTGGTCGCAGAACCTGGACTCCAGTGAACTCTGCCAGACCTGCTCTCGGACTGTTCAGTTCTCACTGTTTTGCGTGGCTGTGTATCCCCGTTTCTGTTTGCGGGCTGCTCGCACTTGTCCGTGCCGGATGTCAGTTCCGTCTTCAAGGCCATCAAGTAATCATTTTTGCTGTATTTTACTCTATTTTCGAAAACGGACCGTTTCTCCAGTCAGCTGGAAATGATTAATTCTAAATCATCTACTTCAAAGTTTAACGACGCTATCCTCCCCAGTGCCGCCCACATGTCTCAGACAGTAGAGAAACATAGAAACAAAGAAAACATACAGCACAATACAGGCCCTTCGGCCAACAAGGTTGTACCGAACATGTCCCTGCCTTAGAAATTGTCAGGCTTACATATAACCTCCATTTTTCTAAGCTCCACGTACCTATCCAAAAGTCTCTTTAAAGCCCCAATCGTACCCACCTCCACCACGTTGCCGGCAGCCCATTCCACGCACTCACCACTCTCTGAGTAAAAAAACTTACCCCTGACATCTCCTCTGTACCTACTCCCCAGCAGCTTAAACCTGTTTCCTCTTGTGGCAAACATTTCAGCCCTGGGAAAAAGCCTCTGACTATCCACACGATCAATGCATCTCATCATCTTGTACAGTTCTATCAGTTCACCTCTCATGCTCCGTCACTCCAAGGAGAAAAGGCCGAGTTCACTCAACCCATTCTCACAAGGCCTGCTCCCTAACCCAGGCAACAACCTTGTAAATCTCCTCTGCACCCTTTCGATGGCTTCCACATCCTTCCTGTAGTGAGGCGACCAGAATATTGACAGCATTCTGCAGTCCTCTGTGTAGGATTGTCTAAAGGTTAATTTACAGGTTGAGTCTGTTGTGAGGAAGGGAAATGCGATGTTAGCATTCATTTCAAGAGGACAAGAATATAAAAGTAACCATATCATATTGAAAGTTTATAAAACACTGGCGAGGCCTCACTTGGAGTATTGTGAGCAGTTTTGGCCCCTTACCCGAGAATGGATGTGCTGAAATTGGAGAGAGTTCAAAGGGGGTTCACGGAAATGATTCCAGGATTGAAAGACTTGTCATAATATGAGCCTTTAATGAATCTGAGCCTGTATTCACTAGAATGCAGAAGAGTTGAGAGGAAGGAATCTGTCTATCAGGTCACCCCTCATTCGTCTGAATTCCAGTGAATACAGACCCAAAGCATCAAATGTTCGCCATATGAAAACAATAGACTCATGTGAGTGAACTTCCTTTGAAGCCCTTCAGGTTCAACACATCCTTTCCAAGAACAGTGCCCCAAATCTGCTCACAATACTCCCGGTGAGACCTCACTGGTGCTTAAACAGTTGAAAGGTCACATCATTGCTTTTACAATCTCCTCCAAATGAAATGAATGCTAAAACCGCCTTCTCCCCGTATCCCTTGATGCCCCGACCAATAGAAAACCCATCAACCTCGGCGTTAAATATACATACAGACTTGGTCTCCGTTCTGAACTGAGGATCCTCTAATGGTAGCTCTGTCACCTTAACATTGACTCTCCCAACACAGGAATCATCCTCTCTGTAGGAAACTATAGATACATAATCATCCACTATAGGAAACATCCTCTTCACATCCACTCAATCTGTGCCCTCTGGCCCTAGACTCCCCCACTACAGGAAACATCCTCTCTACATCCACTCTATCTGTGTCCTCTGGTCCTAGACTCCCCCACTATAGGAAACATCCTCTCCGTATTCACTCTGTCTGTGTCCAATGGTCCTAGACTCTCCCACTATGGGAAACATCCTCTCCACATCCACTCTGTCTCTGTCCTCTGGTCCTAGACTCCTCCACTATAGGAAACATCCTCTCCACATCCACTCTATCTGTGCCCTCTGGCCCTAGACTCCCCCACTACAGGAAACATCCTCTCTACATCCACTCTATCTGTGTCCTCTGGTCCTAGACTCCCCCACTATAGGAAACATCCTCTCCACAGCCACTCTATCTGTGTCCTCTGGTCCTAGACTCTCCCACTGTAAGAAACATCCTCTCCACATCCACTCTATCTGTGCCCTCTGGTCCTAGACTCCCCCACTATAGGAAACATCCTTTCCACAGCCACTCTATCTGTGTCCTCTGGTTCTAGACTCCCCCACTACAGGAAACATCTTCTCCGCATTCACTCTGTCTGTGTCCACTGGTCCTAGACTCTCCCACTATGGGAAACATCCTCTCCACATCCACTCTGTCTCTGTCCTCTGGTCCTAGACTCCCCCACTATAGGAAACATCCTCTCCACATCCACTCTATCTGTGTCCTCTGGTCCTAGACTCCCCCACTCTAGGAAACATCCTCTCCACATCTACTCTATCTGTGTCCTCTGGTCCTAGACTCCCCCACTACAGGAAACATCCTCTCTACATCCACTCTATCTGTGTCCTCTGGCACTAGACTCCCCCACTATAGGAAGCATCCTCTCCACATCCATTATTCAAAGAATTCCAACAGATTGGTCAGGCTAGATTTCCCGCTGTGGGATGCTGACTGCCTCCAAGTACCCTGAGACATAACCCATAATGATCGACTCCTTTCCAAACAGTTCTGGCCAACTCCCGTCCATTATAACACAGCCTCATGTATGGCACCATGTCATGGCCTTCTGAAAGTTCCAGAACACAGAATCAACCGGTTATCATTTGTCTATCTTGCCTGTTATTTCTTCAAAGAATTCCAGCAGATTTGTCAGGCAAGATTTCCCCCTGAGGGAAGCATGCTGACTGCAGCCTATTTTATCATGTGCCCCCAAGTACCCTGAGACCTCATCCTTAATGATTGAATCCTCTCCAAATGATTCTGGCCAACTCCCCTCCCATGGGTCTGTAATTCAATTTACCCCATTGTTATACTGGTACATGTGACTTCTTCTTCACAAATTTCAGGGTGAATTTGATCCTATTATAAAGAACATCTCGAAGTTGTTTGTTTACTTTTCCCTTAAGGTCTCTATTCAATTCTGGATCTTTGCTCAACACCAAATCCGGAATAAATGATCCTCTACTGGGCTCAACCACCAGCTGCCCTGAAACGCCAGCTCGCAGGGACTCTACAAGATCGCCCAACTGGAATCCAGCACCAACCTGATTTTCCCAATCAATCTTCCTATTGAAATCCCTCCTTACTTATTGTAACATTGCCCTTTTGACATGCATTTTCTATCACACGTTGTAGTTTTAGGTCGCATCATTACTCTGTTTGGCGGTCTCTGTGCAATTCCCATCAGGGACCTTTTACCCTCGCTGTTCCACAGCTCTCTGCACATCGGTTTAATACATTCCGACCCACTTTCACCCCTTTCTAATACTTTAACTTCACTTTTTCACCAACAGAGCAACGTCGACCCGCTTGTGTTTCTGCCTGTCCTTTTGATACAATATGTATCAAACACCCGGCTATAACCTTTCCGCCGTGATACAATGTTGCCTTAAATATTATAGGACTAATTTTGTAAGTCTTATAAGATGTGTAAAGACAGAGTATACGGGGAGACCAGCTTATTCTCATTTGTTCCAGAGGACAATTAAACTCTAGCCAAGTTGCTTAGTCCCCCTAAAAACAACAGTAAAACTAAACTCTGCCGGAATTTCATTCCATCTGCGATCTGATCTGATATCGAAACACATGAGGATAAGAGACAGGAATTGCGACGATATTGAGTTGGAGACACATAAATTTTCTGAACGTGCAGAGAAAATCAAGTGTAAAACAATTTGCAATTTGGTTGCATTTACATAGGCAGGGATCTTGAGTTGGCGAACCAAATGTTATGAACATGATGTAGCTGAAACCAAGCGTAAAACCATTTGTATTGTAATTGTATTTACAGAGCCAGTGACCGGGGTTACTGCGGTGAGCAATGACTCCACTCCCCTGGAAAACCTCGATACCATCGCACTGAGTTGTGACGCGTCGGGCACTGTTCAGACACGGTCATGGTTCAAGGATGACCAACCCATCCGGGAAAACGGCAGAATATTTACATCTCACGACAAGGCGAAACTGACTATAATCCGTGTTAACAGAAACGACGCAGGGACGTACAAGTGCATCGCCAGCAACTCCATCAGCAGTGGCGCTGGAGAGACCAACGTGCAAGTTTACTGTAAGTCCACAGTTAGTCAAACGCTTTCTTTTGTATCGGATAGTACATTTATCAAAATGTGTTCTCTTTACAGAGATGGACCAGAGAAGGTCGGAATATCCCGGATCCACCAGGATATTATTCTAATCAATATATTTATTTTTTTTTTACAGATGGACCAGAGAAGGTCAGAATATCCCGGATCCACCAGGACATTACTCTCATCAATATATTTATTTTTGTTTTACAGATGGACCAGAGAAGGTCAGAATTGTACCGGAGCGTCCAGTTGTGTCCAATATTGTGTCAAACCTGACATTAACTTGCTTTGCTCTGTCAGTCCCCTGGGGTATGTATGCATGGTACAACGGGAACAATCTCCTGCAGACAGGGCAGGAACTCACCCTTGTGTCAGTGACCTCGGTTGACGTTGGCAGTTATACATGTCGGGTTACTAACGACGTAACCAAGCGGAGCAGTAACCTCACTGTCCATGTTTCCGCACAAGGTGAGTGAATGAGTCTCTCATTCGTCCATGTAAACCCGATGATCAAAGATCCAAACCATTTCCGTCTCACGCTCTCCACACTCCATACATTCTCTCGTACTTGTAAATGGCTGATCAGGTTAAAGTAATAATCGATTTAAAAGAAGACCCTGAGCGACACCACGAGCATTGAACAAAAAGTAGTGAATAAAAATGACGTCGCCATTCACAAGGCACCCACTAATTTAAATTCACAACTTCCGTGAGAACGGGTAAGTTATATTCCTGGTTTGAGAACACCGTGGGTAGAATCACAAGCACAGCTCGAAACCGACAGGGCAACATTGGGGGTGATCAACTGCAGAGCAGTGATGTATCAGGATTTCAGTGAGGTGTTGGACAAGGTTCCCAACGAGGAGATCATTCGGAAAGTCGGGATTCACGGGGCCGAGAGAAGCTTTGCTGCGTGGGTTGATCGGTTACAGAAGGAACACGGTAGTAAACGGATGGCAGGCATTCTGCATGGGCGTCATGCAGTCAGAAAAAGTAGAAGAGCCGGGGCTTGGGTTTTGTATCTCAGTGACAAATTCAATGACAGTTTCCAGTAGCTGAATTCGCGTTCATTCACTTTACCTTTCCTGTTCACCCCTCTCCGGAAGTAGGTGATTCCCAAATCTCCTTGCGTGGTGAGTTGAACACTATGTTGTCTTTACGGATTACAGACGAATGGCATCGACATGATGTCAGAACATTGGACCAAACCAATGTTCAATGTCGAGACAGCGTCCGGAACGATTCAGAGCGTGGATCAGTCATCATTTCTAAAAAAAAATAAGATGCGTTTTCGCAATGTAAAACTGATGTTTGTTTTCTGTGTTAGCACCAAAACCAGATGAAAGTTGTACCCTCACCTCTGGCGCGATCGTGGGCATTGTACTTGGTTTACTTGGCGTGGGCCTGATCGGCGGAGTCAGCGGATGGTTGATCGCGAGGAAAACGGGAGGGTAAACGCATTTCTCTCCGAATCTCATTTCTACCTTTAATTAGTGTTTGAGAATTTCGGCGGAAACGGCTTCTGCTCGGATTCAGGGGCATCTGTGGACCGAACCAGCATTCCGCGTTCACGGCGGAGTTGTTTGTCTGACATTTGAACGTCTCTCTGAAAGAGGTTTGCGTTCAGCAATATCTGTGTGGAAAGCTGTGTATGTCAAAAAGGCCCGGGCAATTTTCTCCACTTTACCCATGACGGTGACTGGAATCGGGCATCTGATAACCAGTGCCGTGAAAGGGAATACTAGAGAGAATCAAATGGAATTACAGGAGCCGTTCTCATTCGGTGTACCAGCGCAGGAAATTGACATCTTGCCCGATTCATGTATTGATCTTTGTTTCTGTCTGTTCAGGGTCAAAGATCCACCGCAATCCAAACTCGATACGAGCATCAATTCTGGAAGACCAAGTGAGTGAATTCCGTTTCAACTGTTCCATTGCTGTTCCCGTGGAAATTTAAACATTTGATTTAACTTTAGGAGCTCATAGTGCACGGAAGCTGGAGGTTTTCATCCGAGCGAATGGTCACGAATTATGCGAATTCTGCCGTTGAGTTTTCCACTTATTTAAGTCGAAATTTTCTGCTCAACATTACAATATCAGCGGAGAGATGGAATGATAGTTTATCCAACTTAATTTAGCTTCATATTGATCAATATCGGCCCTCACTTCCTGGGTCCGGCGATGGGTGGGAAGGAAGCTCATGCTATTAATGGCGTTTTGTTCTGGGCCGGGTTGACGTCTGCTGTGTTCAACAAGGGCTCCCGATGCTCTGCGCCGTTGTGATGTATCCGTTTTGTTCCCACAGGTACCTTGGACACAGAGACCGTGAACGCATCGCAAAACTACGAAAACTTCCCAAGGAATGAACAGGTAGGATGGAGATGATCTCAGTCATTGTTTCGCAAAGAGGATATAAGATCGGAGGCGTCCATCGGGTCTTTCGGCAATTTATAAGGTCCTGGATGATCGATCCCGGAACTCCTTTTCAGTTAATTGAGAAACAAGACGTCATATTCCGCAAAATAGATCCAGACCTGATGAGCTTATCCCACAGGTATTTTTGTTCACTTCCCTCTTCTTCTATTTCCACTCTGGCCTCTTATCTCTTGTCTTCACTTGCCCATCAACTCCCCCTGGTGACACTCCTTCTCCCCTTTCTCCTAAGGCACGCTCGCCTCAGCAAACCGATTACTGCCTCCCATATAAAACCGCACCTTAAATTCCTCCATATACCTCTCTAGTAGTCTCTTAAACTTCACTAGTGTATCTGCCTCCACCATTGACTCAGGCAGTGCATTCCACGTATCAACCACTCTCTGAGTGAAAGACCTTCCTCTAATATCCCCCTTGAACTTCCCTCCCCTTATCTTAAAGCCATGTCCTCTTGTACTGAGCAGTGGTGCCCTGGGGAAGAGGCGCTGGCTGTCCACTCTGTCTATTCCTCTGAATATCTTGTACATCTCTATCATGTCTCCTCTCATATTCCTTCTCTGCAATGAATATATTCCTAGCTCCCTTAATCTCTGATCATAATGCATACTCTCTAAAACAGGTAGATAAATCTCCTCTGTACCCTTTTCAATGCATCCAAATCTTTCCTATAGTGAGGTGACCAGAACTGGACACAGTACTGCAAGTGTGGCCTAACTAGAGTTTTATAGAGCTGCATCATTACACCGGGCCTCTTAAACTCTATCCCTCGACTTATGAAAGCTGACACCCCATAAGCTTTCTTAACTACCCCATCTACATGTGAGGCAACTTTCAGGGATCTGCGGACATGTATCCCCTGATCCCTCTGCTCCTCTACACTACCAAATATCCTGCCATTTACGTTGTACTCTGTTTTGGAGTTTGTCCTTCCAAAGTGTACCACCTCCAGGTTGAACACCATCTGCCACTTCTCAGCCCACTTCTGCATCCTATCAACGTCTCTCTTTAATCTTCGAAAATCCTCTACACTATTCACAACACCACCATCCTTTGTGTCATCTGCAAACTTGCCAACCCACCCTTCTACCCCCACATCCAGGTCGTTAATAAAACACACGAAAAGCCAAGGTACCAGAACCGATCTTTGTGGGACACCACTCGTCACAACCCTCCAATCTGAATGTACTCCCTCCACCACAACATCCCCAATCCGCCACGTACACGTTCTCATTCAGATTTATCGCTCAAGGCGAACGGTTCTGAAAGCGAGTTCCTCGTCAGGTGACATGTATCATGCTGCCCGAATTGCTGAATGCATATGAATGCTGTCAGGGAAAAAAATATATCAGACCATAAAACCAAAAGACAAAGGAGCAGAAGTCAGCCATTCGGCCCATCGAGTCTGCTCCGCTATTTCATCATGAGCTGATCCAATCTCCCCTTTAGTCCCACTCCCCCGCCTTCTCACCATAACCTTTCAAGCCCTCGCTGTTCAGATACCTATCAATTTCTGCCTTAAATACACCAAATGACCCGCCCTCCACTGCCGCCCCTGGCAACAAACTCCACAGATTCACCGCCCTCTCGTTGAAAAAAAAATCGCATCTCTGTTCTGAATGTGCGCCCTGCAATCCTCCAGTCATGTCCTCTCGTCCTAGACTCCCCCACCATGGGAAACAACTTTGCCACATCCACTCTCTCCATGCCTTTCAACTTTCGAAATGTTTCTGTGAGGTCCCCCCTCATTCTTCTAAACTCCAAGGAGTACAGTCCAAAAGCGGTCAAACGGTCCTCATATGTTAACTCTCTCATTCCCGGAATCATTCTAGTGAATCTTCTCCGAATCCTCTCCAATGTCGGCATATCCTTTCTTAAATAAGGAGCCCAAACCTGCACACAGTACGCCAAGTGAGGTCTTACCAGTGCCTTATGGAGCCTCAACATCACATTCCTGCTCCTATACTCTATTCCTATAGAAATGAATGCCAACATTGCATTCACCTTCTTCACTACCGACTAAACTTTGAGGTTAACCTTAAGGGTAACCTGCACGAGGACTCCCAAGTCCCGTTGCGTCTCAGAACTTTGAATTCTCTCCCCATTTAAGTAATAGCCTGCCCGTTTATTTCTTCTACCAAAGTGCATGACCGTACACTTTCCAACATTGTATTTCATTTGCCATTTCTCTATCCATTCCCCCAATCTATCCAAGTCTCTCTGCAGATTCTCTGTTTCCTTAGCACTACCGGCCCCTCCATCTATCTTTGTATCATCAGCAAACTTAGCCACAAAGCCATAATCCAAATCGTTGATATACAACGAAAAAAGAAGTGGCCCCAACACGGACCCTTGTGGAACACCACTGGTAACCGGCAGCCAACCAGAATGGGATCCCTTTATTCCCACTCTCTGCTTCCTGCCAATCAACAACGTTCTATCCACGTATGTAACTTCCCCGTAATTCCATGGGCTCTTATCTTGTTCAGCAGCCTCATGTGCGGCACCTTGTCAAAGGCCTTCTGATAATCCAAATACACAACATCCACTGCATCTCCCTTTTCTAGCCTACCTGTAATTTCCTCAAAAATCTGCTCAGGCAGGAATTTCCTTTAAGGAAACCATGCTGAGTTCTGCCTATCTTGTCATGTGCCTCCAGGTACTCCGTAACCTCATCCTTGACAATCGACTCGAACAACTTCCCAACCACAGATGTCAAGCTAACAGGTCTATAATTTCCTTTTCGCTTCCTTGCCCCCTTCTTAAATAGCGGAGTGACATTTGCAATCTTCCAGTCAATATTCTGCGTGAATCAGGAACACGCAGTCCGTCGAACAGCGAACTCCCAGCAGCAGTGAATGTGAAAACCGATACCCTCGGGGTTTAAATGTGCAGAGTCAGAATACAATTGGTGCTCGCTTGGTTAAACGTCACGATAAAAATAAATCGCCTTTTCTCTTTACAGGGCTCAAGTAACAATACACAAGATGGAAACTCCACTTACACGGTGAGGGAATTATTTGTGTCAATCTCATTTTGAAGTAATTGTTTCCACTTTACAGAATAAGAAACAGACCCTGAAGTGAGACATTCGACAGCGAGAATGACGTCGAAGAGGCGGCAATGGGGGCGGCAGAAATGGCGGATGAACTCATGAAGTATCATGTGTTAGTCTGGACTGTGGAGCACAGCCTGGTCCCTCTGTCCCACGGTCTTTCCGAGCCGATTTGTTACATGTGTTCAAGTCCTTTTCGGTGTCCTTCCAATTCTCCTCTCTCACAGACTGCGTTTGTTATTAACTTTTGCTAATCACTGTGATTTACTTCCGTTTAACAGGGACTGGTTCTGGGCGATCGATCTGTTTACGGTGATCTGAAGAGGTAAGTCAGCAGAACATGAGGCTGTCGATGCAAAATGTGACTTGCAAAGGGAACATGTCCATTATTGCCAAGCCGATGAGTTGAGCAGAGCCCCGGCTGTGCGTGATTTCAAGTTACCCAGTGATTAACAGATGAGAGACATGTAACACTGTGGGACTGGGGTCTGGCGGCGACGGGCAGCAAGTCATTGCTATTCAGAGGAATAATTGTCGTGGGCCTGTGACCTTGCGAAACAGATAAATTGTCTGCAAATTCTCATTGACACGATGTCTGACACCGAGTAAGGAAATATCGCCCGTATTTTGACTCACCAACTTTATTTCCTTCCGGTTGCTATGACAGCCAACATGAATTGTTTATTTATTTCCTCAGATGACGTCACTGGTGAATAGAAGAGGACGGTTGGCCGGGAACTCACGCATGAGAAGGACAATCATCGTTGAAGGAGCCACCGTGCAAAACATCTCTTACTTTTTATATACAACCGTTATCCATGTCTCCGTCATACCTCTCTCGACAGTCACCTCTACCCAGACTCCAACATCCCATGTTAGACACCCTCATCCTTCCACCAACCTTTGCCCTGTCAACGTTGCTGTGCGATATGATCTCAATAATCTTATTGGCCACATTATAGGCGGTTCCGTTTCTAAAGTCATGCTTCGTGAGGATCTGAAACACAGCAATGTGTGACCCTCAACCTTCAGACTCGCCTCGATTTTCTCTTGTCCGGGAGCCTGGAGCAGCGGCTGAAACGGTCACGTGACAATAATTCCAATGATTTCATCCGACCCGTCCGCGGCTTCGTATTAGCAAGTTATAAGAATTAGCTCACTGAATACTGAGAGATATGATGTGAGTATCGTCTTATCCAGCAACCAGATTTTTATCCGTGACATCCAGCCCTATTTGTTTTGGGATCATTCTCAAAGGTTCAATCTTTCAAGGGTACAATCTAATGCCAGAAAATTGTGTGCAATATACATCCTGAGATGCTTTTTCTTCGCAACCATCCAGGAAAACAGAGGAGTGCCCCAAAGAATGAAGGAGAGTTGAATGTTAGAACCCCAAAGTCCCCCCCAGATGCCCCCCTCCCGCGCGTAGGCGCCAGCGAGCAACAATCCCCTCTCCCCCCCCACCGGCAAAAACAAAAACATCGGCGCCGCCGCCGAGCACTCCAGCGTGAGCAAAGCGACAGCAAAGACACAGACCTGCGGTTACCCCGAAGATTTCGCGTCTCCATCATGATTTTACCACTTTCTGTAGCTTCTTTCGTTCCTCTACAGTGAATTATCAAATTCTCACCCAGACTGTGACCGTGAGTAGAACATTAATACCAGGATGACGTATTTGAGGTGTCTGAGATATTGACAAAATGCAACACTCGGTCGGTGATTGAATAAACGCGCGGATGTCTGGTGGGATTGCAGAAGGTGCATCATTTGTTGCTGAACACGTGTCTCGTCGACGCTGTTATTCTCATGCATTATAAGCGGCTGGTGCATGGCTGTGTCATGGGCACTCAGGTAAAATGGCTCCGAGTTAGAAACACCATTCCTTTGCGTTTCCGTAGATGCTATCTGACCAATTGGCTTTGTCCTGGATTGTATAATTTGTATCCGAAAACATTTTACATCCTATTCAACTCAGATGGGGACCATAGCGCAGCTGGTCGCGGGTTAACTGGCCATTGTCAGCTCATATTAAATAGGAACTTCAAATGACCATTTCCCCTGCTCCCTGACTAACCCATCACTCAAAAACCACGTGGCTGATTGGCCAGAAGCTGTGATGTCATTTTCCTACTTTACCCCTTAGTGTCCAAAGTTCATTCAAACTATCCGTCCTAAATATCGTCTGAATTTCAAACCCACTCTCTCTTCGTCAGAAATGAAAAGAACACTCCAGAGGGCACAGATAGGGTGGATAGTCAGTACCTGTTTGCCAGGGCACCAACAGCAAACACCAGAGGGCATTTGTCCAAAATTAAGGGAGGGAAGTTTAGGGGAGGCATCAGGGGTAAGTTTTTTACACAGAGGGTTGTGAATGCCTGGAAGGACTTGCCAGGGATGCTGGTGGAGGCTAAAACATTAGGGGTATTTAAGAGCCTCTTGGACAGGCACATGGATGAAAGATAAATGTTGGGTTATGGGTTGGTATAGGTTTAATACCTTTTTGAGGATTATATGGGTCAGCACAGCATAGAGGGCTGAAGGGACTGTACTGTGCTGTAATGTCCTGTGGTTCTATGCTTCTATTAACACAAACACTCACCAGATCCACTTCAGATTCCGGAAGGTCAGTATGAGGCGGCGGAGAGCGAGGACAGATCGGTCTGTGCTTCCCGACCTACCTGTTATCTTTCAGTGTCGACACTAACTCTTCAATAAACTTGTTTGTTCTTGTTCTCACTCTCTCTGCCTCTCTATTTCTTCCACCCTCACCCTGTGCCCGATGTTTTCTTTCTCCCGGAGTTCGGCCCCACCCTCTCGGATGTGGGGGTGCTGGACGGGTTTGGTGGGAGGGGGCCGGAGGAAGTCGATCCTTCAACTGGACCTCCTCTCCCGCCGTCCCGTCCCGCGAAAGACCCGGCGCAGCGGCGACCCCTCCCGGCCATGGCTGGGACTGCGGCCGGCGTTCGGACGGGCGGAGGGGGTGACATCAAAAAATCTTGAGGCGCAAATAGATTTGGGAGTCCTGCTGCAGGATTCCCTCAAGGTTCACTTGCAGCTTGAGGAAGGCAAATGCAACGACAGCGTCCATTTCAAGTGGTCTAGGAATATAAAAAAGCAAGACTCACCTGTGGACAGGCTGCAGAGTTGGGCAGTAAAATGGCAGACGGAGTTCAATCCGGACAAGTGTGAGGTGATGCATTTTGGATAGACAAACCAGAAGACTGAGTACAGGATTAATGGTTAGTTACTTAAGAGTGTGGATGAACAAAGGGAGCTTGGTGTACAAATCCATACATCCCTCAAGGTCGCTGCACAGGCTGATAGGGTAGATAAGAAGGCCTATGGGATGCTAGGCTTCATAAACGGGGGGATTGAGTTCAAGAGTAGAGAGGTCATGTTGCAACTCTACAAATCTCGGGTGAAACCGCACTTAGAGTATTGTGTTCAGTTCTGGTCACCTCATTATAGGAAGGATGTGGAAGCTATGGAGAGGCTGCAGAGGAGATTTACCAGGATGGATTGGAGAACAAGTCATATGAAGCATGGTTAGCAGATCTGGGACTTTTCTCTTTGGAGTGTAGAAGGACGAGAGGGGACTTGATAGAGGTCTACAATATTATGAGAGGCATAGATAGGGTGGATAGCCAGTACCTGTTTCCCAGGGCACCAACAGCAAACACCAGAGGGCATATGTCCAAAATTAAGGGAGGGAAGTTTAGGGGAGACATCAGGGGTAAGTTTTTTACACAGAGGGCTGTGAGTGCCTGGAATGACTTGCCAGGGATGCTGGTGGAGGCTAAAACATTAGGGGATTTTAAGAGTCTCTTGGACAGGCACATGGATGAAAGACAAATGGAGGGTTATGGAGTGGTGTGGGTTTAGTACATTTTTTTGAGGATTATTTGGGTCGGCACAACATGGAAAGCTGAAGGACTCTACTGTGCTGTAGTGTTCGATGGTTCTAAATAGATCGGTAACAGACGCTGTAAATAACTTATTCCTTCTTTGTGACTGACTCCCTATGTTGAGGGCCGTGAACCCTGTCTGCAGTGCAATCAGGAGCTGTACATCTGTGCTCTTGTCCAACCAAGTCGCCGCAAGTTCCCACGTGGTTCACTGTGGTGACGTCATTACTGGCAAATCCGAACTGCAACTGACAAATACTCATCAGTTAATTGTTCCCAGAAACACGTTTATACGAGTTGCAATTTCATTAATGACTTACTTTAAATCATAAAGGATATCGGGCGGACGGCTGAGGTGAACGCATTTACATTTCTAAAGTGAACTCAGGTCGGCCAGTCGGCAGATAGAGCATGTTGCCCTGCTTCAGGAGATCTCGGCCGATCAGACTGCAACCTCAGACTTACAGTTGGTGGGCATCGGAAACGGACGGACACGACTGCACTCTGTGATAACTGACACCGTAACTGCCATATCTTTGCCAGCTTGCAGAAGTGAATTGGAGACGTGAACCAGAACTCGTTTACGTGGAGTTTCTCTGCTCCAGTTTGAGAGACACCTCACTGAAACAAAAACAATTTCGCTACAGCCACAGTTCTGAGATGCCCAATCTGTGTAATCTGCGCTTGCCTTCAACAAAAGGCAGCTTTGCAAATAACAATATTTAGAAAAGATGGTGAAGGGTTAAAATGCTGTGCTTTGCAAACGAGCTCACGGAGGTAAATTGAGGAAGAAAACAATTTGCAGAGGAAGTTGGCGAATATTGTTTTGTACTTGTGGGAGAGCAGGTGCCGAGAGAAAGCATTTATTTATAAGCACGACTCTTGGATGGGAACCAGAACTTGTTTACTCTGAGAGTTTCCATGTTCCAGTTTGAGAGAGACCACACTGAAAAAAATATCTCCCCACAGCTAAAGTTCTAAAGAATCACAATCTATATAATCTGTGCTGCCTTCAACAAAAGCCAGCTTTTCAATTGTGAATGTTTAGAAAATATTGTCAAGGGTTAAAATTCGGTTATTTGCAAAAGGGCGCACAGAAGTAAAATGAGGAAGAAGGTAAATAGCTGAGGGGGTTGACGCATATTGTTTTGTACTTGTGGGGAAGGCGGAACTTTGTGGGGGAACAGGTGCGGAGAGAAAGCAGAGTCTAAAGGAAATTGACATCGGTTTATAAGCACGACTCTTGGATCTGAGCCTCTGCAACAGGAGGTTTCACAAGGTCTGACAATGGAGTGTGTGGATCCTTTTGTTGTCCTCCTCTCCAATTCCTTATTTTTTTTAGCGAAGTTACTACAGAGCGCCGTGAGGGAGACTTCGCTATTTCATGAAAGCGGAAGAGGGGAAATGGAGAAGTCAGGCGAGGGTAGTTTCATATCTGGATTTTGGAATCTGCAGCGGCGTGTTGTTGAG
The DNA here is from genome assembly GCF_048418815.1 of Hemitrygon akajei. Classification (NCBI taxonomy): domain Eukaryota; kingdom Metazoa; phylum Chordata; class Chondrichthyes; order Myliobatiformes; family Dasyatidae; genus Hemitrygon; species Hemitrygon akajei. The sequence continues at coordinate 2,276,425 of NW_027331961.1, forward strand.
GGAAGAGTAACTAAGAGTTCAGTGGGTCACGAACAAGATCTATTAATGGAAAGGTCAGGAGAGAGAGCGTGAAAATCCTGAACGTCTGGAGCAACAGGTTTGCCTTTGCGAGGGAAGGCAGCGGTGACGCAATACCCGCGGAGGGAGATGGACCGTCAACGGGTCGTGTCCAGACCCTGCAGCGATACTGAACACCCGGAGGGCAGGGAGCCACTTTACCAAGTTCTGGTGGCTGAGAAGCGGATCGAGGTGAAAGGCTTTGATGGGCAGTTGCGATGGTCAGAGAGTGGATATGATGTAAGAAAATGTATCAAAGAATCCTCCACTGTCATCTTCTGAATGATGAAGAGGGAGATATTTATATAAAGAGTCGAGCGTGGGGGGTGCGATGGGACCTGACCCGTGACAGAGGTGTCCAGTTAAGCGCGGCTGATTGGAAGATGGGAGTGACGTCAGAAGTGTAAGCGTGGAGATCGCGGCCGAGGTTGGGAGGTGATCAACAGTGGTAACAAGGGCTGGTACATAAGCAACCTGACAGTAAAACCAGGTAAACCATGGGACCCCTGGAGGATGAAAAGGAGAGCAGATGCGCACTTTGAGCGAGAACACACTGTGGGTGTCTGTGTGTAATGCAAGATGGAGTCAGAGGACGGAGGGTAATTAAGCTCAGTAACAGGGCGCGGGAGTGTTTGGTGTGTACAGGAGGTTCCAGGTGGCTCAGAAACAGACTGCAGGTAGAGCTCACCTGTTTTGTTTTGTGATCTGCAGCAAAGAAACAGGCTGAAGCAAATCAATAAACCGGGAAATTAATTACTGTAAAGCAATATATTCATTTTCATTTAAAAAATCTTTTTATTGATACATAATCTTCTGCAGCTATAAAATGATTCAGAGCTTTAACAATTAATAAAGCTGAAGAAAAAAGCTTATCAAAAAGGATAATATATGAAAATGAGCAAATCTTATATAAAGAAAAGAAGGATAAAAGAGAACCCGACTAATTAAAAGAGGAAGAAAAAAGAAAAAAAAGAAGAAAACGAAAACATTAGGAATCATCTCCCGGAGCAATACGACTTACAATCGTCCATATGCATAAAAAATAAATCATCAACCGCCAATTCATGTTTATTTTAAATAAAATTGGAAAGAAAGCATATAAAATAATTGAAATTAAATGATAATATTTGGCAAAAGAGCCCCATCCTCTCTCAAAATCAAATTGAGGATCAAAAGTTCTACTTCTGATTTTTTTCCAAACTGAGACATAACATCACTTGAGAAAACCACTGAATTAATGTAAGGACAGAGGTGTCTTTTCATTTTAATAAAATAGCACTTCTTGCCAACAATATAATTGGCAAGAATATTGCCAATTCTGCAATAGAACCTCTTACTAAAGGATTCATATTCAAAATAGTATCCAGCAAATCATATTCGTGCAAATATGGAAACTTAGATAACTATTATTGTAAAAAATGTCTAACCTGAAACTATTACAAAAAGTGTGTATGAAAGAGAGAATATTTACTAATTAACTCTTCAAAAGTCATTAATGGACCATCACAAAATAAATCTGCAAAAAAAAAACAGACCCCTTATTTCTCTATAATAGAAAAATGGGATCAGTTATTGAAGGTTTAAAACCTATGAACCCTGGAGAGTGAAAACAAGAGCCGATGCGCAATTTGAGCGAGTAGACAGTGTGTGTGTGTGTGTGTGTGTGTGTGTGTGTGTGTGTGTGTGTGTGTGTTTGTGTGTGTGTGTGTGTGCGTGCGTGTGTGTGTAGGTAGCTCCGAAGTAGTAGATGGCAGGTGGTGCTCACGTGTTTTTTTTTGAGAATTACAGAAAAGAAACACCCCTTCAGCATATGTGGTGAAATTTGTTATCTTAGCGGTAACAGTGCAATGCAATGCATTATAATATAGAGAATAAATAAATGAGGATAAATGATTACAGACAGAATATATATATATAATATTTAAATTAAAATTAATGCAAAAAGTGAGGTAATGTTCATGGGTGCAAGGTCCAATTAGTAATCGTATTGTCGAGAGGAAGAATCTGTTCCTGAAGCGTTGAGGGTGTGACTTCAGGCTTCTGTCCCTCCTAACAGATGGCAGCAGTGAGAGGAGGGGATGCCTTGGGTGCCGGGTTGCCTTTCCGATGGATGCCCCCTTTCTGCGGCACCGCTCCTTGAAGATGTCTTGGAGACTGTGCAGGCTGGTGTCCATGATGATTTTACAGCTTCCTGTAGCTTCTTACGACCCTCCGCAGTTTGCAATCACCCCTCCACCACCCCCGATATGGCACTACGGCCTGTCAGAATCCTCACCACGCTATATATCTGTGGAAGTTTTCGAGTGTCTTGAAACTCCTTATAAAAATATCAATTTCATCAGCTTTGCCTCGAGCTTCCATCTGTCCTCAACTTCACTTGCTCCATTTCTGAAACTTCTCTGCTCGGCTCCCCTCTGACATTCCCCGTTCCCTTTTCCTTCTCTCACTTTATCTCCTTCCCTGCCCATCGCCTCCATCCGGTTCTCCTTTCCCTTCCCTTTCTCCCATGGTCTTATTTCCTTTCCTATTATATTGCCACTTCTCAGCACTTTATCTCTTCCAGATCTCCACTTCACCCTCTCGCTCCAACCTCCCCAGGTTTACCTACTTGTGCTAAAACCGCCATGATACTTGTCTTCAGAGATGCTGGAGTGTCAAGCCAAAATACCCGTGTTCTCCACATTGCCGAAAAAATCCTCCCGAATACCAGCATGAACGAAACAAAATGCCGCTTAATTACTATTTGTGCAAAGTAGATTGTGTTCAGTGTATCACCGGGAACAGCGGCTGTTGTTACAAATTGTCCTCTTGAGGATCAGCTCTAACAAACAACAACTAACAAGCGAAAGACATGCTACCCGTTTGCAGAACCAATTTAAAGACGCGATAATGCAGAGGTGTCTCTCATTTATAGTCCAAATATAATTTCCTACATATCAGAAGGGTATTTCTGTATCAGGCAGCTTCACGCAGGAATTTCAGTGACTGGGCATGACAAAAGAAGAGGCACAACTGCACACTGTGATAACTGACGCCGGTGGCAATACAGTGACGGCCGGACTTCCATTGGCAAAGTTGAAAGAGCAACAGCACAGAAAGCAGGCGGCACAGTGTCACCACAAGGGGGCAGTGTCGGAATGCGGAGACGAGGTCAGACTGGGAGCAATGGTCACACAGTCCCTGAGCCGATCAGACCTTGCAGTCTGATCTCGCACCTCGTCTCCTTCTGTCTCCAGGATATTTTCTGTCTCCATAACCTCGCCCTGTCTGATTTGAAAACATTGCACAGAACGTGTATAATAATTAAAATGCCACTGGCGATTGAGTGGGCAGCCAGCGCCTCTTCCCCAGGGCACCACTGCTCAGTACAAGAGCAGATGGCTTTAAGGTAAGGGGTGGGAAGTTCAAGGGGGATATTAGAGGAAGGTTTTTCACTCAGAGAGTGGTTGGTGCGTGGAATGCATTGCTTGAGACAGTGGTGGAGGCAGATACACTAGTGAAATTTAAGATGCTACTAGACAGGTATATGGAGGAATTTAAGGTGGGGGTTACATGGGAGGCAGGGTTTGAGGGTCGGCACAACATTGCGGGCCGAAGGGCCTGTAATGTACTGTACTATTCTGTGTTCTACGTTCTATATGCAGCAACAATTTCCAGCAGGGCACAAATCTACAAGATGTACATTTTCTGAGCTGGTATCGCCGCAGTCTTCTGCCAATTATGCACAAAAACACTCGAATTCTCTACAGGCACCGGCGGTCATACGAACTCCACATGAACTTTAACGGCTCATCGCACATGACTCCCAGCAATGCAAGTACTGCACCTGGAAGTGACCGGGGGAATTCCGCCAGAGACCGATAGGCTGCATCAGATAAGAACAGAGCAGCGGCGACTCCTTCATGATAAACCATGGATTCGGAGCGCAACTGGGTGTCTCTTCCATGTCCACCGAATATGCGTTCTCATCCTCTAATTGAGGATCCCCAATCGCTATTACACTCCCCTTTCAGCATCCCCTTCTGGGCCACAGAGCCGGTCTCAGTACCTTCCTCCTGGTAATCTCCACAACCGGCAACCCACCAAATGCATCTGAAGTGGCACGCCTATTATTGAGGGGTCCGGCCACAAGGGGGCACTGCTGCGACTGTCTATCTCCTTTGCCTCTCCTGCCGGTTACCCGTGATACTGCCCCCTTCATCTCGGGGTGGCTCCCTCCCTGTAGCTTCTTCCTATCACCTCCTCATTGTCCCGTGTGAATCGAAGCTCATGGAACAGCAGCTCCCGTTCCTTAACATGCTCCCTCAGGAGCTGCACCCGATACACGTTGTGCAGATGTATTTATGCGGGATAGAGGCGGTATCTCAGTTTCCCTAAATCTCACACATGACACTGACTCCGCATCTATTCTCAGCGCACTAGCTATGTAATAATTAAAAAAAAATCACCTTACTTGAAACTTCATTCCTTACTTCGAGCATGCGGCTGTGTTTGTCCAAGCGTGTTCTCGCCTAAGCTTCTTTCACAAAAGCCGGACCACTCTAACAATTCACCAGCAATGGCCGTTCCAACAATGGAGAATCCTTCTTCATCTGGCTGGCCAATTCAGAGAAAAAGTCCCATCACTGCTGTCATAACCGCCAGGTGGCGCAACGCGTCCTCAGTACATGAATAAGTAATATATGCATAAAATATACAAAATATTTCGGTAAGTGAACAAACAAATGAATGAACAAATTAATTAACTAAAGGAAAAGTACATTAAGTAACAAATAAAAAATGAATTTTGAGGTCGCTTTCATGGGTCCATGGACCGTTCAGAAATCCGATTCCATAAGATTTTGGTAAATCTCTGAGCGTGGGTCTTAAGGGTCATGTAACTACTTCCGGATGGTGGTAAGGAAATAAGAAAATATCGTGGATGGTAGTAATGAGACAAGAGTATATTCCGGATGGTAGTAATGAGACAAGAGTATATTCCGGATGGTAGTAATGGGAAAAAGCATATTCCGTATTGTACTAATAGGAAGTGTGTATATCCCGAATGGTTGTAATGAGACAAGAGCATATACCTGACGGTGTTCACCCTTAATTGTGGACCTGGTATTCCCGAGGAACCACCTTTTGAAGATTTTCTCGATTATGAAGAGGCTTGCACTGTGATGAATGTGATTGTTGTACACAAGCCTCTGTAATCTGTGTCGATCCTGTGCATTGCAGCCTGCACACCAGACGGTGATGGAAACAGTCAGAATACTCTCCGCCTTGCATGTGCGTACATTTCCCAGGTTTTGGTGACATACCCATACCAAATCTCTTCAAGCTTTGTGGGCCGAAGGGCCTTTATTGTGCTGTGGGCTTTCTCTGTTTCTATGTTTCTATCACCTAATGGAATGCAGCCGCTGACGTGCCCGAATGTGGCAGAGACAGGCTCCGCTCTCTCGGGATCGCGTGGATAACGGTCACTTTACTCTCTCATTCTCTCTTCATGTCGGTGGGCGAGAGAAACTCTCTTTGACAATATTATCTGATGCAAAACCACAGCATATAGCTGTAGAACAGCACACAGGATTTGATGTAGATTTGAGCAAAGTACAGATTCTGTCATTGGGCCTGATCCAATTAGCGCTGCCGCTTGTGACGTCAGAATCCAGATATATGACCCGCAAACCAGGAAGTGCGGCTCAGTCTCCGAGTGTAACAGAGATCGGCGCTGCTCTCTCGGGATGTCGGGACTGCCCTTCGCAGCTCTCGTTCTTTGTCTCCACATAACGGCGGGTGAGGGTCACTCTCTCCAACCACTGGTGATCATATAATCAACAGAACGACGCGTGGTTAGTTGGATGAAGATGAGATTATAATTATCGACCTTACTGAGCTGAGAACAGATCCCTGGTATCTGTACATATCGAGTAAGTACAGTTCCCAAGTCTATCGGCGTCTGTCGCTTTTCCCTCATATGATTTTCTCTTTCTCAGGTGAGTCCCAGCAGTTTACTATTATCGTTGAGCACAGCCAGATAAATGTCAGCACTGGGGCTGATGCGCTTTTTTCAGTCCGGCCGTCGTCCAGCGTCCGCAGTGGAAGCTGGTGTTTTAAAGGGAAAACAGTCGCCCAGTGGATCGATCAGACCGGGACTGTAGATAATGAGTACAGATCGCGGGCAGAGTTATTTCCACACAATGGGTCGCTTCTGCTGAAGTCGGTCAACATGTCGGACAGCGGGGAATACCGTGTGAATATGGTTCCAACGAATGGCTCCCAAACCTCAGCGACCGTCACTCTGCGTGTCACTGGTAAGTGAGACAGAGTCATGCGATCTCGGACTATAACTTTCATTTTATTCCTGTGGTGAAAGAGTACAATACAACCTTTACGGTGGTCGCAGAACCTGGACTCCAGTGAACTCTGCCAGACCTGCTCTCGAACTGTTCAGTTCTCACTGTTGTGCGTGGCTGTGTATCCCCGTTTCTGTTTGCGGGCTGCTCGCACTTGTCCGTGCCGGATGTCAGTTCCGTCTTCAAGGCCATCAAGTAATCATTTGTGCTGTATTTTACTCTAATTTTGAAAACAGACAAGTCTCTCCAGTCAGCTGGAAATGATTAGTTCTAAAATCATCTAGAGGAAAGTTTAACGATGTTCCCCTCCCCAGTGCCGCCCACCTGTCTCAGACAGTATAGAAAGATAGAAACATAGAAAACCTACAGCACAATACAGGCCCTTCGGCCCACAAGGTTGTGCCGAACATGTCCCGACCGTAAACATTATTACGCTTACCTATAGCCATCTATCTTTCCATGCTCCATGTACCTATCCAAAAGTCTCTTAACAGACCTTATCGTTTCCGCACCGTCGCCGGCAGCCCATTCCACGCACTCACCACTCTCTGACTAAAATACCTACCCCTGACATCTCCTCTGTACCTGCTCCCCAGCACCTTAAACCTGTGTCCTCTTGTGGCAAACATTTCAGCCCTGGGAAAACGCCTCTGACTATACACACGATCAATGCCTCTCATCATCTTATACAGCTCTATCAGGTCATCCCTCATCCTCCGTTGCTCCAAGCAGAAAAGGCCAAGTTGAATCAATCTATTCCCATAAGGCATGGTCTCAAATCCAAGCAACGTCCTTGCAAATCTCCTCTGCACCCTTCCTATGGTTTCCACATCCTTCCTGTAGTGAGGCAACCTGAACTGAGCACAGTACTCCAAGTGGGGTCTGACCAGGGTCCTTTATAGCTGCAACATTACCTCTCGGCTCTTAAACTCAGTCCCACAATTGATGAAGGCCCATACACAGTATGCCTTCTTACCCAAGGATGAAGTGACGTGTCTCTGGTCTACGGTCTGCATTTCAAACCTCATGTCCATCAAATAGTATTATTTCTTAATGTTTTCCTATTATTTCCACGATTGATGAATGCCAATACACTGTCCGCCTTCTTAAACAAAGAGTCAACCTGCGCAGCTGCTTTGAGTGTCCTATGGACTCGGACCCCAAGATCCCTCTGATCCTCCACATTGTTAAGAGCCTAACCATTAATACTATATCCTGTCATGATATTTGACCAACCAAAATGAAGTACCTCACACTGATCTGTGTTGAACTCCCTCTGCCACTTCTCAGCCCAGTTTTGCATCCTATCAATTTCCCGCCGTAACCTCTGACTGCCCTCCACACTATCCACACACCCTCAACCTTTGTGTCATCAGCAAACTTACTAACCCATCCTTCCACTTCCTCATCCAGGTCATTTATAAAAATAACAAAGAGTAGGCGTCCCTGAACAGATCCCTGAGGCACACCACTGTCACCGACCTCCATGCAGAATATGGCCCGTCTACAACCACTCTTTTCCCTCAGTGGGCAAGCCAGTTCTGGATCCACAAAGCAGGGTCCCCTTGGATACCATGCCTCCTTACTTTCTGAATATTTTTGCATGGGGTACCTCATCAAATGCCTTGCTGAAATCCATATACACTACATCTACGGCTCTTCCTTCATCAATGTGTTTACTCACAACCTCAAATATTTCAGTCAGGCTCGTAAGGCACGTCCTGCCCTTGACAAAGCCATGCCCACTACTCCTAATCATATTACACCTCTCCAGCTGTTCTTAAAAGCTGCCTCTCAGCATCTTCTCCATCAAAAAGTGGTCGAAAATTGTCGGAGTTTGTATCCATAAACAGAGAGATTATTTTTTCTTTATTTCAATTATCAGCATCGACATAAGTAGGAAAAGGGAGAGTTAATGAAAACAGACACAGGGAGTTCGAAAGGAAGTTGAGAAGCACGACCACAAAGGTAGCAATCTCGGAATTACTGCCTGTTCCACGTGACAGTGAGTATTGGAATAGAATGATACGCAGGATAAATGCGTGGCTGAGGGATTGGAGCAGGGGTCAAGGATTCAGATTTCTGCATCATGGGGACCTCTTCTGGGGCAGGTGTGACCTGTACAAAAAGGACGGTTTGCATTTGAATCCGAGTGGGCCAAGTATCCTGGCGGGACGGTTTACTAAGGCTATTAGGGGGAGTTTAAATTAGAATTGCTGTGGCTGGGAACCAGACTGAAGTGACAGAGGAAGGGGCGGCTGGCTCACAAACAGAGAATTGCGAAGTCACTGCGAGAGGGAGGTGACAGAGAAGGGACGCGCTCAGACTGATAATTTGCGATGTGTGTATTTTAATGCAAGGAGCATTATGAACAAAGCGGATGAGCTCAGAGCGTGCATCAACACGGGGCTCTGCCGTTGCGGCCGATATAGAGACATGGATGATCAGGGGCAGGAAATGTTACTCCGAGTGCCAGTCTTTAGATGTTTCAGAAAGGACCGTGAGTGGAGCCAAAAGAGATGGGCGTGGCACTGATGGTCAGCGATAGTGTCGCGGCTGGAGAAAAGCAGGAAGTTATGAAGAGGTTGTCTACGGAGTTTCTCTGGGTGGAAGACAGGAACAGGAAGGGGTCAAAATCTCTGCTGGGTGTTTTTACAGACCTCCCGATAGTAACAGTGACATCGAGGAGCAGATAGGAAGGCAGATTCTGGAAAGGAGTAATAATAACAGGGTCGTTGTGGTGGGGTTTATTAATTTCCCAAATATCGTTTGACATTTCCATATAATAAGGGGTTTAGATGGGGTGGAATTCGTCAGGTGTGTTCAGGAAGGTTTCCTGACACAATATGTAGATAAGCCTAAAAGAGGAGAGGCTGCACTTGATCTGGTATTGGGTAGTGAACCTGGTCTGATGTCAGGTCACTCAGTGGGAGAGCGTTTTGGAGATAGTGATCACAATTCTATCCCCTCCACCATAACATTGGAGAGGGTTGGAAATAGACAAGTTGCGGAAGTGTTTAATTGGAGTAAAGGGAAACGTGAGACTATCAGGCAGGAACTTCGAAGCATAAATTGGAAACAGATCTTCTCAGGGAAACTTACGGCAAATGTTCAGGGGGTATTTGCGCGGGGTTCTGCACAGGTACAGGAACCGTGGTGTACAAGGGCTGTTATAAATCTAGTCAGGAAGAAAAGAAGAGCTGCCGAAAGGTGCAAAAGTAGGTAGTGATAGAAATCTAGAAGATTATAAGGCTAGCAAGAAGGAGCTTCAGAATGAAATTTGGAGAGCCGGAAGGGGACATGAGAAGACAGGACAGGATTAAGGAGAACCCGAAAGCATTCTACAAGTCTGTGAAGAGCAAGAGGATAAGACGTAAGAGAATAGGACCAATCCAGTGTGACAGTGGAAAAGTGTGCCCTGAGCCGGTGGAGATAACAGAGATATTTGTAGAACCTGAGAGGCAGGATTTATGAATACATTAACGAAGGTAGAACTGTAGATGTAGTGTATATAGATTTCAGAAAAACATTTTATAAGGTACCTCATGCAAGGCTCATTGAGAAAGTAAGGAGTCATGGCATCCAAGGGAGCATTACGTTGAGAATCCAGGACTGGGTTGCACACGGAGGGCAAAGAGAGTTTGTAGACGGGTCATATTCTGCATGGAGGTCGGTGACCAGTGGTGTGCATCAGGGATCAGTTTTACGGCTCTTCGTGATTTTTATAATGTTTTTATAGATGAGGATCTGGAGGGATGGGTTCGTAAATTTGCTGATGACACTCTGATGCAGTAGAACAGAGTGATCTAGTAATAATGGTGCAGAGGAGGTTTACAAGGATGTTGCCTGGATTGGGGAGCCTGGATCGAGAGTATGCCTTATGAGGTTGGGTTGAGTAAACTCGGCCTTTTCTCCTTGTAGCACAGGAGGATGAGAGGTGACCTGATAGACATGAACAAGTCTATAAGAACCATAGAACCATAGAACACAACAGCACAGTACAGGCCCTTCAACCCTCCATGTTGTGCCGACCCATATAATGCTTTTTAAAAAGTACTAAACCCACACTACCCCATAACCTTCCATTTTATTTTCATCCATGTGCCTGTCCAAGTGATTCTTAATTACCCTTAATGTTTTAGACTCCACCACCTTCCCTGGCAAGTCATTACAGGCAATCACAACCATCTGTGTAAAACGCTTACCCCTGATGTCTCCCCTAAACTTCCCTCCCTTAATTTTGTACATATGCCCTCTGGTATTGGCTATCGGTGCCCTGGGAAAAAAGTAGTGACTATCCACCCTATCTATACCTCTCAGAATCTTGTAGACCTCGATCAAGTCCCGTCTCATTCTTCTACGCTCCAAAGAGAAAAGTCCCGGCTCCATATGACTTGTTGTCCAAACAAGGCAACATCCTGGTAAATCTCCTCTGCACGCTCTCCATAGCTTCCACATCTTTCCTATAATGAGGAGACTAGAATTCAACACAATACTCTAAGTGCTGTCTCACCAGAGATTTGTAGATTTGACACATGACCTCTCTTCTCTTGAACTCAATCCCCCTGTTAATGATGTCTAGCATCACATAGGCCTTCTTAACTATCCTATCAACCTACGCAGCGACCTTGAGGGATGTATGGATTTGAACACCAAGGTCCGATTGTTCACCCACACTCTTAAGTAACTGACCATTAATCCTGTACTCAGTCTTCTGGTTTGTCATTCCAAAATGCATCAACTCACACTTGTCCGGATTCAACTCCATCTGCCATTTTCTCTGCCCAACTCTGCAGTCTATATCCTCTTGTAACCTTCGACAACCTACAGCTCCATCCACAACTCCTCCAATATTCGTGTCATCCGCAAACTTACTCACCCATCCTTCCGCCCCTACATCCAGGTCATTTATAAAAATCACAAATAGCAGAGGTCCGAGGACAGATCCCTGCGGCACTCCACTAGTCACCGACCTCCAGGCAGAATACTTTCCTTCCATAACGACCCTCTGCTTTCTTCCTTTGAGACAATTTTTGTTTTATCCAAACAGCCAAGGCTCAACTTATCCCATACATCATGACTTTCTGGATGAGTCTCTCATGAGGGACCTTGTCAAATGCTTTGCTAAAGTCCTTGTAGACTTCATCCACTGCCCTACCCTCATCAAATTCTTTTGTTATCTCTTCAGAAAACTCAATCAGGCTCTTAAAGCACGATCTTCCCTTCACAAAGCCATGTTGACTATTCATGAGTAGACTGTACTTCTCCAAATGCTCGTAGATCCTATCCTTAAGAATCCTTTCCAGTAGTTTACATACCACTGACGTAAGACTCACCGGTCTATAGTTCCCAGGAATCTCCCTATTATCTTTTTTTTTAAACAAGGGAACTACATTTGCCCTTCTCCAGTCCTCCGGCACATCCCCTGCAGCCAAACAGGATTCAAAGATCATAGCTAATGCTCCTGCGATGTCTTATCTCAATTCCCACAACAACCTGGGGCGTATCATATCCGGCCATGGGGATTTATCAATCTTAATGTTTTTAAGAAGATCCAGCACTTCTTCCCTAATCTCCACATTGTCCAGCACACAGACCCGCTCTGCTTCGACCTCATCCTGATCAAGATCCTTTTCACTTGTGAATACTGAAGCAAAGTATTCATTTAGGACCTCCCCAAACTCCTCCGCTTCCAAGGACATGTTGCCCGCTTTATCCTTTAGCGGTCCCATCTTCGCTCTCGTCATCCTCCTATTCTTCACATACGCATAGAACAACTTGGGGTTCTCCTTAATCCTACATGCCAAGGCCTTCTCCTGCCCCCTTCGAGCTCTCCTAAGTCCTTTCTTTAGCTCCTTCCTGGCTACCCTATATTCCTCATGAGCCCCGCCTGCTTCCTGCTTCTTTTATCTAACATATGCTTCATTTTTCCTCTTGACGAGTTGCCTCACTTGTTTCGTCAGCCACGGATCCTTTTTCCTAACATTTTTTTCCTTGCCTCAGTGAACTCAGCTGAAGTTGTCCCTAAACACCCCCCACGTGTCTTTTGTGCTTTCCCCTTTGAACATCTGTTTCCAATTTACTCTCGCTAGTTCCTGCCTCATCCCTTCAAATTTAGCCTGTCCCCAGTTAAGCACTTTACCATTTCGTCTGGTTTTATCCCTTACCATAGCTGTGCTGAAGCTGAGGGAGTTGTGGTCACTCTCACCAAAATGCTCCCCCACCAAGAGGTCTGTCACTTGACCAGGTTCATTACCCAGAACTAGATCCAGGATAGCCTCTCCTCTCGTCGGCCGGTCCACATACTGTGTCACGAATCCTTCTTGAACACACCTGAGAAATTCAGCCCCATCTATCCCCCTTGCACTCAGGAGGTGCCAGTCAAGATGAGGGAAGTTGAAATCACCCAGGACTACTACCCTGTATTTCCTGCACCATTCTTAAATCTGCTTGCTTATCGGCTCCTCGGTGTCCCGAGGGCTATTTTGGGGCCTATAGACTACTCCCAGCACAGAATTGACCCCTTCCTATTTTTGACTTTCACCCAGACTGACTCCGTGGACACTCCTTCTGCAGCGTCCTCCCTCTCTATAGCCGTGATACTACCCCTGACCAGCAACGCCACTGCCTCCCTTTTTTACCTCCCATCCTATTCCTTTTAAAACACCTGAAACCCGGGAGCTGCGTCATCCAATCCTGCCCTTCCTCCAAGCAAGTTTCAGTAACGGCCACTATATCGTAGTTCCATGTACTAATCCATGCTCTAAGTTCATCTTCCTTGTTCCTAATACTCCTAGCATTGAAATAGACACATTTCAACCCCTTTAACTGGCTACAGTTATGATCTGTCCTCTGCCTGTCCTTCCTCATCAACTCAGAACTCTTAGCATTATGCCATTGTCCTTCTACCTTAATCCCTGCACTCACATTCTGATTCCTACCCCCTGCCAAACTAGTTTAAACCCTCCCCAACAGCTCTATCAAATCTGCCCGCCGGGATATTGGTCCTCCTGGGATTCAAGTGCAACCCGTCCTTTTTGTACAGGTCACACCCGCCCCAAAAGAGGTCCCAATGATACAGAAATCTGGAAACCCTACCTCCTGCTCCAATCCCTCAGCCACGGATTTATCCTCCACCTCATTCTATTCCTATTTTCACTGTCGCGTGGCACAAGCAGTAATCCTGAGATTACTACCTTTGAGGTCCTGCTTTTCAACTTCCTTCTTAACTCCCTGTAGTCTTCTTTCAAGACCTCTTCCCTTTTCCTACCTATGTCATTGGTACCATTATGTACCACGACCTCTGGCTGTTCTCCCTCCCACCGCAGGATATCTTGGGCGCGATCAGAAACATCCCGGACCCTGGCACCAGGGAGGCAAACTACCATCCGAGTTTCTTTCCTGAGTCCACAGAATCGTCTGTCTGAACCACTGACTATAGACTTCCCTATCACTACTGCCTTCCTCTTCCTTTCCCTACCCTTCTGAGCCACAGGACCAGAATCTGTGCTTCCCCTCTAGGTAGGTTGTCCCTCCCAACAGTACTCAAATAGGAGTACTTATTGTCAAGGGGTACAGCCACAGGGGTACTCTCTAGTACCTGACTCTTCCCCTTCCCCCTCCTGACTGAGAACCATTGATCGAGTGAATAGTCAGAGGCTTTTTTTTCCCGGAACTGTAATCGCTGGCACGAGAGGGCCTAGGTTTAAGGTACAAACAAGCTGGATGAACTCAGCAAGTCGGGCAGCATCCGTTGACTGCTCGTTTCAACCGATGCTGCCCGACCTGCTGAGTTCATCCAGTTTGTTTGTACGTGTTGATTTGACCACAGCATCTGCAGTGTACTTTGTGTTTGCTAGTTTTAAGGTGTTACGTACTCCGCAACTGGGTTAACAGACCAGCAGAAATGGAAGGATACGTTGGAGTCTGGTGGTACTGTAACTAAGGGTGCTTATTAGTAAACTAAGCAATACAGTATCAAAAATGCAAATATACATATAAAACAGGTTAGCAATAATAAAAACAGAAGTGTAGCAATAATAACCTACAGTAATAAACAAGCTCTATCAATGTCTTGGCGTAAATGAAATGTCATAAGAGAATATAGAGTTCAGTTCATTCCGTGCTGAGGTAGTTGGCTGTTGTGTTGTTCTGGGGGTGGGGAGGAGAGAGAGAGAGAGAGAGAGAGAGAGAGAGAGAGAGAGAGAGAGAGAGAGAGAGAGAGAGAGAGAGAGAGAGAGAGAGAGAGAGAGAGAGAGAGAGAGAGGAGAGAGAGAGAGAGAGAGAGAGAGAGATTTAACAGCTGCAGCCAGCAAACCTTCTGTTGTTTTCTTATTCCGTGGTACTGATGTGATCATTCGGTTATGACCCCTCCGTTCTCGGGAGACCGTTCTGCCGTGGTGGAGTCGTCACTCTGGCATGAGTGGACATACACACAAGGCCGCACCGGCCCTGCCGTCACACTGTGAGCTTTGTGACCGATCTCCTGATTCGGTCCTCTAAGCCCTCACCTTCCTGTGGGTGCACAACACTCTTTCAGTGTCCACTGGTGTGTCTGAGGGGTGTCTCCCCAGACCTCTTATATCCCCATGGACAGGGTATCAGCCATCCATCAACTCCACATGTCGATGTCCATCAAACTAAGCCACTCCTGCTGTCTCCTCAGGAATGTTAACGAGCAACGTAACGTCCTTGCAGCGGAAGATAAATAATCGGTGAAGAGCCAAAATACATAAATCAACTCTCACTCTCTCTCTCTCTCTCTCTCTCTCTCTCTCTCTCTCTCTCTCTCTCTCTCTCTCTCTCTCTCTCTCATCTGTAGCAGATGTCCCTACCTCTGTTCTTCATCTCTCTCTCTCATTAGCAGCATAGTTCCCTGGGGAGGGGGGGTATCTCTCGACCCCATTTCCATCAGGTCTGTTCAGCACACATAACACCCTCATCCTTCCAGGAATTTTCACCAGTAAAGCACACTACAGAGTCTAATATAATACAGAAGTTGTCATTAACTACAAGAGTAACACAGACATACTTCCAACTTAACACCTGGATAAACAATCAGCAATTACATTGTCAGTTCCCTTTACATGTTGTATTTTAATATCGAATTCTTGTAACGACATACTCCAACTTAATAACCGCCTATTTTTATTCTTCATGCGAGCCAAAAATACCAAGGGGTTATGATCATTGTAAACTCTCAATGGTCTCGCTGCCGAACAAATGTAGACCTCAAAATGCTGTAACGCCAGGATAAGTGCCAGTAATTCTTTTCCAGAGTGGAGTAATTTCTCAAGTGCACATTGAACTTATTAGAAAAATACGCCACTGGGTGTTCAGGTTCATCCCCACAGGGCGGTAACACAGTATGTTTTTCAACTTCCCAAAGGCTTACTGGCAAGGATTGCTCCTCACAAACTTTTCATCCTTCTGCAACCTCCGCAGACAACGCCGCATATGCTCGTTGAGCCTTCCCTTTAAGTACACTTTGTAACTGCACCACCCACTTATCTCTCGGCCACTTTTTCAAAATGCAAGAAGTACCGATCCATGTCCGTCTCCTCGAACGGAGGTACCAACCTAATCTCCTGACTAACATTAAACATTTCCCCACGGTCTGCCCCGGTATCCACACGTTCCCATTTCCCCCTCTCGAACTGACGCTGTTGTTCTGCCTCCTCCACCTCCAACTTAATTCTCTCCAAACGCATCTCTTCTACACGTAACTGGACCACCCCTTTCCCTCCAGGAAAGTGTTCTAACATCTCCGGCTTGAATATCTTCCTCGCGACATAATGTTCAGCTATCTTACGTTGTATCTCAGCCTTCGTCATCCCTTTCTTAACCTCCTTGAGTTCCAAGGTCCCCACCATATCCCACAATTCAGACTTTTTAGCCCTCTGTAAACCCACAGGGTCCGGACTTAACAGAAATTCGTCAACATCCATTTCTGCTGTTTGCCTCTCTAGTATTTCACACAACCAGATTAGATTAGATTAATGGAAGTATACCCCGATTCACTGCCCACCCGCCCCCCAATTTCTCTGTTCTTCATCTCTCTCTGTCATTAGCAGCATAGTTCCCAAGGGGAGGTTATCTCTGGACCCCATTTCCATCAGGTCTGTTCATAACAAAGGTGCTTGGAAATAGGTACAGAGGAGATGTCAGGGGTAAGTTTTTTACGCAGAGAGTGGTGAGTTCGTGGAATGTGCTGCCGGCGCCAGTGGTGGAGGTCGATACGACACGGCTTTTAAGAGACTCCTGGATAGGTAGAAGGAGCTTAGTAAAATAGAGGGTCATGGGTAACCAGTGGTGTTTTCAAGGATCAGGTCATATCCGGCACAGCTCTGTGGACCGAAGTGCCTGTATTCTGCTGCAGGTGTTCTGTGTTTCCATCTGGTAAGGTAGAGCCCGGTGCTGATTAAGGTATCCAGATCCGTCTCATTATAGCATCAATGGTAAGACTCTGAAGGATCTTGGGTTCGAGTATATTACTGTAACACACACAAAGCTGCTGCACAGGTTGCTTCTGTGGTTAAGACACCATAAGGATTGGGTTTAAAACCCGAGAGGTAATGTTGTAGCCATATAGGAACTCGGGCAGACCCACTTGTAGGACTGTGCTCAATACCGGTCGGCTCACTGAAGGAAGTATGTAGAAACCACAGGAACGGTGCTGAAGAGCATTACTAAGATGTTGCCTGGATTGGGGAGAGTGCCTTATGAGAATGGATAGAGTGAACTCGGCCTGTTCCCCCTCGGAGCGACGGAGGATGAGAGGTGACCTGTCAGAGTTGTACATGATGATGAGAGGCATTGATCGTGTGGATAGTCAGAGGCTTTTTCCCGGGGCTGAAATGTCTAGCACGAAAAGGGCACAGTTTTAAGGTGCTTGGAAGTAGGTACAGAGGGGATGTCAGGTGTATGTTTTTTACCCTGAGAGTGGTGAGTGCGTGGAATGAGCTGCCGGCGCCGATGGTCGGGGCCGATACGATAGGGTCTTTTAAGAGACTCCTGGACAGGTACATGGAGCTTAGTAAAATAGAGGGCTATGGGTAACCCGAGGTAATTTCTGAGGTCAGGCCATGTTCGGCACAGCTTTGTGGACCGAAGTGTCTGTATTGTGCTGCAGGTTTTCTATGTTTCTGTGTTTCTATCTGGTAATGTCGAGTCCGGTGCTGATTACGGAATTCACATCCGTGTTATTATCCGTTGTTTGGTTTGCAATTCATGCTTTTCAGATGAACCCCAGTTTGCATTTGTTCGGCTGTGTGAGACAACAATTTTCATTGGCTCCATTACATTGACACTGACACTGAACTTTGCATCATTTCAGTAACGATAGCTTATCCGGAGGATATTACAAACTGTTGTCAGCAATTCTCCTCTGTGCTGACCAGTGATTATGCGTCACCTTTCTCATTGCCAAGTGACCCTTTCCTGAAGTCAATTCATTCCAACTTCTTCCTTCACCAGATCCATTTATTTGCCAGTTGTATCGGTTATCGGTATTGGTAATGTGAACTTTTGAAACACCATTAAATTATATATTAAAACAACAAGGAACACAGCAAACTACTTCCTCCAATTATTTATCCAAGTCTCTCTTAAACGTAGCAACTGTGTCCTCCTCGACCACTTCCTCAGCCAGCTCATTACGGATACGTATCACTTTTATATCTTTCCCTCTTAACATGTCTCTCTTTCCCCTAAACCCGGATGCATTTTTATGTGAAAACATTTGAAGGCCGTACGGAAGCCCATGTAGACAAACTCCACTGTCCTACCAGCATCTACTCCCCATTTGCCTACTGGAGAAAACAAACCAAAGGATTAATTAGATATAGACACATTGAAACACAGAAAATATACAGCACAGGTCAGGCCCTTCGGCCCACAAATCTGTGCCGAAACTTAGAGCTACTTCGGATTACACATCGCCCTATATTTTTCTAAGCTGCATCCAGGAGTCTCTTAAAAGACCCTATCGGTCTCCGCCTTCACCAATGCCGCCGGCAGCACATTCCTCACACTCACCATTCTCTGCGCAAAAGACATACCCCTGGCATCTGTTCTGTACCTACTGCCAAAAACGTTAAAACTATGTTCTCTCGTGCTGGCCATTTCAGCCCTTGGAAAAAGCCTCTGACGATCAACGCGATCAATGCCTCTCATCATCTGTCAGGTCACCTCCCATCCTCCGTCTCTCTAAGAAGGAAAGGTCGAGTGCACGCAAACTTTTCGCTTAAGGCCTGCTCCCCAATCCAGGCAACATCCTTGTAAGTCACCTCTACGCCCTTTCTATGGTGTCTACATTTTTCCAGTAGTGAAGCAACAAGAATTCAGCACTGTTCTCCAAGTGGGGTTCTGACCAGGGTCCTTTCTAGCTGCAGCATTACATTCAGCTCCTAATCTCAATCCGACGGTTGATGAAGGCCAATGCACCGTACGCCTTCTTAACCACAGAGTCAACCTGCGTAGCAACTTTGAGTGTTCTATGGACTCGGACCCCATCTGATCACCCGTACTGCCAAGAGCCTTGCCATTCATGCTATATTCTGCCACCATATTCTGCCATCATCTACCTAAATGGACAAACACGCACTTATCTGAGTTGAAATCCATCTGCCACATCTCAGCCCAGTTCTACATCCTATCGATGTCCTGCTGTAACCTTTCACAGCCCTCCACACTATCCACAACATCCCAACCTTTCTGTCATCAACAAATTTACTAATCCATCCCTCTACTTCCTAATCTATGTCATTTATAAAAATCACAAAGAGTAGGGGTCCTAGAACAGATCGCTAAGGCATACCTCTGGTCACCGGCCTCTGTGCAGAATATGACCCGTCTAGAAACACTTTTTGCCTTCTGTTGGCAAGCCAGATCTGTATCCACAAAGCAATGTCCCCTTGGATCCCATGCCTTCTTACTTTCTCAATAACCCTCACACGGGGTACCTTATCAAATGCCTTGCTGAAATCCGTATACTCTACACCTGCGGCTCTACCTTCATCAGTGTGTTTCATCACATCCTCAAAAAACTCAATCAATTTCATAAGGCACGACCTGCCTTTGACCTGCCATGCTGACTATTGGTAATCCGATTATGCCTCTCGAAATGTTCATAAATCCTGCCTCTCAGGATCTTCCCCATCAACTTACCAACCGGTGAAGTAAGACTCAGTGGACTATAATTTCCTGGGCTAACTCTACTCCCTTTCCTGTATAAGACCGCACATCCGCAATCCCACAATCCTCCGGAAACCTCTCCTGTCCTCATTGACGATGTATACGTCATCGCCAGAGGCTCAACAATCCCTTCCTTCGCCTCCCACAGCAGCCTGGTCCCGGAGACTTATCCCACTTGATTTCTAAAATCTTCAGCACATTCTCTTCCTTAGAATCTATATACTCAGGCTATTCAGTCCGCTGCAAGTCATCCCTACAATCGCCATGATATGTAACCGTAGTGAATACGGAAGCAAACTTTCCATTAAGTACCTCTGCCATCTCTTCCGGTCCCATACACACTTTTCCACTGTCTCACTTGATTGGTCCTATTCTCTCACTTCTTATCCTCTTGCTCTTCAAAAACTTGTAGAATGCCTTGGGGTTTTCCTTAATCCTGTCTGGCAAGGCCTTCTCATGGCCCCTTCTGGCTCTCCTAATTTCATTCTTAAGCTCCTTCCTGCTTACCTTACAGGTTCTAGATCTCTATCATTGCCCTGTTTTTGAACTTTTCGTAAGGTCTTTTTTTTCTTCTTGACTCTGTTTACAACGGCCTTTGTACACCACGGTTCCTGTACCGTGTATGCTTATACTTCCCACTGGTCGCGATGAATGGATCACAGTTAGCCAACCTCCAACCTTCGCAATTTTCCCCCGAACCCTGTAACGTCCATCTCAAAACCTCATGTCCATCAAATTGAATAACTTCTTAATGGTTACTTATTATGGAATAATAAATGTTTGATTTCATTTCCAGATTCGTAACGGAATTCATAAACCTGCAGATTCTGTTCTTGTGTCGTGCACTAACCAATCCCCTATGTTTCGACAGAACCTGTTTCCAATGTCACTGTAACATCTAACGCCACCATTCTGATTGAGTACAGCGACACCGTCAGACTAACCTGCTCCGCAACAGGCACGGATGTCTCTTACCTGTGGCTTGAGGAGAATAGCAGGGTAATTCCTGGCGGCAGGATTGTTCTGAATGAAGATAACAGCACACTCACTGTTTCTGGAGTGCTACGGACAGACGGAAGATTCACCTGTAGAGCAAGCAACATGATTAACGAAATCACAAGCTCTCCGTTTTCTCTTCATGTCAACTGTAAGTGTCCCGAGTCTCCGGTAGTTACATATAATATCACAGTTCCTGCGAGATACGGGGTTCCGGGAGTGTTTGAATACCTTAGTGATCGTTGCCTGAGGTTTAAAACACTATCGACTAACACTTGGAACAACTGAGCGGTTAGTTGGGAGAAGGATCCGGGTCTATCTCGGACGCTGGGGAATTAAAATTAAAATTTTGAATTTCAAATCCGAGTTGCATTACGGCGGCGGTTAAACTACAACTATGTCGGTTCACTTCTGCAATTCAGGTGAAAGAAAGGTGCAGGATAGCCTGGTCTGCCCTGCATGGGTCTTCACACAAAACAATGTGTTTTGAACATTTCCAACGCCCACAGTTCAAAGGCAATTGTGATGTTCATTAAATCTGGATTTGACTCTGCTGAGTTTTGAGTATCACTTCAGTTCTATTCATTCATATCCAAATTATCTCTTCAAAGCTCTTATTCTGGTTTGATATTTGTTCAACTCAATGAAAACTGATCTGAACTTGGTACAGTGAGGACAAAGATGTTTCTTTTTTCGACAAATGGACCATTGAATCTCCGGCGCTGTGTAAGGCCGTTTAGGGAATTTGATAATAATTCCGTTCACCGGAAGGGACAGGGAAGTTCAGAGTGTAAAACGCCCACAGCCCTTATCAGCCCCACAACCCATCTGGCAAACGTCCATAGATAGAACTTGGAAGTTACAGCTATTAGATCGGGATGAAAATCATAACTTGCAGTGGTGTTACAACCACCGGTCCTCACAGATAGAGACTAAACCTAGAATATTGGAACTGAAAACGGGTCCTACCATAACACTCTGTAAACTGGAGTGTCCCTATAATTGCACACGTGGTCAGTGACATGACGGTATAGTGTGGGCCCACATGACATACGGCTCGAACCCTGATTACATGAGTTATTGCATCTACACTGCAAGTTGCAGAGAGACGCTGGGTATTTTGTTTGGAAAGTTTTCCTGAACTCTTTCCCACAAAACACACACATAGGGAAGTTATACAAAGCGATACGCTTATGACGGGCGTGCATTGAATCCAGCTTGGAGGAGGAGACGGGTTTTGGGATATGAGGTAACTGTGCAATTCATAGTTTCGTAAGACATGGATAATCTGACACAGTGTCCCGACTCTCCTCTTTCCCGCGTGTGACTTCCAGACGAATGCATTCTCCGGTGTGTAGGAGCGATTTCTCTGGTGGTGGGCTGTTCTTCCTCTCTCGCTGAGGAACTCTGTTGCATTTCCTGTGTAATTTGATGCAATCTATTTTGTCCGTTTGTTTTAGACGGACCGGATCGTCCATATATCATCTCTAAACCGAACTCCTCTTTTCACGTTGCCGGAAGCACCATAAGGTTAACATGTTTCACAGAGTCCCGCCCAGATGCTAAATTGAATTGGCAACTGAACGGTGCCCACCTACAAAGTGGGTATGAGGTCATCCTCGACAACATCCCTGTGAGCCACACGGGGAAGTATACTTGTGAGGCTTATAACATGGTTACAAAAAGGAATAATGCCTCAACCACGCAAATCAATGTTTTCGGTAGGTAGTCCGTTCCTCCCTTGTTGAGGTCCTATAATTAATGGTGTTGGTGGAGACAGGCCCGTGTAATTCAACTAAATGCCTGAACCCGATTAGAATATCGTCTGGCAATATCATTTGACAACGGTGCATCTTTATGAATAAGTGTATTGATGAAAATGTGAATCGGATTTGATCTGAATTGCGGATTGAATTGCACATGGTTAATTGCTGCAGTTAAGACGACAAGGCGATACAGCAAAGGAAAGAGAATTAGACCATTTGGCCAATGGAGTCTGCTCCGCCATTTCATCATGGCTGATCCAACATTCCTCTCAGACCCACTCACAAGCCGTTTCCGCATATTCTCTCATGCCCTGATCCATCGAGAATCTATCATCCTCAGCTTTAAACTTACATAACGACATGGCCTCTACAGCTGTCTAAGGAACACAATTCCCAGATTTACCACATTCGATTGAAATAAATGCCCTTTCGTCTCCGTTCATAAAGGAACGCCATGCTATTCAGATGTTGATCCTTCTAGTATTAAAATCTCCCACCATAAGGAACATCCTTTCCGCATCCACTTCAATAAGTCCTTTCGCAATTCGAAGGGTTTCCGTGAGTTTACCCAGCATTCTTCTGAATTCCAGTGGATGGTGGCCCAGAGCCATCAAACCCTCTTCTTAGGAAGAGCTGTTCAATCCTGAAATTATTTTGCTGAACCTTCTTTGAAACGCCTCCAGTTTCAATACATCCTTTCTACAATAAGGGGCACAAAACAGATCACAATCCTCCAAGTGGGGCCTCACCACTGGTTTATAATGTTTCAGCATTGTCTCCTTGCTTTTATATTCCCGTACCCTGCTAATGAATGCTTTCATTGCATGACCTCTGATACCTGGGAAGTCCAACATATCGCCAGTGAACTCCACAGTGAGGGCTGTTGCAGAATACTTATTCAACTCGTCTACCAATTCGTTGTTGCCAAATACTACCTCTCCTCTCTCGGCTTCCAGCAGTTTGATATCCACTCTCGCTTCTCTTTTTACACTCCATGAATCTGAAGAAACTTGGCATATCCTCTTTAATATGATTGTCTAGAGTGCTTTTGCATTCCATATTTACCTTCATGATGACGTTTTAGTTGCCTTCTGCTATTTTTAAAAATCTTCCCAATCATTTAACATCCTATTAATGATTGTTCCTTTGTATAGTATCCTTTTCGCCTTTGTGTTAGCTTTGACTTCTTTTGTTATCCATCGGTTATGTCATCTTTCCTTTAGAATATTTCTTACTCGTCTGCCGTCACCCCTGCCAGTGTTCTTTTTCATACAAGTGATTTTCTAATTCCTTTTAACTCATTGTAATACTGGTTCATCTGACTTCTGCTTATCCTTCTCAAATTTCAGGATGCATTCGATTATATTTTGATCACTTACTCCAAAGTTTCAGTTTTCCTTCAGGTCCCCATTCAATTCTGGCTCATTGCATATAACACCCAGCCCCGAGCAGCCGACGTCTTACCGATATGTCTCTCCACAAGATCTCCACAAACCCTTCCAGCAATCTGGTTCCCATCCCCCTGCAACTCCAGTTTTGACCCTATCGTGCACCAACAATAAAACTTCCCACAAGGATATTCAACAGTCCCCAGTTTAGGAGCAAACAGCCCCTTCTCTCCAGTCGCAACATCCCTGGAAGAAAACCCATGATCCTAATTCACATGGCCGTCCCTCCTCCGCCAACTCCTCAGCCACGTATTAAATGCGAAATCTCTCTACTTTTGGCCTCAAAAGCAGGGGGCAAAGGTAGCTTATTTTCACATGATCCACGGGACAATTAAACTATAGCCAAGTGCAATTCTGTATTAGTCTGCTTTGATAGATAATGTATATTCTCACTGCGGGAAAGTCCAAGCATTGAGGACCATCTGAAACGGGAATAGGTTGCTCACCGTCCCCTTGGGTAACAGCAGTAAAACTTTAAACTCAGTGCCGGCGTTTAGTTCAAGCTGGATAACGACGTGATATCGAAACACATAAGGATACGAACTGGGAATGCCGACGATATTGAGTTGGCAGCATCCAAATATTATGTTCGTGATGTAGATAAAACCGCGTGTAAATAAATTTGCATTTTCATTGTATTTACAGGGCCGGTGACTGGGGTTGCTGTGGTGGCCAATGATTCCACTCCCCTGGAAAACCTCGATACCATCGCACTGAGTTGTGACGCGTCGGGCACTGTTCAGACACGGACATGGTTCAAGGATAACCAACCCATCCGGGAAAACGGCAGAATATTTACATCTACGGACAAGGCGAAACTGGCTATAATCAGTGTTACCAGAAACGACGCAGGGACGTACAAGTGCATCGCCAGCAACTCTTTCAGCGTTGGCGCTGGAGAGACCTACGTGCAAGTTTACTGTAAGTACACAATTAGTCAACCGCTGCATTTGTACCGGAAATTACATTTATCAACACATGTTCTCATTGTTTCCCTCATTAGAGAAGGTCAGAATATCCGGGATCCGCCACGATATTACTCTAATCAACGTCTTTTTTTCATTTTATAAATGGACCTGAGAAGGTCAGAATTGTACCGGAGCGTCCAGTTGTGTCGAATATTGCGTCAAACATGACATTAGCTTATTTTGCTCTGTCAGTCCCCTGCGGTATATATGCATGGCACAACGGGAACAATCTCCCTCAGCCAGGGCAGGAACTCACCCTTGTGTCAGTGAGCTCGGTTAACGTTGGTAGTTATACATGTCGGGTTACTAACGGCGGAACAATTATCTTACAAAGTGTACTTAGCGCACAAGGTGAGTGAATGTGTCTCTCATTCGTCCATGTAAACCCGATGATCAAAGATCCAAACCATTTCCCTCTCACGCTCTCCTCACGCCCTACCTTCACTCCTCCTTCTAAATGGCTTACCAAAATCAAATAATCATTGACTTAAATTGATTCAATATCGAGACCAGCGACCAGAACGTTCTGGAGCGTGGATCAATTATCATTTCTTAAATAAAGATGAGTTTTCGCCATGAAAATATATGCTTGTTTTCTGTTTTAGCACCAAAAACAAATGACAATTGTACCCTCACCTCTGGCGCGATGTGGGCATTGTACTTGGTTTACTTATCATGGGCCTGGTTGGAGGATTCAGTGGATGGCTGTTCGCAAGAAAAACTGGCGGGTAAACGCATTTCTTCCCATAATCTCCTTCCTACCCTTAATGATTGTATGAGAATTTCGGCAGAAAACATTGTTGCTCGGAGCAGGGGCCATCTGTGGGCAGAATCAGCATTCCGCCTTCACGGCGAAGTTGTCTGTCTGAAATTTGTCTGAAAGAGGTTTGCGTTCAGCAATATGTGTGTGAAAAGCATTATCTGTCAAAAAGGCCAAAGCATTTCTGTCTACTTATCCCATCTGTCGATGCTATCAAGCTGGACTGGTACAGGGCATCCGATAACTGTAAAACCCTTCGGATTTATTTTCACCTTAGTTGCCAAAGCATCCTCGTATCTTCTTTTAGCTTTTCTAATTTCTTTCTTCAGATTCTTCTTACATTTTTTGTGTTCCTCGAGTACCTCATTTACTCCATGCTGCCTAAATTTATTGTAGATATTTCTCTTTTTCCTAACCAAGTTTCTAATATACCTTGAAAACCACGGCTCTCTCAAACTTTTAACCTTTCCTTTCAACCTATCAGGAACATGAAGATTCTGTACACTCAAAATGTCACCTCTAAGTGATCGCCATTTGTCTATTACATTCTTCGCATAAACAAATTGTTCCAATTCACTCCTTCTAAATCCTTTCGCATCTCCTCAGTTAGCCTTTCTCCAATGAAAAATCTGAACCCTGGGTCCAGTCCTATCCTTCCCCAACACATACCTCCTTCGCCTGACCTATTTCATTCCCTAACAAAAGATCCAAAACTGCCCGTTCTCTAGTTGGTACCTCTATGTATTACTGCAAAAAAAAACCTATCCTGCACATATTTTACAAACTCCAAATCATCCATCCCTTATACAGCATGGGCTTCCCAGTCTATCTGTGGAAAATTAAAATCTTCCACAATCACAACCCTGTGCTAACTACAAATATCTGCTATCTCCTTGCACATTTGCTCCACCAATTCTCACTCCCCATCAGGTGGTCTATAATAAACCCCTATAAGTGTTACTACACCCTTCCCATTCCTTAATTCCACCCAGATAGACTCCCTAGATGAGCCCTCTTGGCAATCTATCCTGCCAGAGCACCACTGTAATATTTTCTCTGACAAGCAACGCAACACCTCCCCCTCTTGTCCCTCCGATTCTATCACACCTGAAGCAACAAAATCCAGGAATATTTAGTTGCCAATCACACTCTCCTGCAACCATGTTTCACTGATAGCTACAACACCATATTTCCAGGTATCAATCGATCAATCCTTCACGGCGAAATTTGAACATTTGTCTTAAAAAGGTTTGTGTTCAGCAATATATCTGTAAACAGCATTAGCTGTCAAAAAGTCCAAAACATTTTTGTCGACTTATCCCATCCGTTGATGATATCGAGCTGGAATATACAGGGCATCCGATAAACGGAAGTGTATTAAGGACTATCTAGAAAGAATCGAATGGAATTATAGCAGCCATTCTCATTCGGTGCATCAGCGCAGGAAAATAAGTTCCTGACGAATTATTTTCGTGTCCTTTGCTTCAGCTTATTCAGGACCAAAGATCCACCGAAATCCAAATATGGCACGAGCAGAAATCCCGGAAGGAAAAGTGAGTGAACTCCGTTTCAACTGTTCTAATACTGAGTCCAGGGGAATCTTAACATTTGATTTTAAACTTCTGCTGTAGATTACAATATCAGCGAACTAATGGAATGGTAGTTCATGCAACTTAATTTCTCTTCAAATTGATCAATATCGGCCCTCAATTCCTGGTTCTGGCGTTTGGTGGGAAGGGAGCTCATGCTATCAATGGCTTTTTCTTCTGGGCCGGTTTGACGTCTGCTGTGTTCAGCAAAGCCTCCTGACGCTCTGCACCCTTGTGCCATATCTGTTTTGTTTCCTCAGGCACCTTCGATACAAACACCGTAAACTCATCGGAATATTATGAAAATGTCCAAATGGATGAACAGGTTGGATGTTTGCATTATGTCCGTGATCTCACTCATTTCTCTGCAAAGAGAAGATAAGAACATCAGTAATGTGATGGGTAGCGTCCATCGGGCCCTGCGGCACAGATTGGGCATTTAACACCATCCTGGATGATCGATCCCGGATCTTATTTTCCGTTAATGGAGAAACAACACATTATATTCCGCAAAGTAGACCGAAACCTGATGGCATGAACATCGACCTTATCCCACCAGTATTTCAGTTCACTTCTCTCTTCTTCTATTTTCCACTCCGGCCTCTTACCTCTTCTCCTCACCTGCCCATCAACTCCCTCCGGTGACCCTCCTTCTTCCCCTTCCCCTATGGTACACTCGCCTCTGCAATCGGATCACTGTGGTTAAGAATGAGTATGGTGTATTGACCTTCATCAATCGTGGGATTGAATTCAGGAGCCGAGAGGTAATGTTGCAGCTATATAGGACCCTGGTCAGACTTCACTTGGAGTACTGTGCTCAGTTCCGGTCGCATCACTACAGAAAGGATGTGGAAGCCATAGAGATGGTGCAGAGGAGATTTGCAAGGTTGTTGCCTGGATTGGGGAGCATGCCTTATGAGAATAGTTCGAGTGAACTCGGCCTTTTCTCCTTGGAGCAGAGGAAGATGA
This sequence comes from Hemitrygon akajei, assembly GCF_048418815.1. Lineage (NCBI taxonomy): Eukaryota > Metazoa > Chordata > Chondrichthyes > Myliobatiformes > Dasyatidae > Hemitrygon > Hemitrygon akajei. Next base: position 2,304,510 of record NW_027331961.1, read on the forward strand.
GAGGTGACCTGATAGAGGCGTACAAGATGATGAGAGGCATTGATCGTGTGGATAGTCAGAGGCTTTTTCCCAGGGCTGAAATGCTTGCTACAAGAGGACACAGGTTTAAGGTGCTGAGGAGTAGGTACAGAGGAGCTGTCAGGGGTAAGTTTTTTTACTCAGAGAGTGGTGAGTGCGTGGAATGGGCTGCCGGCAACGGAGGTGGAGCCGTATACAATACGGTCTTGTAAGAGGTTTTTGGATCGGTACATGGAGCTGAGTAAAATAGAGGGATATAGTTAAGCCTAGTAATTTCTAAGGTAGGGTTGTGTACGGCACAACTTTGTGGGCAGGAGGGCCTGTATTGTGCTGTAGGTTTTCTATGTTTCTACGTTTTACTTTTTCTTCAGCCTTTCCCCCTTTCCCACTCATCAGGCCTCACCTCCCAGCCCGTCCTCATTCCGCTGGCCTCCATTTTGTCCAGGCGTCTTCCTGCCTTCTTCCCAGCCCAGTAGAAGGGTCTCTGCACAAAACGTGAACAGATTAATGAATTCAATTAATGATGCCCGACACTCTGAGTCCCTGCGGCATTTTATGTGTGAGCTTCCAGCAGCTGCAGAATTTCCCCAGAATTCCCCAGAATCCATAACTCCTGAGTGATGCAAAATCATATCTTACCCTTGCTGTAATATATTTCATGAAAGAGTCTTTTAAAATGTCCGATCAATGTGAGTAACACACACACACACACACACACACACACACACACACACACACACACACACACACACACACACACACACACACACACACACACACACACACACACACACACACACACACACACACACACACACACACCGAATCAGAAACACGCGGTGCAGCGAATGGTGAACGAGTCAATATTGTCCCAAGCACGAACTAATGTGATACATTGATACTCCCGGGGTTTATCGGCGGAGAGTCAGAATACAATTGCTGTGAACTTGTTTGAACGTCTCAAAAATAACACGTAATCTTCTCTTTCTAGGGTGCAAGGAACAAAGCGCAGGATGGAGACTCCACTTACACGGTAAGGGAAACATTTGCGTCAATCCCTTTTGGAAGTAATTGTTTCCACTTCAGAACCTGAAGTGAGACTCCCGACAGCGAGAATGTCGAAGTTTCAGTAACGGGGGGAGGCAGAAATGGCGGAGGAACTCATTAAGTATCACGTGTTCGCCTTCACTGTTGAGGGCACCATCAGTATGACAGTGTCAGGACACGGAAGTGGTTGCAGCCACTATAATAAACAGAAAATGCTAGGCAATCTGGAAGGTGGATAAATAACCTGGGGTGAATGGATGAGATTGACTGCACGCCAGGGGTCTGAAATAGGCCGCTGAAGTGATAGTAGAGGAATTAGTACTCATACCATCATGGAATTGTATTGGAGTATTGGAAATTTGCAAACATCACTTTGCTCTTCTTGAAGAAAGGGAAGTAAACGACAGGAGCTAATACGCCTGTTAGCTTGAGGCCTCTGTGTACTGCGGTTTTGAAGAATGAAAGGGTGACCTCATTGAAAGATGAACCATGGGAAGACCTACACTGACTGGGCGTGGAGCGATTCTCTGAACGTGAGGGAGGGGGTGCTGGTCTGGGACCAGAGGGCGGCGCTATAGAATGCATGGTATAGAATGGATGGTGTGAGTACTAATTCCTCTACTATGGAATGCAGAGAACCCTTCAGAAGAGAGCGATGAGGAGGAATATCTTTGGCCGAAGTGCGGTGTATCTCTGTAATTTGTTTGTCCCTTATGGCTCTGGGGACAAAGGCCCCGGGTTACGCGAAGCAACGTTGATAGTTTCAAGTATTGCAGAGTGAAAGCAGATGATTGGGGTTGGGAGGGAAAATCCATCCGTCATTATAGAATGGTGGAGGAGACCAATGGACCGAAGGGCCGAATTCTGCTCTTGTGTTTTATGCTCTTGTGAACTTATAGTGCCTCCTGCGATATTTAATAATCATAACTGTGTCTCTGATCCTCTCTTCATCATGGCCTGACTGTTCCGTGTTTCTCTCAGACACGAATTGTTAAGAATGCGCAGGTCCTTCTCAATGTTCTTCGAATTCTTCTCTGACACATAAATGCTTTCGGTAATAATTTTTACTAACCCTGCTGATTTCCTTGCGTTAACAGGGTCTTGTCCTGGAGTATCGATCTGTATACGGTGATCTGAACAGGTATGTGAACCGAATCTGGGGCTGCCGACACATAATGTCACTTGTAAAGGAAAGGTATTCACTAATTTCAAGCCGATGGGCCGTGCAGGGCCATGGTTGTGCGCATGTCATAGTCACCCTGAGATTAGAAGTTTAGAGACAAGTAACAGAGCAAGTCTGGAGTCAGGCGGCATCGCACAGCGATATATTGATATTGAAAGGAATAATTTTCCTGGATCTATAGCGATATATACAAAAAATTAATTGCGGTTGCATTGTCACAATGTCAGACACAGATTCTGAAATCATCACCCGTATTTGCCCTCACCAGCAGCCGCACTTTCGGGTTGTTGACGTAGTCAACATAAATTGTGAATTGTTTCCGCAGCTGACGTCACTGGTGAACGGAAGCCAATGGTTGGAACGTGAATTTGCACAGAGAAAGGACAACCACCGAGGATAAATCCACCGTTCAAAATGGCTTTCTTTTTCTTTGTAATCGTTCTCCAGGTCTCTATTAAACCTTTTCCGCGTTTCCCAGCCTCACGACAAAGACATCACAGAAGATTTTGTCTCGTTTCCGTCGCAGCAGCTTAGTTCTCTCGCGTCAACCCAGACTGGTGCTTTGGCGTATCAGGGGATTTCCATAGAATGAATGACCGCTGGTCGAATCCCTATCCCGTCCGTACTCTATTCTCGACACGTGATCAGTTGTGTATGAGCTGCAATGTGTGATCTATATAGCAAAATTACCCTACCGCATAGCCCTCTCTGGTTCTGAGCTCAATGTACCAATCTCAGAGTCTCTGGAAAGTCCCATTGTATAGACCTTCGCTCGCCACGCACCCATCACTCTCTGTGTGAAAAACATACCCCTGACAGCTCCTTGTACCTACTTCCGAGCACAATAAACCTATACCCATCGTGTTCGCCATTTCAGCCCTGGGGAAAAACCTCTTGCTCTTGCACGATCAATGCCTCTCATTATCTTATACACATCTGTCAGGTCACCTCCCATCCTCCGTCGCTCCAAGGATAAAACACAAATTTCACTGAACCTGTTCCCATAAGACATGTTCCCCAATCCAGGCAACAACCTTGTAAATCTCTTCTGTTAATCGGGTTTGTCATCGGTCGCTGAAAGGCCCGAAGTGACTACTCCGCGCTTCATGGCTGAATAATAAATGCAATAAAATGGAAAACGGTGCTGAAACCCTGAGTTGACTCCTGATTGCTGCGTGAATTGGCACAGTGAATGGTTATCAATCCGAGACATAGATTCAGCCCCCTTTTCCAATGTTCCTATACGCCGACATGTGACGTCGCTTCTTATTTGCAAAATGCTGATTGATCCCATAGTTTGATCATTTCATGTGGATATCAGTCTCCCTCGTGTCGATGTTTCACTGTAATCTCGTGAAATGATTTTTGTTCAACTTGTATCTCCACCACAAAACAACAGATTGAAGGCCATATGTCAGTGAAGATGGAGTTGGTGCTGATTTTAAATTTGATCCAGGCACCCAGACCCAGTTGTTATCATTTAGATGGCTTAGTGAGGAGCAGAGAGGGTTAGCAGTACGGGGTAAGTTTCTCGGGCTCTGGGGTAAGGGAGGTGGGCTGATTTTCCAATATCATTGTGTGTTGATAGATTACACAGCGAGCTTATTCTCTCCTCTGAGACATAACTCAGCGAGAAATGGTCACCAGGGAAACAATTCCCAGAGGAATATTTTCATCAAAGAGTGGTGCGGATTCTTTAAGGGATGGGTCTGGGTGTTGTTGGCAAGGCAGGAATTTATCACCCCTCCCTTAACAAACCCCTCACTGAGCGGTTTGTGTTAAGGTCTCTCAAACATTCATTTCCGTAAGATGTATTTAATATATTGTACATATATATCATATATCCATATTTGCCACAGATCTGACAGAAGGCATCACCCAAACCAGAATAAAACTTGCAATTTGCCCCAACAACAAATAGGTACGACAAGTGAAAATATGATCTACACTTGTGCACGAGCCATGTCTCCCAAGGACATTGACTGTTCCATTGAGTGTGCAGACAGGTTCAGAGATGTGGAAGGCGATAGAGGCCTGGGAGTGTTACAGAGACAGTGAAGGGAGTAGCAATTGATATGGATACAGAGAGAGAGTGTCTGTAGAGGCCAGAAGGCCATAGAGAAACGGGGAAGGGTATAGTGCTTGAAGAGGGACAAAGAAACAGAGAACGTCTGGGGACTGGAGGAGGCTCCAGATTGCAGATGGGGGGCAGGAGCGGGGTTAAGAGTCCGGGAGCTGTGTAGTGGTGCAGGTGGTATTGGGAGAAGGCTGTGGTTACAGAGAAACAGATGGGTTTTGCTGCCGGAGCACTCATAGAGTCGGATGGGCGTGGGGGCAAGATGTCTAAAGAGACAGGGAGGGTGTGCATAGAATGGTTCCGGTTTCAGAGAGGGAGTGGTGTAGAGGCTAGAATATCAGAGACAGGGAAAGTGCCCTTCATTTTGTACTGTTCTCTCTTTTTAAAACGTTCTGAAGTTGTTTTATTTCCATTAACAGTCATGAATTATTAGGTCATTTATGTCCAATTATTGATGTTTCTCTCAGGGAGTTGGTATATAAACATGAAGACAGTCGTTCAGTCCACCCGGAACAGTATCTCTCCTCCACGATCAGATATCTGAATGACCTCTGGACCCATGAATACTGCCGCAACTTTTCTTCTCGTTTTGATTTATTATTGAGGAATGCAGTGGAACAGACAGATCTAGGAATAACAGTGCATAGTTCCCTGAAGGTGGAGTCTCATGTAGATAGGGTGGTGAAGAAGGCTTTTGGAACGCTGGCCTTTATAAATCAGAGCATTGAGTACAGAAGTTGGGATGTAATGTTAAAATTGTACAAGGCATTGGTAAGGCCAAATTTGGAATATTGTGTACAGTTCTGGTCACCAAATTATAGGAAAGATATCAATAAATTAGAGATAGTGCAGAGACGATTTACTAGGATGTTACCTGGGTTTCAGCACTTAAGTTACAGAGAAAGGTTGAACAAGTTAGGTCTCTATTCATTGGAGCGTAGAAGGTTGAGGGGGGATTTGATCGAGGTATTTAAAATTTTGAGAGGGATTGATAGAGTTGACGTGAATAGGCTGTTTCCATTGAGAGTAGGGGAGATTCAAACGAGAGGACACGATTTGAGAGTTAGGGGGCAAAAGTTTAAGGGAAACATGAGGGGGTATTTCTTTACTCAGAGAGTGATAGCTGTGTGGAATGAGCTTCCTGTAGAAGTAGTAGAGGCCAGTTCAGTTGTGTCATTTAAGGTAAAATTGGATAGGAAAGGAGTGGAGGGTTCTGGGCTGAGTGCGGGTAGGTGGGACTAGGTGAGATTAAGAGTTCGGCACGGACTAGGAGGGCGGAATGGCCTGTTTCCGTGCTGTAATTGTTATATGGTTATATGGTTATTTTATGCTTCTTATCCTAGTTCATAGACACAGTTATCTATTGCTCTGATCTCCGCCTGAAAACAGCAGATTGAATGACATATGTCATGTAATGTACATGCATGTTTAATTTCCCCCCCCCACGTAAAAATGTCCTAAAAGGGTGAGGGTGTGATGAGTAAACCAAGCTAACATGGTCCAGAGTTGACACCCCCCCCCCCCATGAACTATGCTGCTAATGAGAGATGAGAGAGATATATGCGCAGATGAGGGAGAGAGAAACATGATTTAATATTATGTCTCCTTGGCTGATAGTTTACCTTTGCTGTAAGGACACTTTCTTTTCCTGCTTGTGAAATCCATGAAGAGACAGCAAGGCGGGACCGGGGCCTAATGGACGGTCGGTGCCCTGCAAGAGGAGATAAAAAGCAGGTCTGCGAAGACGTAGGCAGATACTCCAGGGAGGCACACCACAGGACACTGAAAGAGAGTTGTGCACCCACGTGAAGGTGGGGATTTGGAGGATCGATCAGAGGCTCACAGTGTGTGAAGGTGCGACCGGTAGGGGGCTTGTTTGTCTGTCCACCCTTGCCTGGGTGACAGGCTCACCACTGAAGAACGGTCGTGCCCGGTATGGTCACAGTCGGTGACCGCAACAGGAAGACAACGGAAAGATCCACGGCAACGGGATCACCTCTCGCTCTCGCTCCCTCTCTCCCCCCTCTCTCTCTCTCTCTCTGCCTCTCTCCTCTCTCTCTCTCTCTCTCTCTCTCTCTCTCTCTCTCTCCTCTCTCTCTCTCTCTCTCTCTCTCTCTCTCTCCTCTCTCTCTCTCTCTCTCTCTCTCTCTCTCCAACGTTACACCCGAACTACCTCGACCTAACTCTTCACCATCGTAAAACTTTCCATTTACCCCGAGACTTTGAAAGAGCTTGGTTTTGATTACTATGTCTACACTTCTGTATATATCATTGCTAACCTGTTTCATATATTTGCATTTTTCAGTACTGTATTAGTTAGTTTACTAATAAACACTATTAGTTACAGTAATACCAGACTCCAAAGTGTATTCCATTTCTGCTCGTTCGGTAACCCGGTCACGGCGTACGTTACAAATCGGGGGCTCGTCCGGGACAAAATTGCTTTAATGACAAAAGTAGTGTTTTATCTCCTAGTTCCACTTTTTTTTCTTGCTGATCTTCGTCTCAGCTCTAGATCATTTGTTATTGTGGGGGTGGGGTAGTTGGTAGTGGTGGGAATGCTGGTCTGGTGTTTCTCGTAGAATACTCCTGGTAGGTTACTATTCTGCATTCTAAAGTTTGTGCACAAATCGGCCATTATGTGCCGGTGGTGGGGGAAAGGAACATGCATGTTGCAATTGCATTCGTTTGTTCTGTAGCAGGGTCTAACACTACACAGCCAGCTAATAATAGATAAGTCAGTGTGAAGAGCCTCCCGCTCTCCCCCCCCCCCCCCCCCCCCCCAACGTTACACCAGCAACTACGTCGACCTAAACTGAACGGAACTCTTCACCATCGTAAGACTATCCATTTACCCCTAGACTTTGAAACCGCTTGGTTTTGATTCCTATGTTTACACTTCTGTATATATCATTGCTAAACTGTTTCATATATTTGCATTTTATAGTACTGTGTTACTTAGTTCACTAATAAACACTATTAGTTACATTAATACCAGACTGCAACGTCTATTCCATTTCTGTTGGTTCGGTAACCCGGTCACGGTGTACGTGACACTACACAGGGTCTAACACTACACAGTCTGCTAATAATGGATAAGTCAGAAATACGAAACTGTGGTAATTACTCCCTCACAGTAGGGCAGCAGTTGTAATTGAACCTGAAATGCTGTCAACACAACCCATTTCCACCTCTATCGATCACTCCCCCCTACCCCCAAGATCACGGTGAACAAAATATACAAAGTTTTACACATCGATGTAGATAATAGCCTGTTTTTCCATCGGGGTTGGAGCTTGTACTAAGTATAATACTCACACCGCACACAGGACCCTCTCAACCCATTATCAAGCCTTGATTCAATTCCGTAGGAATATAATAAATATTAAACTATTGGCTACACAACCAATCTCCCTGCAGTTTTCCATGCACGTTGATTCCACACGCACACGCACAGACGCACAGACAGACAGACAGACACACACACACACACACACCGGGATGTTGGGATTGAACCCGTTCCTCGGGAATCCACTTCAATCAATAATCAGACAGTTCTTTGTACAAACGCCCAGCGCCCTGCAGGACCAAACACACAATGCTGCAGGAATTTGGCAGTTCCAGCATCACCTATGGACGATGCAGGGCGAGACCCTTCACCAGGACTAGAAATGAAGGGGACAATATTCCAGAATAAGAAGAAGAGGTGAGGGGTCGTCCGCTGAACCGAAAGGACAGTGATGGTGATATCAGCCGTGACCGCATTGTTGTTCAAACCCAGCTAGCGACCAGTGCCTGGATCTAGTCCGTTCCCCGTGAAGCGTCACCAAAACTGAGGTCCTGCACGCAATCGCAGAGATCCCAGGAGCCAACGGGGGATGGGGTGAAAAATTCAAAATAAAATTCATTCAGAATGAAAATGTTTTACAAGGTAAAGCCTGCAATGCCTCGTTAATCTTTCAGGAAGGGGTGGGCAGCGGGAAAGACTGTCGGCTCTGTCTGGAGTCCAGAAGATTATCTTGTGGGCAAAAGCGAAGTTTCGTCTCTTTGTTCCTTATTTTCCTTGCTGACTTTTGCCATCACTGCGAGAACGGTTAAGGTGGTGCTGGGGTAGTTGGTGGAAGTGCTGGTCCGGAGTTTCTCGTAGAATAGTCCTGGTAGGTTACTATGCTGCATTCTAAGACTGTGCACACATCGGCCATTATGTGCCGGTAGTGAGGGAAGGGAACTTGCATGTTGCAATTGCATTCATTTGCTCTGCAGCAGGGTCTAAAACTACACAGTCTGCTTAAAATAGATATGTCAGAAATACGAAACTGTGGTAATTACCTTCTAGAGCAAACACGAGGAAATCTGCAGATGCTGGAAATTCAAACAACACACACAAAATGCTGGTGGAACACAGTAGGCCAGGCAGCATCGAAAAGGAGAAGCACTGTCGACGTTTTGGGCCGAGACACTTCGTCAGGACTTCCTAATTACTTCCTAATAAGTTTTTTCAGCAGTTCTAATGAACCAGAAATACTCTCAGAACAACCCACTTCTCCCTCCATCGATCACTACCGCCCTCCACAGGCCAGTTCATGGTGAAAAACATACTGACAGTTTTGCAGATCGATGTAAGTAATAGCTTGTTTCTCCATCAGGACTGTCGGCTGTACTACATATTGACACCTCACTGGAGCCATTCTCAACACATTCTCAAGCAGTGAATCATTTTCACAGGGCTGTAGTAAACATTAAAACATAGGCCACACACCCATCACCCAGCAAGTTTCCTGCAACTCGGCTTGTTTCCCATGTTTCCATCTATATACAGATGTACCGACTAGAGAGGATGCAATATTAGATCTCCCAATAGGAAACAAGTTAGGCCAGGTGACAGAAATGTGTGCAGGGGAACACTTTTGTTCCAGGGATCATAACATCATTTGTTTCAACTTGATCGTGGATAACGATAGACATGATGCTTGGGTTGAGGTTCTAAACTGGGAAAAAGGCCAATATTGAAGAAATGAGGAAGAATATAAAAAAAGTGGATTTGTACAGGTTGATCTTTGGCAAGGATGTCGTTGGTAAGTAGGAGGCCTTGAAAGGAGAAATTTTGAGAGTCCAGAGTTTGTATGTTCCAGTCTGGATTAAAAGCAAAGTGATTAAGGTTAAGGACATTAGTTCTCTCGGGATAGTGGAACTCTGATAAAGAAGAAGAGAGAGATGTATAACATGTGTAGGAAACAGGGAGCAAACAAGGTACTTGATGTGTATAAAATGTGCAATAATACTTAGGAAAGAAATCAGGAGGGCTAAAAGAAGACATGAGGTAGCTTTGGCAGTCAAGGTGAATGATAGTCCAAAGTGCTTCTACAGATATGTTAAGAGCAAAAGGATAGTAAGGGATAAAGCTGGTGCTCTTGAAGATCAGAGTGGTCGGCTATGCATGGAACCAAAAGAAATGGGGGAGACCTTTAATGGGTTTGTTGCGTCTGTATTTACTAAGGAAACTGGCATGGAGTCAATGTACGTGCAGCATGTATATCACACACACACACACACACACACACACACACACACACACATACACACACACACACACTCACACACACACACACACACACACACACACACACACACACACACACACACACACACACACACAGACACACACACACACACACACACACACACACACACACACACACACAGATTTTCTTGCTGGCAAAAGTGACGTTTAATCGCCTTGTTCCTCATTTTCCGGGCGAGAACTGTTGTTAGGTTGGGGGTGAGGTATTTGGTAGTGGTGTGAATGGTCGTCCGAATATTCTCACAGAATTGACCTGGCGAGTAACTGTGCTGTATTCTACAGACTGTGCACACATCGACCATTCCCTGCTGGTCCTGGAGGAAGGGAAGGGAAGGTGCATGTTGCAAATGCATTGGTTTGCTCTGTAGCAATGTCTCAATCTACAGTGTCTGCTAATTATAGAAAACAGAATGGGAATCTGTGGTCATCATTTCCTCATGTTTTTTCTGCAGTTGAAATTGAACCAGAAAAAAAGAAAACGGTCAAAGCAACACAGTATCTCCTGTATAGAACATGTAACATACAGCACAGTACAGTCCCTTCGGCCCACAATGTTGTGCCGACCCTTATCTCCTCCTCCCATATAAACCCTAACTTAAATTCCTCCAAATACCTGTCTAGTAGTCTCTGGAATTTCACTAGTGTCTCTGCTTTCACCACTGTCTCAGGCAGTGCATTCCAACGCACCAACCACTCTCTGAGTGAAAAACCTTCCTCTAATATCCCCCTTGAACTTCCCTCCCCTTACCTTAAAGCCATGTCCTCTTGTACTGAGCAGTGGTGCCCTGGGGAAGAGGCGCTGGCTGTCCACTCCATCTTAATATTTGGTACAGCTCAATCATGCCTCCTCTCATCCTCCTCCTCGCCATAGAGTAAAGCCCTCGCTCCCTTAATCTTTGATCATAATGCAAACTCTTTAAACCAGGCAGCATCCTGGTAAATCCCATCTGTACCCTTTACAACGCTGCCACATACTTTCTATAGCGAGGCGAACAGGACTGGACACAATACTCCAAGCAACACACACACAAAATGCCGGTGGAACGCAGCAGGCCAGGCTGCATCTATAGGGAGAAGCACTGTCGACGTTTCGGGCCGAGACTCTTCGTCAGGACTAAGGAAAGGTAGTAAGAGATGTAAGCGCTGTAATCAATACTGACAGTAGGTCTATATTTTCCTGTGTCATTTCTGCTCAGACGGGTTATGTTCAGATTAGGTTTTTCAGAAAGCAGAGATATTGTCTCGGTCAGGTGTCTTCTAACCGTCTCTTATCTGAATTGTGTCCTTAGCGTCACAGGTGAATACAACTTTATTGTTCTCTTCCTGAGGACTGTAAGAGTTGATGTTTACATTGACACGAGACACGGGCTCTGTCAATAGAACTGAAAGAGGAATGGAATTGCTCCTTCCCACTGCAGTCCGATCTTATCAGTTGGGCTCTGTAGACCCGGTTACAATCGGGACCGACAGATTGGCCTGAATGGCAAATGACGTGGAGCTTATGAAAAGAGGTTCCCGGCTACAGTCGTACGGAATCATGGAGAAGACGCCTTTTATTTCGTTTGCCTCTTTTTCCTTGCCTGCATATTTTAATTTGATTTAAGATTGGTTCGTTCGATACGTCCAGCGGCTGAATTTCAGTCACAAAGGGATCGATTCCTTCACCTCGTGAAGTCACGCCCGCCCTGCTCGGAGATCTGTACTCTGAGAAACACAGAGATCTACTTCTCAAAACTTCAGGAGCTTCACTGCACAGTCGGTGGCGATTCCAAATGAAGCTGCCGGTGTGAAGAGAAGCGGTGGGCAATCCTGCTTACAAGCATTGGGCACAGAATGTCCCTCTGTGACAGAGGCAGATAAACCGGCACGTTTCTCCATTATTTTAGCTTCAGAGTTGAAATGTTCCGGCAAGCATGGGACATTATTCGCGGTTGACTTAAATGATCATCTAAGTCAAATTGGTATTAAAATAAATCCGGTATTTTGACTTATAAATATGTCTCTGCCATAATGTGGGCGTTGGGAGCGGACCCAAAAGCCAGACACAGACACTAAACTACCAGGAACAGGACTAGGCGTGAGAAGGAAGCGGGGGAAGACAAGAAGAGAGGACGCTGGACATGACACCGGCCCCGAACGGGACAAGGACTCCGAGCCTGGGCTGGGACCTGACTAGGATAAGAAACCAGGACATAGAACTGGGGACTAGGAGCCTGGGCTGGGACCTGACTAGGATAAGAAAACAGGACATGGAACTGGGGAGTAGGAGCCTAGGCTGGGACCTGACTAGGATAAGAAACCAGGACATGGAACTGGGGACTAGGAGCCTTGTCTGGGACCTGACTAGAATAAGAAACCAGGACATGGAACTGGGGACTAGGAGCCTGGGCTGGGACCTGACTAGGAGAGGGAACCAGGACATGAAACTGGGAACTAGGAGCCTGGGCTGGGACCTAACTAGGACAGGGAACCAGGACATGAAACTGGGAACTAGGAGCCTGGGCTGGGACCTAACTAGGACAGGGAACCAGGACATGGAACTGGGAACTAGGAGCCTGGGCTTGGGCTCCGAGCCAGAGACTGGACAAGGACCCAGAACCTGCGTCTGGACTCGGGCTCGGACTCCAGAACCCGGCGAGGACAAGGCTCCAGGCAGAGGTGAGGAGAGGCGGGACAAGGCTCCAGGCAGAGGTGAGGAGAGGCGGGGCAAGGCTCCAGGCAGAGGTGAGGAGAGGCGGGGCAAGGCTCCAGGCAGAGGTGAGGAGAGGCGGGGCAAGGCTCCAGGCAGAGGTGAGGAGAGGCGGGGAAGGCTCCAGGCAGAGGAAAGGCAAAGCGAGGGAAGGCTCCAGGCCGAGACAAGGCGAAGCGAGACAAGGCTTCAGGCGAGGCAAGGCTCCAGGAGGAAGGTGCAGAGAAGGGACACAGACAGGGGGTTTGGAGAGGAACAATCCAGCAGCCAGAGGCTGAATCCTGAAGCTATTTATGAGGCCAGCCCAAACACGAATCAGCTGCTTCAACAGAAGCTGAAGAAACATGAAAAAACTGGAATAAGGAACTGACCGTGAATCGGACCGTGAACATCAATTGAAATTTCACGAAACGGACCATGACAGTCTCCTAAGGCCCTCTGGTATATATGCTCCATCTTCCGCGTCCCTGACAACCCAGCTTTTTTTTCTGGACGATTGAAGTGGACAGTATAGAATAGCGTGAAAATTGCAAAATAAAATTGCTCAGATGTCGAAGCGGTGGTTGGATGTGGAATATCGACAGAAACTTTCACTTGCCCGGCACTGTAATCGTTACCGACAGGCCGCTGTGTTTCATGGTAACTTTGTTCTCAACCTGACAAGTATAATTCTACGGTCAACGTTGATTACTGACTCGGTGGCGTAGTCCTGTCCTGTCAGCACATAACTTGTCCCATTGAGCCCTCTATTGGCATAATCTGTAATCATTGTTTCTGTATTCAGTTATCCGGAAGATAATTTGACGTAATGAGCTACCTGCAAACTTACTTTTCACTTGAAGGTAGATCTCAGCGCCGTCACAACTGAAATCATTGCTCACGGTACATTTATATTTTCCTGTGTCCTTTCTGTGAAGATGGGCTACGTTCAGATCAGCCTTTTATGAAGATTGAGACCTCCTGTCATTATCCTGGATGGTTTGTTATCATTTATCCATGTCCGTCTTTGAGGAATTCCCTTGTTCGTCACAAGTGACTTCACCCTTAACGTTGTTTTCCATAGGACTTCAACTTCCACCCTGGGTAGATGAATCCTGAAATCAGAACAGGATTACCCAAACACAACGGATTTAAACTTGCAATTCTGTCCCATCCACAAATAGTAACGCAGCGGGTAAAAATTGCATCTTCACAACAGAAGGTCCAGATCTCCCCGGGAAACTTAATTTGTTTCGTTAACAGTGTGGGCAGTAACAGAGATGGGGAAGGTTATCGGGACCGGAGAGGGTTACAGAGACCCTAATGGAAACAGCAATTAAGGTGTTTACAGAGACAGGGTGGTTGTAGGGGACAGAAATGAGGAGATGTGTAATGCTTGCCGGGTGCTTCAGAAACAAGGAAGGGTAAAGGGGAGGGGAGGTTCGGAGAGAGGGGTGTACGGTCTTGACGGATTTACAGACAGAGAACGGTGAGACCCGGCGTGGAGTGGGAGACCGCATTGCTGGGACATAAGCTTCGATCACCTGAAAAATCCGGATCTCCCAGTGGTCACCCATCAGGACGGGTTACATGAAGGTATCTTTCCTTTTATATTTAAATTGGATTCGACTGAATTTTATGACAACGTAGGCGCTGGGGATGTTGGAAATATCAAGAAAAAGGAAATCCCGGAATACACTCAGATGGTCAGGCAGCCTCTGTGGAGAAGGAATGTTTAAGATTTCAAGTCAAAGATCCTCTGTCAGAACTGCTGGACGAATCCCTTCGGCCCCATGTCCCACCCGCTCCGGTGAAGGTTAATTTTATATTTTACTGCCGCTTTGTTGTTCCCCGCCTTCCCGTCCTGCATTGCAATCTCGACTCCTGCTTCTCCTTTTACAGATGCTGACCGACCTGCTAAGTGTTTCCAGCGGTTTGTGTTTCTACCCCTTAATGTTATGTTACTCCTACCCCCGGTAACTGGCTCCAAGATTGGTTCGCTCACTGTCTCCGGCGGCTGTATTTTATTCACAAAGGGGTAGCTTCCTTAACTTAGTGAAGTCAGGCTTGCACTGCTCGGGGATCTGTATTCTGAGAAACGCATCTACTTCTCAGAACGTCAGGAGTTTCACTCGACAATATGTGGTGATGTCGAGTGAAGCTGCTACTGTGAAGAGCGGCTTTGAGCGATCCTGATGACAAGCACCGGCCCTCGGTTACTGAGGCAGAAAGACCGACATGGCACTCCATAATTTTAACCGGAGAGTTCTACCTGCTCTTTAGTTCCCTATCCTCTGGGAAACATTAAATATTATTCGCCTTACACTTACATGAATATTTTCAATTTCCGCAAATTGACCTCGAAATAAATCCCTCCAGACCCCCTGTGATATCTGCATTTCTGCTCCATATTCACTACATATATTTTTTCCCTCTGGTGACCGACGTCGACAGAAGACCACAACATGAAAATTGCAAAATTGCAAAATAAAATTACTTAGACGTTTAAGTTGTCCATTGAAGTGGAATATCGGCAGAAACTTTTATTTACGCGACAGGCTGATCTTTACAGAAAAGCCGCTGCGTTTCACCGTTACGTTGTTCTGAACCTGGCAAGTACAATTTCCACTGGCAACGTTGACAACTGACTCGATGGTGTCGCCCAGTCCTGTCTGCTGTCAACTCCACTGCGCCATCTAGAGTCAGCATTGGGAACTGACTGGGCAGAAAAAGTTAATTTCAGACTTGTGACAGTATCTGTGACAACAGGACCCTGCGGCTGAATCCTGATATTGCCTGATCCATCTACAACAGAAGTAGAGATTGTATGCTGTTTCTGTGATCGGTGATATTGAGTGTAAACTAACGTAATGAGCTACCTGCATACCTATAAGATATTGCTTCGGTTAGATATCTTCTCAGCATGCTCTATCTGAACTGAGCCCTTAGCGTCACAGGGGAAAACAACTGTATCGTTGTTTTTCTGAGAGTGTAATAGTTGATGTTTCCATTGACACGAGACACGGGCTCTGCCAATAGAACTAAAAGAGGATTGGAATTATTCCTTTCTGCTGTAGTCCAATCATTTCAGCTGGGAAGCTGTAGATCAAGTTACGATCGTGACCGACGTATTGGTGTTCATGGTAAATGAATGACAGCCCATGAAGAGGAGGGCGCGGCGTCAGTTCCACCGCGTCATGGAGAGGGCATGTGATTTACTTTTTTTCGATGGCCGAAGGCTCTGCTCCTGCACTGTACAGCTCTACGTGTGATAGCAAATTGTTTTCATCGGAGGGAGAGTCACGAGCGAAGCGACGTAATCATCAAATAAATGTTCGGCCTTTGAGAAACCAAAGGGCCATGAGCCAGTAATCATCAGACGATCAGAGGTGGAGAAGGTCAGTAACTTTAAATTTATGGGAGCCACTCTCTCATCAGATCAGGCCTGGAACCACCGCAGAGATGTAATTGCGTGCAAAGCACGAGAACGGTTTTAATTCCTCAGGAGCCTGACGAGATCCGGCATGTCATGAAGTACATCGGCAAACCTCTGTGGATGTGTTGCGGAAAGTGCACTGAGAGTCTGCAGTCAGACATCGTGTGGGAAGACCAATGGCTTCGAGCGGCAAATCACCCAGCAGGTGGCGCAGTCGTCCCAGTACGTCACGGGCACAACCCTCCAAACCACTGAGCAGATCCACGTGAAACGCCTCAGAGAAAAATCATCATCCACCATCACAAAGATCCTCACGACCCAGTATGTGCACTTTTCCCGCCGCTGCCATGAGGTAGAAGGTAAAGCTGCCTCGGGACTGGCAGCACCGGAATCAAGAACAGTCACTGACCCTCAACCATCAGACTCTTCACCAAAAGGAGGTTACCACGCTGATTTAAGGACCCTGTTATCCTGTTATCTCATAGTCGTGATTCCTTGTTATTTATTTATATCTGCATTTGCACAGTTACACTGATCCTGTTTAGAGTTACAGTTCTATAGATTTGCTAATATGACCACAGTAAAAGAATCTGAGGGTGCTTGTGGTGACGTGTATGTATGTACACTGATAATATATTTTACTTTGACTTTGATTTACTTGCTAAGTTGAACAATAATCCTTCAGCTGTCACGTGACAGTCAGACCCCCGTCTCTGAGTCAGTAACTCAGGTGTCATTTGCCTATTAAAATACTGTCCAAATTGCAGCCCC
Organism: Hemitrygon akajei; assembly: GCF_048418815.1. NCBI lineage: Eukaryota > Metazoa > Chordata > Chondrichthyes > Myliobatiformes > Dasyatidae > Hemitrygon > Hemitrygon akajei. Next base: position 2,321,291 of record NW_027331961.1, read on the forward strand.
GATCTGACCTTCCTCTCGCTGTGGTGGACTTTACCTGTGCGGATTGGTGAGACAATCGTCTCTATTCTCCGGGCGAACGTAGCTGCAGAATAAACAAACAGACAGACAGACGAAGCACATAAATGCGTAAATCGATGACAAAGATGAATGAACGAATGATTAAATTAATCCAGGAACTTGTAGACCAGTGAGTCTTACTTCAGTGGTGGACAGTTTGTTGGGGAAGATCCCGAGAGGCAGGATTTATGGTCATTTGGAGAGACACAATCTGATTAGGGATAGTCCGCATGGATAGTCTATTCCACTGATCAAATTCATCAGCTTTGCCTCCAACTCCACCTGTCCTCAACTTCACTTGGTCCATTTCTGTCACTTCTCTGCTCGGCTCTCCTCTGACATTCCCCGTTCCCTTTTCCTTCTCTCACTTTATCTCCTTCCCTGCCCATCGCCTCCATCTGGTTCTCCGCTCCCTTCCCTTTCCTCCATGGTCTTATTTCCTTTCCCGTTATATTCCCCCATCTCAGCACTTTATCTCTTCCTGATCTCCACATCACCCTCTCTCTCCAACCTCCCCAGGATTTACCGATTTGTGCTAAAACCACCATGATACTTGTCTTCAGAGATGCTGGAGTTTCAAGCCAAAATACCCGTGTTCTCCACATTGCCGAAAAAAATCCTCCCGAATATCAGCATTAGCAAAACAAATGCCGCTTAATCACTATTTCTGCAATATGGAAGCGACAGCAAGATCAGATTGGCCGTGATATTCACGCTGGTTGGAGTGGGAAGAAGGGGCCAGGCTGTTTGTTTCACGCCCCGTGTTTACCGAACTTATTAATGACCGTTTCACGTGTCCACTTTGCGAACTTGAAATGGAAGTGGAAATCTGAATTTTCGGCAACTATCTTGTCAATGTCTCTCAGCGTTCATTCATAAGTATTGTTTCAGGAATCGCGAATTTGACACATCTTCATAGATCATCTGGTGGCGCGAGATCTCAAGGCATCTTGACTTAACCTAAGTGTAATGTGCTCTGGATTCCATGTGTGATGTCCTTCCGGCACTGCGAGGTTGCAAAAATGTTACGTACTTTTATTATCCAAAGTATTTGTTATAAACCCACAAGGATCCTTGTCTTCAGAGCATCTCACAGTTTCATGCCAAAGTAACGGTGTTCTCCGCATTGCCCAACAAAAACCTCCTGAATATCAGCATTAACAAAACAAATGACATTCAATCACTATTTCTGCAAAGTAGCTTTTGCTTAGTGTATCAGCGGGAACAGCGGCTGTTTTTGCAAAACGTCCTCTTAAAGATCGGCATTAACAGAACAGCAACTAACAAGCGGAAGACATGCTACCCGTTTGCAGAACAAATGTAAAGGCGCGATAATGCAGAGGTGTCTCTCATTTATAGCCCCAATATAATTTCCTGCATATGCGAAGGGTATTGCTGCATTAGGCAGCTTCACTTCGTAGAATTTCAGTGGCTGGGCTTGACAAAAGGAGAAACACAACTGCACCCGGCGATAAATGACGCCGGCGGCAATACAGTGACGGCCAGACTTTCACTGGCAAAGTTGAAAGAGCGTCAGTGCAGAAGTCAGGCGGGACGCTGTCACCACAAGGGGGCAGTGTGGAAGATACAGACACGAGTTCAGAATGGGTGCATTGGCCACGCGCGACCCTGAGCCGCCCAACTTTGCAGTCAGATTCAATCTCGAGTATCTTTTCTGTGTCCTTCACATCGCCCATCCGATTTAAAAACATTGCACTACTGGCGATATAGGGCGACAATTTCCGTCAGCTCACTGATCTACAAGATGTATATTTTCTTAACCTTTATCGCCGCAGTCTTCGGCCAATTAAGCACAAAAACAGACACACGAATTCTAAACATGCACCGGCGATCAAATGAAGTCCACGTGAACAGCAACGACTCGTCGAAGATAAACTCCCAGCAATGCCACCATTGCACCTGGAAGTGAGGGGAATTCCGCCAGAGAAGCGAGATCGACCAGGGGAGGACTGGGTGCGGTGGGTATCAGGCCAGAGTGAAGCTACGGGAGCACGACCACTGTCTCATCGCATCTTCCTGGCCAATGTACATTCTTTAGAGAGCAGAGCTCAGGGCCTAAGGACAAGATTGCTGTTTCGAAGGGACACAAAGGATTTCTGAGTCCTCTCTTTCACTGAGACGGCTCACCCGCCACACTCTGAATGTCGCGCGCCAGCCCAAAGGCTTCTCAGTCCACCAGCTACCTGATAGGCTGCATCAGATAAGAACAGAGCAGCGGCGACTTCTTCATGATAAACCATGGATTCGGAGCGCAACTGGGTGTCTCTTCCATGTCCACTGCATATGCGTTCCGATCCTCTAATTGAGGATCCCCAATCGCTATTGCACTCCCCTTTCACCATCCCCTTCTGGGCCACAGAGCCAGTCTCAGTACCTTCCCCCCGGTAATCTCCACAACCGGCAACCCACCAAATGCATCTGAAGCGGTACACCTGCTATTGAGGTGTACGGCCACAAGGGGTCACTGCTCCGGCTGCCGATCCCCTCTGCCTCTCCTGCAGGTCACCTGTGATACTGTCGCCTTCCTCTCGGGTGGCTCCCTCCCTGTTGCTTCTACCTATCACCTCCTCATTGTCCCGTGTGATTCGAAGCTCATGGAACAGCAGCTCCCGTTCCTTAACATGCTCCCTCAGGAGCTGCACTGATGCACGTTGTGCAGATGTATTCATGCGGGGGTTAGAGGTGGTATCTCAGTTTCCCTAAATCTCACACAAGGAAATGACACTGACTCCGCATCTATTCTCAGCGCACTGGCTATGTAATAACAAAAATCAAGATATCAACTTACTTGAAACTTCATTCCTTACTCCGAGCATGCGGCTGTGTTTGTCCAAGCGTGTTCTCGATAAGCCTGTTTTACAAAAGCCGGACCACTCTAACAATTCACCACTCCAGCAATGGTCGTTCCAACAATGGAGAATCATTCTACATTGGCAGGCCAATTCAGAGAAGTCCCGTCATTGCTGTCATAACCGCCAGGTGGCGCAACGCGTCCTCAGTTTATTGGTAAGTAATATATGCATAAAATGTATAAAGTATTTAGGTAAGTAAACAAGCGAATGAAAAAATAAATAAATTAAATAATGAAAAAAAATGAACTAACAAATAAAAAAAAGAATTATGAGCTCGCTTTCATGGGTCCATGTACCGCTCAAAAAAATCTGATTGCAGAAGATATTGGTAGCTCATAGAGCGTGGGTCTTCCGGCTCATGTACCTACCTTCCAGATGGCGATAAGGAAACGAGAATATATCCAGGATGAGAGGAATGAGACCAGATCACATCCCGGATGGTGGCAATGAGATGAAAGCATATTCCGTTTTGTACTAATAGGAAGGTTGTATATCCCATATGGTTGTAGTGAGACAAGAGCAAATACCTGACGGTGATCGCCCTTAATTATGGACCTGGTATTCCTGAGGAGCCATCTTTTGAAGATTTTCTCGATTATGAAGAGGCTTGCACTGTGATGAATGTGATTGCTGTACACAACCCTATGCAATCTGTGTCGATCCTGTACATTGAAGCCTGTACACAAGACGGTGATGGAAACAGTCCGAATACTCTCCGCCTTGCATGTGCGAACATTTCCCAGTTTTTGGTGACATACCGATACCAAATCTTTTCAAGCTTTGTGGGCCGAAGGGCCTTTATTGTGCTGTAGGCTTTCTCTGTTTCTATGTTTCTATCACCTGATGGAATACAGCCGCTGACGTGCCTTTCTTTGTGAATGTATAACTATGTGAGATCAAGCAGAGATTCTCTCAGAAGGAGCTTAAACCTGCTCACCCTCTCCACCGCCGACCCTTCAATGAGGACTGGTGTGTGATCTCCCGACTTCTCCTTCGCGGCGTTCACAATCACATCCTTGGTCTTGCTGTCCTTGTGTGCAAGATTATTGCGGCGACAACACTCAGCCAGTCTATCTATCCCGGAGGGAAGTACTTTTGAGGAACATTCCACATGATCTGGTAGAAGAAGACACCAGAGTATCGAGGGCCGAATAGCCTTCTGCTTCTCCAGCGTTTTTGGTTCGTTCATTCTCCGCCTTCTCGCTCTGCGCTCCAGTCAGCTCCGGCTTTTCAGATAACGGGCTCTCGGGATCTCTCATGGAGACCAGGAAATGAGGCTCACTCTCTGAATGTAACAGAGACAGGCGCCGCTCTCTCGGGATCGCGTGGATGACGTTCACTTTACTCTCTCTCTTTCTCTTCATGTCGGTGGGTGAGATAAACTCTCTTTGAGATCAGTATCGGATTCCACACAGCAGCAGATAGTCGTAGAACAGCAGACAGGATCTGATGTCGATCTGAGCAAAGTACAGACTCTCTGATCCAATCAGCGCTGCCGCTCGTGACGTCAGAATCCAGATATCTGACCCGCAAACCAGGAAGTGCGGCTCAGTCTCCGAGTGTAACTGAGATCGGCGCTGCTCTCTCGGGATGTCGGGACTGCCCTTCGCAGCTCTCGTTCTTTGTCTCCACATAACGGCGGGTGAGTGTCACTCTCTCGAACCCTCAGTTGCGGATAACCATCAGAGTGGCGGGTAGTAGGAGGCATGAAGATCAGGTAATAAGGATCGACCTTACTGAGCTAAGAACAGATCCAGGGTATCTGTACAGATTGAGTTTAGTGCAGTTCCCAAGTCTATCCGCGTCTGTCGCATTTCCTCATATGATTTTCTCTTTCTCAGGTGAGTCCCAGCAGTTTACTATTATCGTTGAGCACAGCCAGATAAATGTCACCGCTGAGGCTGATGCGCTTTTTTCAGTGCGGCCGTCATCCAACGTCAAGAATGGAAACTGGGTTTTTACTAAGAAAACAGTCGCCCAGTGGATCGGTCAAACCGGGTCTTTAAGTAATGAGTACACATCGCGGGCAGAGTTATTCACTTCCAACGGGTCGCTTCTGCTGAAGTCGGTGAGCATGTCGGACAGCGGGGAATACCGTGTGACTATGGTTCCGAACAGCGGCTCCATGACATCAGAGACCGTCACTCTGCGTGTCACTGGTAAGTGAGACAGAGTCATGCGATCTCGGACAATAACTTTCATTTTATTCCTGTGGTGAAAGAATACAATACAACCTTTACGGTGATTGCAGAACCTGGACTCCAGTGAACTCTGCCAGACCTGCTCTCGGACTGTTCAGTTCTCACTGTTGTGCGTGGCTGTGTATCGCCGTTTCTGTTTGCGGGCTGCTCGCACTTGTTCGTGCCGGATGTCAGTTCCGTCTTCTAGTCCATCAAGTAATCATTTGTTCTGTATGTTACTCTATTTTTGAAAACGGTCTGTTTCTCCAGTCAGCTGGAAATGATTAGTTCTAAATCATCTAGCGGAAAGTTTAACGATGTTTCCCTCCCCAGTGCCGCCCACATGTCTATGACAGTATAGAAACATAGAAACATAGAAAACCTACAGCACAATACAGGCCCTTCGGTCCACAAGGCTGTGCCGAACATCTTCCTGCCTTAGAAATTACTAGGCTTACATATAACCTCCATTTTTCTAAGCGCCACTTACCTATCCAAAAGTCTTTTGAAATCCCCTATCTTATCCGCCTCCACCACCGTTGCCGGCAGCCCATTCCACGCACTCACCACTCTCTGCATAAAAGACTTACCCCTGATATCTCCTCTGTACCTACTCCCCGGCGCCTTAAAATTGTGTCCTACCATAGCAACCATTTCAGCCCTGGGAAAATGCCTCTGACTATCCACACAATCAATACTTCTCATCATCTTGTACACCTCTATCAGGTCACCTCTCATGCTCCGTCCCTCCAAGGAGAAAAGGCCGAGTTCACTGAACCTGTTTTCATTAGGCATGCTCCCTAATCCAGGCAACAACCTTCTAAATCTCCTCTGCACCCTTTCTATGGCTTCCACATCCTTCCTGTAGTGAGGAGACCAGAATATAGACAGCATCTGTAGTACTTTGCTTTAAGCAGAATATATCTCCTTGGAGCCATCATTTCAGCACAGTACGTTACACGTGATACATGAGCTGTGGTATTTTTACAGAAGCCGTATCCAGGCCCAACACCACATCGAATGACGCTGACTCAGTAGAACACAATGACACAGTTAGTGTGGAGTGCACGGCAAGAGGGAGACATGCTTCCTATTGGTGGTTAATGAAAAGCAGGACAGTTAGCTCTGACGTTACGATTACGTGAGCACCACATCGACTGAACGTTTACCGCCAGTATCACTGTATTAGCCCATGTGTCAAACACTGATTATATTTTAAATGGAGAAAAATACAACAAAAAAGAATGATGTGCGACGGGACTTGGCAGTCCTTTGTGTAGGATTGTCTAAAGGTTAGAGGTTGAGTCTGTTGTGAGGAAGGGAAATACGATGTTAGCATTCATTTCAAGGGGACAAGAATATAAAAGTAAGCATAGAATATTGAAAGTTTATAAAGCACTGGCGAGGCCTCACCTGGAGTATTGTGAACAGTTTTTGGCCCCTTACCCGAGAATGGATGTGCTGAAATTGGAGAGGGTTCAAAGGGGGTTCACGGAAATGATTCCAGGATTGAAAGACTTGTCATAATATGAGCCTTTAATGTCTCTGAGCCTGTATTCACTAGAATCCAGAAGAGTTGAGAGGAAGGAGACTGGCTATCAGGTCACCCCTCATTCTTCTGAATTCCAGTGAATACAGACCCAAAGCATCAAATGTCCGTCATATGAAAACAATAGACTCATGTGAGTGAACTTCCTTTGAAGCCCTTCAGTTTCAACACATCCTTTCCAAGAACAGTGCCCCAAATCTGCTCACAATACTCCAGGTGAGGCCTCACTGGTGCTTAAACAGTTGAAAGATCACATCATTGCTTTTACAATCTCGTCCACATGAAATGAATGCTAACACCGCCTTCTCCCTGTATTCCTTGATGCCCTGACCAATAGAAAATCTATCAACCTCTGCGATAAATATACATAAAGACTTGGTCTCCACCCCTGCTTGTGGCAAACAATTCCAAATATTTACTACCTCTTCTGAAGAAATACCCTTTCAGATCCCTACTAAAACGAGGTTTCTCTGTTATTAGCTGTGTCATCTTGACGTTGACTCTCCCACCACAGGAATCATCCTCTCCACATCCACTCTATCTGTGTCCTCTGGTCCTAGACTCCCCCATTATAGGAAACATCCTCTCCACATCCACTCTATCTGTGTCCTCTGGTCCTAGACTCCCCCACTATAGGAAACATCATCTCCACATCCACTCTATCTGTGTCCTCTGGTCCTAGACTCCCCCACTACAGGAAACATCCTCTCCACATCCACTCTATCTGTGTCCTCTGGTCCTAGACTCCCCCACTATAGGAAACATCCTCTCCATATCCACTCTATCTGTGTCCTCTGGTCCTAGACTCCCCCACTATCAGAAACCTAATCTCCACATCCACTCTATCTGTGTCCACTTGTCCTAGACTCCCCCACTATAGGAAGCATCCTCTCCACATCCACTCTACCTGTGTCCTCTGGTCCTTGTCTCCCCCACTGTTGGAAACATCCTCTCCACATCCACTCTATCTGTGTCCTCTGGTCCTAGACTCCCCCACTATAGGAAACATCCTCTCCACATCCACTCTATATGTGTTATCTCTTCCTAGAATCCCCCACGATAGGAAACATCCTGTCAACACGGTTGAAAGACTTTGGGAGAAGGGGATGGTTAATCTGAGACCTTAATCTCAGAGCGTGGGAGGCCCTGGAAACATCCTCTCCACATACTCTAACAAGGCCTCTCACCACTCGATAGTTGTCTGTGACGTCACCCCTCATTCTTCTGAATTCCAGTGAATACAGACCCAAAGTCATCAAATGCTCTTCATATGACAACCGTTGAACGATAGAGTCATATGAGAGAATTTCCTTTGAAGCCGTTCAACTTCAACACATCCTTTCCAAGACAAATGACCTAAATCTGCTCACAGTACTCCGGGTGTCTTTTACAATGATGTGAATAAGATTTAAAATGAGATTTACAAGGATGTTGTCTGAATTGGGGACCATGCCGTATGAAAATAGGTTGAGTGAACACGGCCTTTTCTCCTTGGAGCGACGGAGGATGAGAGGTGACCTGATAGAGGTGTACAAGATGATACGCTGCGTTTTTCGTGTGGATAGTACAGAGGTTTAAGGTACCGCGGAGTAGGTACAGAGGAGATGTCAGGGGTAAGTGTTTTACTCGGAGAGAGGTGAGTGTGCGGAATGGGCTGCCGGCAACGGTGGTGGAGGCGGATACGATAGGGTCTTTTAAGAGACGTTTCACAGGAACATGGAGCTCAGAAAAATAGGGGGCTATGGGGAAGTCTAGTAATTTCTAATGTAGGGACATGTTCGGCACAGCTTTGTGAGCCGCAGGGCCTACACTACTCACTGGCAAGAGATCAAGAAAAAGATAAAGCTCCCTCTTTAGCTTTCGCCAATCTTGCCTATAATACCGTTACCTCGTATGGTATCTTGTCATGGCCTTCTCAAAATTCCAGAACACAACATAAACTGGTTATCCTTTATCTATCCTCCCTGTTATTTCTTCAAAGAACTCTAGCAGATGTTTCAGGCAAGATTTCCCCCTGAGGGAAGTATGCTGACTGCAGCCTTTTCTATCCCCTAAGTACCCTGAGTCCTCATCTTTAATAATCGACTCATTTCCAAGCAATTCTGGCCAACTCCCGTCTCACGGGTCTGTAATTCAATTTACCCATTGTTATATTTATACTTATAACTTCAGCTTCTCCTTCACAGATTTCAGGGTGGATTCGATCATATTATAAACACTTATCGAAGTTGTTTCTTTTCTTTTCCCTTAAGGTCTCTGTTCATTTCTGGATCATTGCTCAACGCCAAAGCCAGAATAAATGATCCTCTACTGGGCTCAACCCGGAGCTGCCCTGAAACACCAGCTCGCAGGGACTCTACCAATTCCGCCTGCTGGAATCCAGCACCCAACTGATTTTCCCAATCTATTTTCCTATTGAAATCCCCCATCACTTATTGTAACATTGCACACTTGACATGCATTTTCTATCACACCTTGTAGTTTTAGGCCGCATCATTGTTCTGTTTGGCGTTCTCTGTGCAACACCCATCAGGGACGTTTTTACCAGCTGATTACCATTTGTTCCAGAGGGCAATTCAACTCTAGCCAATTTACTAAGTCCCCTGAAGTAAGAGCGTTAAGTATTTAGACTCTGCCGGAGTTCCATTCAGTCTGCGATCTGACCTGATGTCGAAACATCTGGGGATGAGGGACAGGGAATGCGATGATATTGGGTTGTCGACTCAAAACACGTGTAGATAAAACCAAGCGTAAAACCATTTGTATTTTAATTGTATTTACAGAGACAGTGAGTGGTGTTGCCGTGGCGACCAATAATTCCACTCCCCTGGAAAACCTCGATACCATCGCACTGAGCTGTGACGCGTCGGGCGCCGTTCAGACACGGACATGGTTCAAGGATAACCAACCCATCCGGGAAAACGGCAGAATATTTACATCTCCCGACAAGGCGAAACTGACTATAATCAGTGTGAACAGAATCGACGCAGGGACGTACAAGTGCATCGCCAGCAACTCTTTCAGCAGTGGCGCTGGAGTGACCGAAGTGGACGTTTATTGTAAATACACAGGTAACCAACAACCATCATTTGTATCGGATATTACGAAACTCGACAGGGATTCTCATTTTATAGATAGGCCATAGAAGGTCAGAATTCTACCAGAGAGTCCAGTTGCCTCAAATATTGTGTCAAAACTGACATTAACTTGCTTTGCTCTGTCAGTCCCCCGGGGTATATATCCATGGTACAACGGGAACAATCTCCGGCAGACAAGGCAGGAACTCACCCTTGTGTCAGTGAGCTCGGTTAACATTGGTTATTATAAACGTCAGGTTTTCCAGTGGCGTAACCAAGAGAAGCTTTAATCTTACTGCCCATGTCACCGCAGAAAGTGAGTGAAATTGTCTCTCACTAGTGTATACAAAAACATGACGGGCAAAAAGCCAAACATATCCCTTTCCCAAACTCCTCACTCCTCACTCCGTACCTTCACTCCTGTTTATAAATGGCTGCTCAGAATAAAAGCAGAATCATTATAATAGTTTCTTTAACGATGCCACGAGCGTTGAATGCTGACCAGAGAATCTAAAATAACCTCCCCAATCACAAGCCACCAACTACTTTAATTTCACCATTTCCGTCCGGAACGGCTAAGGTTTATTCCTGTTTTGAGAAAAGTGTTTGTGACAGGACAATATCAGAGGTGGTAAGACTTAACAATAAAGGACGACCAGAGGTGTATATGGATTTCAGTGAGGTGTTTGGCAAGGTTCCCCGCGATGCGATCATGCGGAAAGGCAGGAATCAAGGATTGGAGAGAAACGTGGCTACGTAGATTCAGAATTGAGTTGTGACAGAGGAAACCCGTGGTAATAGATGACATCTATTCTAGACAATCAGAGCATACGTCATAGGGGCGGGGATTCGGCCATTCCGCCCATCGAGTCTGCTTCGCCATTCCACCATGGCTGATCCTTTTCCACGCTCTTCAAACCCACTTCATGGCCTTCTCCCCATAGCCTCTGTTGCCGTGTTCATTCAAGAACCTATCAAACTCTGTCTTAAATACACCCGACGAGCTGGCCTCCATAGCTTTCTGTAGTGACTAATTTCACAAATTCACCAACTTCTGCCTGACAAAATTTCTGCGCATCTCTATTGTAAATTGGCGCCCCTCTGTCCTGAGGTTGTGCCTCCACATTCTAGACTCCCCCACCGTATGATACAGACTTTCCACATCTACTCTGTCTAGACATTTCAACATTCGGAAAGTTTCAATGGGATACCCCCCCCCCAGCCCCATCCATCCTTCTAAATTCAAACGAGTACACACCCAGACCAATTAAACATTCCTGGTATGTTAACCCTTTCATTCCGGGAATAATCCTTGTGACACAATATACAACTCTAAACTGAACCAGTCAAATTGCAGTGAAAATGAATTTGCCACTGATAAAGAACTATTTCCAGAATGTAAGATATAGATATATATATATATTCCATGTGTGTTATCAGCAAAAACAGATGACAATCGTACCCTCGGCTCTGGCGCCATCGTGGGCATTCTACTTGGTTTACTTGGCGTGGGCCTCATCGGCGGAGTCAGTGGATGGTTGATCGCGAGGAAAACTGGCGGGTAAATGCTTGTTTTCTCCGAATATCGCCTCTACTTTTAATTGGTGCGGTAGATTTTTTTTTTTTGCAGAAGTGGGATATCGGAAGCTTTAACACAAATTTGTGATGCGACAGGTGAATGAAGCAAATTACACAAGCTGGAGAGGGAAATAGATAAATATCTGGTGACGGGACATGTGAAAGGCTCAGGAATGGAACACGAACGGTGCATGGGTGGAGATGTCCACCAGGCACTGATGTCCTTTCGGTGAGCGGTAACGCATATCAGAGCATAAGGCCATAATATATAGCAGCAGAAGTAGGCCGTTTAGTCCATCGAGTCTGCTCTGCCATTCACTCATAGGTTGACCCAAGTCTTCTAGTCATCTCCACTGACCTGCGTTCTCCCCAAACCCGTTGATGCCCTGGATAATCAAGAAACTATCTATCTCTGCTTTAAATACATCCAATGACTAGGCCTCCGCAGCCTCTCGTGGCAACAAATTCCACAGATTTACCAGAGTCTGTCTAAGGAAATTTCTCCGCACCTCTGTTCTAAATGGACGCCTTTCAATCCTGAAGTCGTGCCCTCTTGTCCTATAATCCCCTATCATGGGAAATAAATTTGCCATATGTGACTGGATACAACAATCGGCAACCCTGTCGACAACAATCAATTTCGGGTATAATGGAGCAGTTGGTAAAATCTCGCCTCTCTTCTGGTGATTTTTAAAAACCTGGACCGCTCGGACTCCATCTGTTTGTGTTTTTACATCTCATTTCCCAAAAGCTGCTAAAATTGATCAGCAATTCCGGAATCATTCCACAGATCAGGGACAGTCCGGGGACAGAATCAGCATTAAGATTTCATGTGAGCGTTGTTTTCCTGAAATGTGAACATTTGTCTGAAAGCGGAAGCGTTCAGTGATACATGTGTCACTTTCCCCGGACAAATTGAGATCTGAAAGCCCAAAACACTATCGCTGTGCAATCTAATATGGCCACTGCTGTGAAGATCGAGTAGGACTGGAATCGGGCATCTGATAGCCGGAATAGTTTGTAGTAAAAACCAGGGAGTATCCAATGGATGAATAGGAATTATATCATTTGGTGTATCAGTGCAAGAAAGTCACTTGCTGCCGGATTCCTAATTTGTCCTTTGTTTCTGTTTATTCAGGATCAGAGATCCGCCACAATCCCAATACGTCACGAGCGTCAATTCCGGAAGGAAGGGTGAGTGAACTGCATTTCAACTGTTCTATTACTGAACCCACGGATATCTTAATATTTCATTTAAACATGTTAGTTCCTAACGCACAGAAGCTGGAGGTTTTCATCCATGGTCACGAATAATGCTGCTTGGGTTGGTGGGTTGACTAGTTAAAAAGATGGAAATTTTCAACTCAGGATCACAATATAATTGGAGGGACGGTATGGTATTTTCCCTTCTGTATCTGACCTAAATTCTTATTACCTGGCTCTGGCGTTTGTGGGAGACAGGGGACAAAAGTTTAAGGGTAACACGAGGGGGAACTTCTTTACTCAGAGAGTGGTAGCTGTGTGGAACGAGCTTCCAGTAGAAGTGGTAGAGGCAGGTTCGGTATTGTCATTTAAAGTAAAATTGGACAGGTATATGGAAAGGAAAGGAATGGAGGGTTATGGGCTGAGTGCGGGCCAGTGGGATTTGGTGAGAGTAAGCGTTCGGCACGGACTAGAAGATCCGGGATGGCCTGTTTCCGTGCTGTAATGGTTATATGGTTACATAGAATGTAGTTCATGCTATCGCTGGCATTTTGTTTTATGGCCGGATTGACAACTGCTGTGTTAACAACGGCCCATGATGCTCTTCACCGGTGTGACGTATCTGTATTGTTCCCGCAGGCACCTTGGATACAAACACCGTGAACGCATCGAGAACCTATGAAAATTTCTTAAGGAATGAACAGGTCGGAGCTTTGTTTTATGTTCATGATCTCGGTCATTATTTTGCAAGCGAACATCGGTCGACATTTTCCGATCGGTATTTCGTTCACTTTCCACTTATTCTCCACTCTGGACTCAAATATCTTCTCCCCCACCTGCCCAACAACTTCCCCTGGTGCCCCTCCACTTCCATTTCTGCCATGGTCCAGCATCCTCTTTAGCCCTTTACCTTTCCCCAGTGTCCAGGCCCACCTATCACCTTCCAGCTAGAAAACCTTCCTCTCCACTGTTTTTTTCTGCTTTTCCGCTTCCTTTCCCGATCAGGGAAAACATGGTCAGATCTGAACCTGTCTGACTGTGATCAGCAATGATCTCTGTGAGCGTTTACGAGAAATAGCAAATACGGTCAGCGTCCTGAGGCCACAAGTCCGTATCCCCAATCTGTCACGGGCACATTCTGATCCAGATTTATCTCTCAAGGTGAATGGTATTGGAGACGAGTTCCTCATCAAGTAACATGCATCATGCTACCCTTATTGCTGAGTGTTTCCGAATGAATTTATGTCTTTCGGGAGCGCTCCTGATGTTAGAGAAAATAGATATTGCTCTCACACTGAATCAGAAACACGCAGTGCGTCGAATGGCGAATGTTGCAATATTGCTGCAAGCTGCAATGAATGTGAAGATTGATACCCTCGGGGTTTACATGTGGAGAGACAGAATACAATTGTTGAGCACTTGGTTAAACGGCAAAATAGACATCTTCAATTTCTCTTTTCAGGGCGCAAGGAACAATGAACAAGATGGAAACTCCACTTACACGGTGAGGGGATTATTTGCGTCAATCCCTTTTTGAAGTAATTGTTTCCACCTCACACAGTAAGAAACTGACCCTGAAGGGAGACATCCAACAGCGAGAATGAAGTCGAAGAGGCAGCAATGGGAGACACAGAAATGGCGGATGAACTCATGAAGTATCATGTGTTAGTCTGCACGGTGGAGCACACCATCAGTATGACAGTGTCAGGACATCCTCCGTGCCATTTGCTTTTCCACTCAGTTTAGTGCCGTCAGCAAATTTTGCTACGTTAAACTCACTCCCCTCTTCCAAATCATCAATGCAAATGGTAAACAGCTGCGGGCTCTGCACCGACCCCTGCGATACCCCACTCACCACTGACTGACAAACCGGAGAAACGCCCATTTACATCATGCTCCCTGCATCCGTATCTTATTTATAAGTCTCTTGTGCGGCACCTTATCGAACGCCTTCTGTAAATCCAAGTGTACGACATCCACCTGTTCCCCTCTATCCACTGCACTCATTATGTCCTCAAAAAACTCCAGTACGTTTGTCAATCAGGATTTGCTCTTTCTGAATCCATGCTGCGTCTGTCTAAAGCGCCACTTCTTTCTAAATGTTTCGCTAGTTCTTCCTTAATAGCAGCTTCAAGCATCTTCCCAACTGCAGATGTTCAGCTAACTGGCCTATCGTTGCCAGTCTTTCGTCTACATCCTTTTTAAAAATTGGCGTGACATTTGCTGTCTTCCAGTCCGCCGGCACCTACCCAGAGTCTAGAGAGTTCTGACGAATGATTGCTAACACGTCCACTATAACCTCCGCAAATTCTCTCAACACATTAGGTGCCTTAGCTTGCCTTCAGGGAGACTTCAGGTATGAGGAGCGTTTAATGACTCTATCCCAAAGCTCACGGCAGTTCAGGAGATTGAGGGATCGATAACTTTGAAACTTTGGATATTGAAAGCCCTAAATAGAGAGGACGTGGAGAGGAGGTCTCTGATCCTGGGGCGCTCTGTGCCCAGAGGACACAAACTCAGAATTCAAGGAGCTCCCTCTGAAAGAGAGGCATCAGGAGCAATATCTTCAGCCGGAGTGTGGTGTATCCGTGCAGTTTATTGCCGGATATGGCTGCGGCCTCAAAGTCAGTGATGGCAACATTGCACTTTCCTGCTTTACTCCCTGCCTGTTAAACTACAGCGAATCCTGCTCGAGGACTACTGAGTTGATCGTTCCTTGATTAATAACGCTGTCAAACATTACGGACAGAAGGCAAGTTGATAGATCAGGGTGTCCAACATTACATAAAGAGGCAAGTGATTGAGGTTGAGAATTGTCATGAATCAGCCATGATAGAATGGTGGAGCTGCCTTCGCGGGCCGAATGGCCAAATTCTTCTCCTGTGTCTTATGGTCTACTGGATCTCTCCTGACTCCTGTGATGTGTAATAGGATCTCTTTTAACCCTGGTCCCTCTGTCCCACGGTCTGTCCGAGCCGATTTGTTACATGTGTGCAAGTCCTTTTCGGTGTTCTTCCAATTCTCCTCTCTCACAGACTGCGTTTGTTATTAACTTTTGCTGATCACATGATTTACTTCCGTTTAACAGGGACTGGTTCTGGGCGATCGATCTGTTTACAGTGACCTGAAGAGGTAAGTCAGCAGAACATGAGGCTGTCGATGCCAAGTATAACTTGCAAAGGGAACACATTCATTATTGTCAAGCCGATGAGTTGGGCAGAGCCCCGGCTGTGAGTGATTCCAAGTTACCCAGTGATTAACAGATGGGAGACATGTAACACTGTGGGACTGGGGTCAGGCGGCGACGGGCAGCAAGTCAATGCTATTCAGAGGAATAATTGTCGTGGGCCTGTGGCCTTGCGAAACAGATATATTGACTGCAAATTCTCATTGACACGATGTCTGATGCCGAATAATGAAATATCGCCCGTATTTTGACTCACCAACTTTATGTCCTTCCGGTTGATAAGATAGCCAACGTGAATTGTTTGTTTATTTCCTCAGATGACGTCACTGGTGAATAGAAGAGGACGGTTGGCCGGGAATTCACACATGAGAAGGACAATCATCGTGGAAGAAGCCACCGTTCAAAACGTCTATCACTTTTTATCTACAACCGTTATCCATGTCTACATCATAAGTCTCTCGAGTTTCACATTATCGCTTTAAGAATTGTTCAAGATGCCGCATAGCAGCCAACTTCCGGTTAAGTTAGTCGTTTGTTAACTTTTGGGTTTTTTTTAGCAGTGTCTAATAAATGTTTTATTTGTTATAAAAACATGTCTCAATTATATATTAATTGTTGCTGGATCATAACAGTAACGTAAACAAGGAGTCTTGGAAAAAATGATAACACTTTGTGGTGACAAATTCACAGAGAGTTGCAAATTTCTGACCCAGACCATGACCGTGAGTAGAACATTAATACTAGGATGACGTGTTTGAGGTGTCTGAGATATTGACAAAATGCAACGCTCGGTCAGTGATGAATAAACACCCGGATGTCTGGTGGGATTGCAGAAGGTGCATCCTTTGTTGTTGAACACGTGTCTCTTCAACGCTGTTATTCTCATGCAGTGTAAGCGGCTGGTGCATGGATGTGTTATGGGCGCTCAGGTAAAATGGCTCCCAGTACGAGTTGATATTTCTTTGCGCCCCCATGGATGCTGTCTGATCAATTGACTATGTCCTGGATTGTATGTTTTGTATCAGAAAGCATTTTAAAGCCTATTTCCACTGAGGTGCTCCACCATAGCGTAGCTGGTCGCGGGTCACTGGGGCAGCAGTTTCATTATCAGATCACAGTAAACAGTGACGTCAGATACCATTTCCACCACCACCTCCGCCCCCAGCACTCTGACTAAAACATCACTCAAGAATCTCGTAGCTGATTGGCCAGAAACGTTCTAACTCGTCCCCTCAGTGTCCAGAATTTTTTTCATATTATCTCTCCTAAATATGTTCAGAATTTCAAGGCCTCTATTTCTTGGCCGGGAATTAAAAGAAAAAAGTAAACAAATTAGTAACAGTCAGTATAAATAAATTATTCCTGCTTTCTGATTGGCTCCCTATGTTGGGGGGCGTGAACCCTGTCTGCAGTGCAATCAGGAGCTGTACATCTGTGCTCTTGTCCAACCAAAACCCCGCAAGTTCCCACGTGGTTCACGATGGTGACGTCACTATTGACAAATCCTCACTGCAGCTCACAAATACTCCTTTGTAAACTGATCGCAAAAACACGTTTTTTACGAGTTTCAATTTTGTTTAGTCACTTATTTTAATCCAGAAAGAATATCGGACGAACTGTTGAAGTTAACCCACTGACATTTCAAACATAAACTCAGGTCGACTAATCGCCATATAGAGCCGGCTCCCCGACTTCAGGAGATCTCGGCCGATCTGACTGCAACCTCAGACTCACAGTCGGTGGGCGGCAGGAATATACGGTCACGAATACCTTGGTGATAAATAATGACGTAACTGCGATATTTTAGTCACCCGTGATGGGAATTGGAGGCGTGAACCAGAACCTGTTTACTTAGAGAGTTTCTTTCTTTCTTCCAATTTGGGAGACATTACACTGAAAAAACCAAATTCTCCCTGCAGCTGAAGTTCTAAATGCTCCCAATCTATATAATCTGTGCTGCCATCAACAAAAGCCTGCTTTGCATTTGTGAATGTTTAGAAAAGATTGTCAAGGGTTAAAATTCAGCTCTTTGCAAAAGAGCGCACAGAAGAAAATTGAGGAAGAAGGCAAATAGCTGAGGAGGTTGGCGCATATTGTTTTGTACTTGTGGGGAAGGCGGAACTTTGTGGGGGAACAGGTGCGGAGAGAAAGCAGAGTCTGAAGGAAATTGCCATATGTGTATAAGCTCGACTCTTGGATCTGACCATCTGCAACAGGAGGTTTCACAAGGTCTGACAATGGAGTGTGTTGAACCTTTGGTTGTCCTCTTCTCCAACTCCTGATGTTTTACCGAAGTTACTACAGAGCGCGGTGAAGGAGACTTCGCTTTTTCACGAAAGCGGAAGAAGCAGAAACGGAGAAATGAGGCGAGGAAACTTTGACCTCTAGCTTGGGGAATTTGCAGCGGTCTAGTATTGAGGAAACAGAACATGCACCTGCGAAATTAAGACTACAGCAGGTCACGCACAAAATGTATTACTGGAAAGGACAGGAGAGAGAGTGTGGAAATTATGGACACAATAAATGTTGGGATATCGGCGGTCATGCAAAACCTGTGGAGGGCAATGAGCCGTCACGGGTCGTGTCGAGACCCTGCAGCGATACTGAACACCACCAGGGCAGTGAGATAGTTTACAAAGTCGGCTGGTGCAAGATCTAGTGTGGGATAAGTGATCCAGCTGCGAGGTTTTGATGGGCAGTTGCTACGGGCAGAGAGTCGAAATGGCGTTAGAAAATGTATCAATGAATTCTCCACTGTCATCTGTTGAATGATAAAGAGGGAGATATTTATATAAAGAGTCGAGCGTGGAGGGTGCGATGGGAGCTGACACGTGACAGAGGTGTCCAGTTAAACGCGGCTGATTGGAAGCTGGGAGTGACGTCAGATGTGTAAACATGGAGACCACGGCAGGGGTTGAGAGGTGATGGACATTGGTAACAAGGGGTGGTGGATATGTAATTTGACAGTAAAACTAGGGTAAAACATGGGACCCCTGGAGGGTGAAAAGGAGAGCAGATGCGCACTTTGAACAGGAAGACACTGTGGGTGTGTGAGTAATGCAAGATGGAGTCAGAGGAGTGAGGGTAATTAATTTCAGTAACAGGGCGCGGGAGTATTTGGTGTGTACAGGAGGTTCCAGGTGGCTCAGAAACAGACTGCAGGTAGAGCTCACCAGTTTTGTTTTGTGATTTGCAGCAAAGAAACAGGCTGAAACAAATCAATGAACCAGGAAATTAATTACTGTAATGAAATATATTCATTTTCATTTTTAAAATCTTTTTATTGATACATAATCTTCGACAGCTATAAAATGATACAGAGCTTCAACAATTAATAAAGCTGATGAAAAAAACTTATCAAAAAAGGATAATATATGATAATGATAACAATTATATAAAGAAAAGAAGGAAAAAGAAAAAAAAATTAAAAAAATTAGGAATCAACTCCCGGAGCAATACGACTTGCCATCGTCCATATATACAAAAAAATGAATCATCAACCGCCAATTCATGTTTAATTTAAATGAAATCGGAAGGAAACCATATAAAATAATTCAAATTAAATGATAATATTTGGCAAAAGAGCCCCATCCTCTCTCAAATTCAAATCGAGAATCAAAAGTTCAGCTTCTGATTTTTTTCCAAACTGAGACATAACATTACTTGAGAAAACCACTGAATTATTGTAGGGACAGAGGTGTCTTTCCATTTTAATAAAATAGCCCTTATTGCCAACAATGTAACAAATGCAAATACATGTTGGTCTGAAGATGAAATACCCTGAATATGACGTGGAACTATTCCAGATAGGGCAGTTAATGTATTAGGTTGTAAATTAATTTTCAGCGCTTTAGAAATTGTAGAAAATTAAGATTTCCAAAAGGATTTTAATGAAGGACATGACCAGAACATTTGAGACAAAGTGGCTAATTCAGTTTTACACCTATCGCAGTAATTGTCTATGTTAGGAAGTATTTTAGATAGTCTATGCTTTGTTAAATAATAACGGTGAAAATTTTTAAATCGAATTAACAGTGATTGGCACATATAAAAACAAGAATTGACCATTTTCAGAACTCGCAACCAATCTTCGTTAACAAAAGTCATATTAAGTTCTCTCTCTCAATCTTGTTCAACCTTTAGTGAGAGGTTATCTTTTGTAGAAAAAATAAATTATAAATTCTACCAATAGACTCTCTCACTAAAGGATTCATATTCAAAATAGTATCCAGCAAATCAGATTCGTGCAAATATAGAAGCTTAGATAACTATTATTGTAAAAAATGTCTAACCTGAAAATATTGGAAAAAGTGTATATGAGAGAGAGAATATTTACTAATTAACTCTTCAAAAGTCAGCAATCGACCATCACAAAATAAATCTACAAAACAGCAGACTCCTTATTTCTCCATAATAGAAAAAATGGGATTACATATAGAAGGTTTAAATAAAACATTTCGATATAGAGAGCTAGACAATTTAAATTGTTTAAAATTTTAAAAAATTGCGAAACTGAAACCAAATCCGTAAGGACTGTTTAATAACAGGGTAGAGATTTAAATTTGGAATTTTAGAGAGATGTAAAGGTAATGGAGCTCCTAATAATGAGGTTAAATGAAGTTGTTTGATAGCTTTTAATTCCAAATCAATCCGAGCTGGTCTTTGGCTCTTGTGGTGCAAATATAGCAAAAACATAATTGTCGAGTACTAACAGCCCAATAATGCAGTCTTATATTAGGAAGTGCAAGTCCACCATCTTTTTTAGATTTTTGTAAACGGTGCTTATTAATTCTTGGTCTTTTATTATTCCAAATAAAGGACGAAATGATACAGTCAATTTGATCTAATTTGTTTCATTAAAAAAGATAGGTATGTTTTGAAAAATTTTTAAATGTCTGGTTAAAATCATCACTTTCACGGCATGGATACGACCTATCAAAGAAAGTGTAAGTGGTTTCCATCCAGAAAATAATTGTTTCATAAAGTCTATTAGTGGAACTACATTATCTTTATAAAGATTTTTATATATTTTAGTAATTATAATACATAATATTTAAAAGAATTAACAATTCTAAATTGAATACCGTTATATATGGAAACAGAAGCACTGAGTGTAAACAATTCACATTTTTTTTAAAGTCAAGTTTATATCATGAAAATTGCCCAAAATCATTTATTATGTGCAGATGATTAGGAATAGATTCTTCACGGTTCTAAAGAAAAGCCAAAAGGACATCTGCATAAAGAGAAATCTTATGTGTATTCCCATTTATAGTGATACCATGAATATTTTTAGCTTCACGAAGTATTATGGCCAAAGGCTCCCGTACAAGATTAAATAATAAAGGGCTTAATGGACATCCCTGTTTAGTACCTCGTGAAAGTGAAATAAAGAGGACCTAAGATTATCCGTAATAACAGTAGCAGTAGGATTCTTATAGATCATTTGAATCCATCTGTTCAAATTATCAACAGAACAAATTTTTCTCATACCTTAAACAGATATGCCCACTCAACTCTATCAAATGCCTTTTCTGCATCAATAGAAATAACTCGTTGGGGTTTCTTAGATAATGATGAATATATAATGTTAATCAATCTCGGAACATTGGACAAAGAGGAACGGCCTTTAATGAAACCTGTTTGAGCCTTAGAAATAATTTCAGCTAGCACTTCCAAATGGTTAGGCATTATCTCAGAAAGTATATTTTGCGTCCAGATTTAATAACGAAATAGGCCTACATGATGAGCATTCAGTAGGATTTTTATCTTTCTTAAGGGTTAAGGATTGCCCAGTGATTAACAGACGAAAGACATGTAACACTGTGAGACTGGTGTCAGGCGGCGACGCGCAGCAAGTCATTGCTATTCCGAGGAATAATTGTCGTGGGCCTGTGGCCTTGCGAAACAGATAAATTGTCTGCAAATTCTCATTGACACGATGTCTGACGCTGAATAATGAAATATCGCCCGTATTTGGTCTCATCAACTTTATTCCCCTCCGGTTGCTAAGATAGCCAACATGAATTGTATATTGTTTCCTCGGATGACGTCACTGGTGAATAGAAGAGGCCGGTTGGCCGGGAATTCACACATGAGAAGGACAATCATCGGGGAAGAAGCCAGTGTTCAGAACTTCTACCTTTTCTTTCCAACCATTATCCGTGTCTCCATCACACGTCTCTCGAGTGTCACATCTTCACTCCGAGACATCACTGAAGGGTGTGGCTCATATTTTTATCGCAGCGGCTCAGTTCTCTCACCGCAACCCGGACTCCTACATCCCATGATAGGCAGCCTCATGCTTCCACCAACCTTTGCCCTCTCAGCGTTGCTGTGCGATATGATCTCAATAATCTCATTGCCCACATTATAGGCGGTTCCGTTTCTAAAGTCATGCTTCGTGAGGATCTGAAACATAGCAGTGTGTGACTCTCAACCTTCAGACTCGCCTCGATCTTCTCTTGTCCGGGAGCCTGGAGCAGCGGCTGAAACGGTCACGTGACAATAATTCCAATGATTTCATCCGACCCGTCCCGGGCCTTCGTATTAGCAAGGTACAACTATTCGCTCACTAAATACTGTGTTATATGATGTGAGACTCCTCTGGTCGAACAACCATATTGCTATCTGCCCTTTTACCCCCTGACACTTGTCTTGGGATTATTCTGGACCGCAATAGACACCTTGATGCGTGTTTATGCATCCAGCAGTTGCCAGGAACGACTCCTCCGCCTTCCGCCACAAACCGCGGTCACAGAGGCACAAGAGCATTTGGAAAGGGTGGGAGGTGGGGGGGTGGTAGGGTTGGTGCACGAACATGGACAGCAGAAGGGAATTCCAGGCATTGTGAAATACAGAGTTAGCGGTCTGGTTTGGAAAAATAAACAACAATGTAACGTAAACAAGGAGTCTTGGAAAAAATGATAACACTTTGCGGTGACAAATTCACAGATATTTACAAATTTCTGGCCCAGACCATGACCGTGAGTAAAACATTAATACTAGGATGACGTGTTTGAGGTGTCTGAGATATTGACAAAATGCAACACTCGGTCGGTGATTGAATAAACACACGAATGTCTGGTGGGATTGCAGAAGGTGCATCCTTTGTTGTTGAACACGTGTCCCTTTAACGCTCTCATTCTCATGCAGTGTAAGCGGCTGGTGCATGGATGTGTTATAGGCGCTAAGGTAAAAGGCTCCCAGGTCGAGTTGATATTTCTTTGCGCCCCCATGGATGCTGTCTGATCAATTGACTATGTCCTGGATTGTATGTTTTGTATCAGAAAGCATTTTAAAGCCTATTTCCACTGAGGTGCTCCACCATAGCGTAGCTGGTCGCGGGTCACTGGGGCAGCAGTTTCATTATCAGATCACAGTAAACAGTGACGTCAGATACCATTTCCACCACCACCTCCGCCCCCAGCACTCTGACTAAAACATCACTCAAGAATCTCGTAGCTGATTGGCCAGAAACGTTCTAACTCGTCCCCTCAGTGTCCAGAATTTTTTTCATATTATCTCTCCTAAATATGTTCAGAATTTCAAGGCCTCTATTTCTTGGCCGGGAAGTAAAAGAAAAAAGTAAACAGATTAGTAACAGTCAGTATAAATAAATTATTCCTGCTTTCTGATTGGCTCCCTATGTTGGGGGGCGTGAACCCTGTCTGCAGTGCAATCAGGAGCTGTACATCTGTGCTCTTGTCCAACCAAAACCCCGCAAGTTCCCACGTGGTTCACGATGGTGACGTCACTATTGGCAAATCCTCGCTGCAGCTCACAAATACTCCTTTGTATACTGATCACAAAAACACGTTTTTTACGAGTTTCAATTTATTTAGTCACTTATTTTAATCCAGAAAGAATATCGGACGAACTGTTGAAGTTAACCCACTGACATTTCAAACATGAACTCAGGTCGGCTAATCGCCATATAGAGCCAGCTCCCCGACTTCAGGAGATCTCGGCCGATCTGACTGCAACCTCAGACTCACAGTCGGTGGGCGGCAGGAATATACGGGCACGAATGCTTTGGCGATAAATAATGACGTAACTGCGATATTTTAGGCACCCGCGATGGGAATTGGAGGCGTGAACCAGAACCTATTTACTTAGAGAGTTTCTTTCTTCCAATTTGGGAGGCATTACACTGAAAAAAACAAATTCTCCCTGCAGCTGAAGTTCTAAATGCTCCCAATCTATATAATCTGTGCTGCCTTCAACAAAAACCTGCTTTGCATTTGTGAATGTTTAGAAAAGATTGTCAAGGGTTAAAATTCAGCTCTTTGCAAAAGAGCGCACAGAAGTAAATTGAGGAAGAAGGCAAATAGCTGAGGAGGTTGGCGCATATTGTTTTATACTTGTGGGGAAGGCGGAACTTTGTGGGGGAACAGGTGCAGAGAGAAAGCAGAGTCCAAATGAAATTGACATATGTTTATAAGCTCGACTCTTGGATCTGACCATCTGCAACAGGAGGTTTCACAAGGTCTGACAATTGAGTGTGTTGAGCCTTCGGTTGTCCTCTTCTCCAACTCCTGATGTTTTACCGAAGTTACTACAGAGCGCGGTGAAGGAGACTTCGCTATTTCATGAAAGCGGAAGAAGCAGAAACGTAGAAATGAGGTGAGGTAAGTTTGACCTCCAGCTTGGGGAATTTGCAGCGGTCTATTATTGAGGAAACAGCACATGCACCTGCGAAATTAAGTCTACAGCAGGTCACGCACAAAATGTATTTCTGAAAAGGACAGGAGAGAGAGTGTGGAAATAGTGGACACAATAAATGTTGAGAAATCAGCGGTCATGCAAAACCTGTGGAGGTCAATGAGCCGTCACGGGTCGTGTCGAGACCCTGCAGCGATACTGAACACCACCAGGGCCGTGAGATAGTTTACAAAGTCGGCTGGTGCAAGATCTAGTGTGGGATAAGTGATCCAGCAGCGAGGCTTTGATGGGCAGTTGCTACGGGCAGAGAGTCGAAATGGTGTTAGAAAATGTATCAATGAATTCTCCACTGTCATCGCCTGTCATCTTCTGAATGATAAAGAGGGAGATATTTATATAAGGAGTCGAGCGTGGAGGGTGCAATGGGAGCCGGCACGTGACAGAGGTGTCCAGTTAAACGCGGCTGATTGGAAAATGGGAGTGACGTCAGATGTGTAAAAATGGAGACCACGGCAGGGGTTGAGAGGTGATGGACAGTGGTAACAAGGGGTGGTGGATATGTAATTTGACAGTAAAACCAGGATAAACCATGGGACCCCTGGAGGGTGAAAAGGAGAGCAGATGCGCACTTTGAACGAGAAGACACTGTGTCTGTGTGAGTAATGCAAGATGGAGTCAGAGGAGGGAGGGTAATTAAGCTCAGTAACAGGGCGCGGGAGTGTTTGGTGTGTACAGGAGGTTCCAGGTGGCTCAGAAACAGACTGCAGGTAGAGCTCACCTGTTTGGTTTTGTGATTTACAGCAAAGAAACAGGCTGAAACAAATCAATAAACCAGGAAATTAATTACTGTAATGAAATATATTCATTTTCATTTTTAAAATCTTTTTATTGATACATAATCTTCGACAGCTATAACATGATACATCAACAATATATACAATTAATAAAGCTGAAGAAAATAACTTATCAAAAAAGGATAATATATGATAATTTTAAAATTATATAAAGAAAAAAGGAAAAAAGAGAAACCCGCTAACTACAGGAGAAAGAAAAAGAAAAAGAAAACATTAGGAATCAACTCCCCAAGCAATAAGAATTACCATCGTCCATATACATAATCAATAAATCATCAACCGCCAATTCATGTTTATTTTAAATGAAATTGGAAGGAAACCATATAAAATAATTCAAATTAAATGATAATATTTGGCAAAAGAGCCCCATCCTCTATCAAAATCAAATCGAGGATCAAAAGTTCTACTTCTGAGTTTTTCCAATCTGAGACATAACATTACTTGAGAAAACCATTGAATTAATGTAGGGACAGAGGTGTCTTTCCATTTTAATAAAATAGCCCTTCTTGCCAACAATGTAACAAATGCAATTACATGTTGGTCTGAAGATGAAATACCCTGAATATGATGCGGAACTATTCCAGATAGAGCAGTTAATGTATTAGGTTGTAAATTAATTTTCAGAGCTTTAGGAATTGTAGAAAATAAAGATTTCCAAAAGGATTTTAATGAAGGACATCACCAGAACATTGAGACAACCTGCCTAATTGAGTTTTACACCGATCGCAGTAATTGTCTATGTTCGGAAATATTTTAGATAGTCTCTCCTTTGTTACATAATAACAGTGAACAATTTTAAATTGAACTAAACAGTGATTGGCACATATTAAAGAAGAACTGACAATTTTCTGAACTCGCAACCAATCTTCGTTAACAAAAGTCATATTAAGTTCTCTCTCTCAATCTTGTTTAACCTTTAGTGAGAGGTTATCTTTTGTAGTAAAAATAAATTATGAATTCAACCAATAGAACCTCTTACTAAAGGATTCATATTCAAAATAGTATTGAGCAAATCAGATTCGTGCAAATATGGAAGCTTAGATAAGTATTATTGTAAAAAATGTCTAAACTGAAAGTATTGCAAAAAAGTGTTTGAGAGAGAGGATATTTACTAATTAACTCTTCAAAAGTCATCAATCGACCATCACAAAATAAATCTGCAAAGAAACAGACCCCTTATTTCTCCACAATAGAAAAATGGGAACAGTTGTTGCTTTAATTAAAACATCGATATAGAGAGCTGGACAATTTAAATTGTTTAAAATTTTTAAAAATTGCGAAACTGAAACCAAATCCGTAAGGACTGTGTAACAACAGGCTAGAGATTAAATTTGGAATTTTAGAGAGATGTAAAGGTAATGGAGCTCCGAATAGTGAGGTTAAATGAAATTGTTTGAGAGCTTTTAATTCCAAATAAATCCAAGCTGGTTTTTGGCTCTTGTCGTGCAAAAACATAATTGTCGAGGATTAACAGCCCAATAAATCAGTTTTAAATTAGGAAGTGCAAGTCCACCATCTTTTTTAGATTTTTGTAAACGGTGCTTATTAATTCTTGATCTTTTATTATTCCAAATAAAGGACGAAATAATACATTCAATTTGATCTAATTTTTTTAATTTAAAAAGATAGGTATATTTTGAAAAATTTATAAATGTCTGGTTAAAATCATCCCTTTCACGGCATGGATACGACCTATCAAAGAAAGTGTGAGTGGTTTCCATCCAGAAAATAATTGATTCATAAATTACATTAATGGAACTACATTAACTTTTTAAAGATCATTATATTTTTTAGTAATTATAATACCTAAATATTTAAAAGAATCAACAATTCTAAATTGAATATCGTTATATATGGAAATAGAAGCATTTAGTGTAAACAATGCACTTTCATTTAAGTCAAGTTTATATCCTGAAAATTGTCCAAAATCATTTATTATGTCCATAAGATGAGGAATGGATTCTTCAGGGTTCTAAATATAAACCAAAAGATCATCTGCGTAAAGAGAAATCTTATGTATAGTCCCATTTATAGAGATACCATGAATATTTTTAGCTTCACGAAGTATTATGGTCAAAGGCTCCCGTACAAGATTAAATAATAAAGGGCTTAATGGACATCCCTGTCTAGTACCTCGTGAAAGTGAAATAAAGAGGACCTAAGATTATCCGTAATAACAGTAGCAGTAGGGTTCTTATGGATCATTTGAATCCTTCTATTAAATTAATACCAAAACAATTTTTTCTAATACCTTAAACAGATATGCCCACTCAACTCTGTCAAATGCCTTTCTGCATCAATAGAAATAGCACATTGGGGTTTCTTAGATAATGATGAATATATAATTTTAATCAATCTCGGAACATTGGGCAATGAGTAGCGGCCTTTAATAAAGCCTGTTTGTGCCATAGAAATAATTTTGTTATAATTTCAAAACGGTTAGCCATATCTTAGAGAGAATTTTTGCGTCTACATTTAATTTTGAAATATGTCTATATGATGAACATTCAGTAGGATCTTTATCTTTCTTAAGGATTACGGAAACAGAAGCTTCATAAAAAGAAGAAGGTAAAATGCCCTTCTCAAAAGATTCATGAAATACTTCCAATAGATATGGAGAGAGTAATTGTATTTTGTAAAATCCTACCGAATAGCCATCAAGTCCAGGAGCTTTACCTGATAGCATTGACAACATAGCTTTCTGAAGTTCATGTTCAGTGATTGGAGCATCAAGCATTTGTAAACATAGGAAATCAGAGCAGCAGTTAGACATTCAAAGCCTCAAGACTGATCTGTCAGTCAACAAACTCAAGGCAGATCGATATCGTCCAATTCCTTTGATGACGTGTAATATTTTAATTCAGTCAGGGATGGGCACTTCACAACCCTCCAGTGTATTTAATTCCGGAGATTCACCACTTATTGAATGTAGAACCCATCCCTTATTTTTCTATCCGTGCTATTTCCATAATATTGTTTGCACAATTTGTTTGTATTTATTTATTCATTTATCTAGTTGTCTATTTATTTGTTAGTTTGTTTGGTCACCACAAGGGGGCAGTGTGGAAGAAACAGACCCGAGGTGAACATGGGAGCAACGGTCGCACGCCTCCCCGAGCCGCTCCCCCCCCCCCCGCGCCTTGTCTCTTTCAACCTCCAAGGTCTTTTCTGAATCCTTAGAATCGCCTTGTCTGATTTCAAAACATTGCACCAAGCGTGTAAAATAATTAAAATACCTCTTCAGATATACAGCAGCAATTTCCAGCATCACACAAATCTGTAAGACGTTCATCTTCAGAGCCGTTATCGCTGCAATCTTCAGACAATTAAGCACAAAGCAACACGCGAATTGTCTACATGCACCGGAGATCACGCGAATTCCACATAAACATTAAAGATTCGTCCAACAAGCCTGCCAGCGGTTCAGGTCCTGCTCCTGGAAGTGCACGGAATTGGCCAGAGAACCGAAGTCGACCAGAGGAGCAAGGGGTACGGTGGATATCAGCCCAGAGTGAAGCGAGGGGGCACAGTGTAACTGTTCTGTAGCATTGTTCCGTCCAATGTACTTTCATTAGAGAGAAGAGCACAGTGCTGAAGGTTAAAATTCCTGTTTCGAAGGGAAACGAAGGATTTCAATAAGAAAACGATAAGAACATCGGAAATTGGAGCATCAGTTAGACAGTCACAGCCTTAAGCCTGCTCTGTCAGTCAACAAATTCAAGGCAGATCTATGAATTCCAATTCGTTTGATGACGAGTAATCTTTGAAATCAGTCAGGGGTGGGCACTCCACAACCCTCCAGTGAAGTGAATTCCAGAGATTCACCGCTTATTGAATGCAGAACCTGTCTCTTATTTTGGTATCTATGCCATTTGTTTACATTTGTTTTCACGGTTTGATCTTTTTTCCTGCACATGAGTGTTTGACGGTCTTTTAATGTGGTCTATTTGGGTTCTCTGTGTCACCGAGACGGCTCACCTCCCACACTCTGAATGCCGCGTTCCAGCCCAAGGAGCTCTCAGTCCACCAGGCAGACCGCTTGCCCGCGTCAGATAGCAACAGCGCAGCTTCGCCTCTTTCATGATAAACTCATCATGGTGCTCGGACGTGTGACTCCGAGAGGAAGCGGGTATTTCTTCCATGTCCACAGAATATGCGTCTTGGTCCTCTAACTGAGGAAATCCCCAATCACCATAGCACTCCTCTTCCACCATTCGCTTCTGGGCCACAGAGTTGTTCGCAGAATCTTCTTCCTGGTCATTCCCACGCCCCGGCAACCTACCAACCCCATCTAAAGCGATATACTTATTATTGAGGGGCATGGCCACAAGGGGGCACTGCTCTTGCTGTATATTCCGTTCCACTCTCCTGCCGATCACCCATGATACTGCCCCCTTCATCTCGGGCGACTCCCTCCCTGTTGCTTCTACCTATCACCTCCTCATTGTCCTGTGTGAATACGAAGCTCATCGAACAGCAACTCCCGTTCCTCAACATGCTTCCTCAGGAGCTGCACCCGATGCACATTGTGCAGATGTATTTATGCGGGGGATAGAGGTGGTATCTCAGTTTCCCTAAATCTCACACAAGGAACACGACACTGACTCCACATCTATTCTCAGCGTGATAGCTATGCCATAACACTGAAAAGAAATCAAATTACCAGAAACTTCATTCCTTATTTCGAGCATGCGTCTGCGTTTGTCCAAGCGTCATCTCGCCTAAGCTTGTTTAACTAAAGGCGGCCCACGCTAACAATTCCCCACTCCAGCAATGACCGCTCCAGCAATGGCCGCTCCAGCAATGGCCGCTCCAGCAATGGGGAATCCTTCACCATCGGGGAGACCCATTCAGAGAATTGCTATCACTGCTGTCATAAACGCCAGGCGGCGTAACATAAATACATAATAAATGCATAAAATGTACAAATTATTTAAATACGTTAACAACCGAATGAACGAATAAATAAAGGAAATAAAAAAATAGTAAATGAACAAATAAATAAAAGAGGAACTGTGAGGTCGAATTCATGGATCAATGGATCGTTCAGAAATCCGATTGCAGAGACAGCAGGTAAATCATTGAGCGTGGGTCTTCAGAGTCATGTCCCTTGTTCCGGATGGTGGCAATGAGACAGCAGGTAAATCATTGAGCCTGGGTCTTCAGAGTCATGTACCTTCTTCCGGATGGTGGCATTGAGACAGCAGGTAAATCATTGAGCGTGGGTCTTCAGAGTCATGTCCCTTCTTCCGGATGGTGGCAATGAGACAGCAGGTAAATCATTGAGCCTGGGTCTTCAGAGTCATGTACCTTCTTCCGGATGGTGGCATTGAGACAGCAGGTAAATCATTGAGCCTGGGTCTTCAGAGTCATGTCCCTTCTTCCGGATGGTGGCATTGAGACAGCAGGTAAATCATTGAGCCTGGGTCTTCAGAGTCATGTACCTTCTTCCGGATGGTGGCATTGAGACAGCAGGTAAATCATTGAGCGTGGGCCTTCAGAGTCATGTCCCTTCTTCCGGATGGTGGCAATGAGACAGCAGGTAAATCATTGAGCGTGGGTCTTCAGAGTCAAGTACCTTCTTCCGGATGGTGGCAATGAGACAGCAGGTAAATCATTGAGCGTGGGTCTTCAGAGTCATGTCCCTTCTTCCGGATGGTGGCAATGAGACAGCAGGTAAATCATTGAGCGTGGGTCTTCAGAGTCATGTCCCTTCTTCCGGATGGTGGCATTGAGGCAGCAGGTAAATCATTGAGCGTGGGTCTTCAGAGTCATGTCCCTTCTTCCGGATGGTGGCATTGAGGCAGCAGGTAAATCATTGAGCGTGGGTCTTCAGAGTCATGTCCCTTCTTCCGGATGGTGGCATTGAGACAGCAGGTAAATCATTGAGCGTGGGTCTTCAGAGTCATGTACCTTCTTCCGGATGGTGGCATTGAGGCAGCAGGTAAATCATTGAGCGTGGGTCTTCAGAGTCATGTCCCTTCTTCCGGATGGTGGCATTGAGACAGCAGGTAAATCATTGAGCGGGTCTTCAGAGTCATGTCCCTTCTTCAGGATGGTGGCATTGAGACAGCAGGTAAATCATTGAGCGTGGGTCTTCAGAGTCATGTCCCTTCTTCCGGATGGTGGCATTGAGACAGCAGGTAAATCATTGAGCGGGTCTTCAGAGTCATGTCCCTTCTTCCGGATGGTGGCATTGAGACAGCAGGTAAATCATTGAGCGGGTCTTCAGAGTCATGTCCCTTCTTCCGGATGGTGACATTGAGACAGCAGGTAAATCATTGAGCGTGGGTCTTCAGAGTCATGTACCTTCTTCCGGATGGTGGCATTGAGACAGCAGGTAAATCATTGAGCGTGGGTCTTCAGAGTCATGTCCCTTCTTCCGGATGGTGGCAATGAGGCAGCAGGTAAATCATTGAGCGTGGGTCTTCAGAGTCATGTCCCTTCTTCCGGATGGTGGCATTGAGACAGCAGGTAAATCATTGAGCGTGGGTCTTCAGAGTCATGTCCCTTCTTCCGGATGGTGGCAATGAGGCAGCAGGTAAATCATTGAGCGTGGGTCTTCAGAGTCATGTCCCTTCTTCCGGATCGTGGCAATGAGACAGCAGGTAAATCCTTGAGCGTGGGTCTTCAGAGTCATGTCCCTTCTTCCGGATGGTGGCATTGAGACAGCAGGAAAATCATTGAGCGTGGGTCTTCAGAGTCATGTCCCTTCTTCCGGATGGTGGCATTGAGACAGCAGGTAAATCATTGAGCGTGGGTCTTCAGAGTCATGTCCCTTCTTCCGGATGGTGGCATTGAGACAGCAGGTAAATCATTGAGCGTGGGTCTTCAGAGTCATGTCCCTTCTTCCGGATGGTGGCAATGAGACAGCAGGTAAATCATTGAGCGTGGTTCTTCAGAGTCATGTCCCTTCTTCCGGATGGTGGCAATGAGACAGCAGGTAAATCATTGAGCGTGGGTCTTCAGAGTCATGTCCCTTCTTCCGGATGGTGGCATTGAGACAGCAGGTAAATCATTGAGCGTGGGTCTTCAGAGTCATGTCCCTTCTTCCGGATGGTGGCATTGAGACAGCAGGTAAATCATTGAGCGTGGGTCTTCAGAGTCATGTCCCTTCTTCTGGATGGTGGCATTGAGACAGCAGGTAAATCATTGAGCGTGGGTCTTCAGAGTCATGTCCCTTCTTCCGGATGGTGGCATTGAGACAGCAGGTAAATCATTGAGCGTGGGTCTTCAGAGTCATGTCCCTTCTTCCGGATGGTGGCATTGAGACAGTAGGTAAATCATTGAGCGTGGGTCTTCAGAGTCATGTCCCTTCTTCCGGATGGTGGCAATGAGACAAGAACATGTCCCGGATGGTGGCAATGAGACAAGAACATATCCCGGATGGTAATAATGAGGCAAGAGCACATCCCGGATTGTGGTATTGAGACAAGAGCATATTCCGGATGGGAGTAATGAGACAAGAGCATATCCCGGATGGTAACAATGAGAAAAGAGCATATCCCGGATGGTAGTAATGAGACAAGAGCATATCCCGGATGGTGGTATTGAGACAAGAACATATCCCGGATGGTAGTAATGAGACAAGAGCATATCCCGGATGGTTTTAACGAGACAAGAGCATATCCCGGATGGTGGTATTGAGACAAGAACATATCCCGGATGGTAGTAATGAGACAAGAATATATCCCGGATGGTTTTAATGAGACAAGAGCACATTCCGGATGGTAGTAATGAGACAAGAGCATATCCTGGATGGTAACAATGAGAGGAGAGCATATCCCGGATGGTAGTAATGAGACAAGAGCATATCCCGGATGGTAGTAATGAGACAAGAGCATATTCCGGATGGTAGTAATGAGACAAGAGCATATTCCAGATGGTAGTAATGAGACAAGAGCATATCCCGGATGGTAACAATGAGAGGAGAGCATATCCCGGATGGTAGTAATGAGACAAGAGCATATCCCGGATGGTAGTAATGAGACAAGAGCATATTCCGGATGGTAGTAATGAGACAAGAGCATATTCCGGATGGTAGTAATGAGACAAGAGCATATCCCGGATGGTAGTAATGAGACAAGAGCATATCCCGGATGGTAGTAATGAGACAAGAGCATATTCCGGATGGTAGTAATGAGACAAGAGCATATTCCGGATGGTAGTAATGAGACAAGAGCATATCCCGGATGGTAGTAATGAGACAAGAGCATATTCCGGATGGTAGTAATGAGACAAGAGCATATTCCGGATGGTAGTAATGAGACAAGAGCATATCCCGGATGGTAGTAATGAGACAAGAGCATATTCCGGATGGTAGTAATGAGACAAGAGTATATTCCGGATGGTAGTAATGAGACAAGAGCATATCTGGGAAGGTAGTAATGAGAGGAGAGCATATCCCTGACTGTAATAATGAGAAGGGAGCATTGAGCGGTTCTAACTAATGATTCCGGATGGCTCTAATGGGAAGGGCTCATATTCCGAATGCCGATGGCGATGGTCTTTAACTGGGGACCTTGACTTCTGGAGGCGCAACGTTTTCAAGATGTCCTGGATTATGGTGAGGCTTGTACCGTGATGGGTGTGATTGTGTGCACAGCTGTTTGCAGTCTGTGTCGATCCCGGGCATTAGGGCCCGCAGACCAGACGGTGATGGAAACAGACAGAACGCTCCCCACCTTGCAGGTCCGTACATATCCCGGTCTTTGTTGACATAACAATACCAGATCTCCTCCATCACCTAATAGAATCCAGCCGCTGACGTGCGGCGACAACACTCAAGCATTCTATCTATTTCAGAGGAGTGTAGTTTTGAGGAAAGTGCTACCTCAGCTGGTTAAACATGACAGCAGATGTTCGAAGGCCGAATAGCCTTTTGTTTATTCAGCTCCTTAAATTTGTTTATTTTCCTCGTTTCTCGTTCTGCAAACCAAACAGCTCTCACGCACTCTCGACATCTGCCACGGAGACCAGGAAATGAGGCTCACTCTCCGAATGTAACAGAGACAGGCGCCGCTCTCTCGGGATCGTGTGGATGACGTTCACTTTACTCTCTCTCTTTCTCTTCATGTCGGTGGGTGAGAGAAACTCTGATAACATTATCGGATTCCACACAACAGCAGTTAGTTGTAGAACAGCACACAGGATTTGTTGCAGATTTGAGCAAAGTACAGACTCTCTGATCCAATCAGCGCTGCCGCCTGTGACGTCAGAATCCAGATATATGACCCGCAAACCAGGAAGTGCGGCTCAGTCTCCGAGTGTAACAGAGATCGGCGCTGCTCTCTCGGGATGTCGGGACTGTCCTTCGCAGCTCTCGTTCTTTGTCTCCACATAACGGCGGGTGAGGGTCACGCCCTTAAACCGTTGGTGGTCGGATAATCAACAGACCGCCGGGTGGTTGGAGGATAGAAGGGCAGGTTATAAAAGACGATCTCATTGAGTTAAGTACAGCTGTCTGTACTGATTGAGCGAAGTGCAGTTCTTGTACCTATCCGCGTTTGTCGCTTTTCCCTCATCCGATTTTCTCTTCCTCAGGTGAGTCTCAGCAGTTTATCATCAAGGTGGAGGAAAGCCAGATATCGGCCACCGTCGGGGATGATGCGTCATTTTCAGTGCGGACGTCGGGAAAAGTCAGTCAAGGAAGATGGCTTTTTAATGGGAGAACAGTCGCCCGGTGGATCGGACAAAACGTGTATATTGGCGATGCCTACATATCGCGGGCTGAGATACTCATCTCCAGTGGGTCGCTTCTGCTGAAGTCGGTGAACCTGCTGGATAGTGGGGAATACCGTGTGGAAATGGTTCCAGTGAGAGGCCCCCACACCTCAGAGACCGTCACTCTGCGTGTCACTGGTAAGTGAGACAGAGTTACACGGAGTCACGCCATCTCTTTCCCTCCGGTGATAAATACAATATAACCCTGACTGTTCTTTGGTATGCTTGCAGAGAGATTTAGGCCAGTTAGAAGAGTGGGCTGAACGATGGCGAATGGAGTTTAATGCTGATAAGTGTGAGGTGCTACATTTTGGTAGGAATAATCAAAATAGGACATACATGGTGAATGGTAGGGCATTGAGGAATTCAGTATGGATCTAGGAATAATAGTGCATAGTTCCCTGAAGGTGGAATCTCATGTGGATAGGGTGGTGAAGAAAGCTTTTGGTACGCTGGCCTTTATAAATCAGGGCATTGAGTATTGGAGTTGGGATGTAATGTTAAAATTGTTCAAGGCATTGGTGAGGCCAAATTTGGAGTATTGTGTACAGTTCTGGTCACCAAACTAGAGGAAAGATGTCAACAAAATAGAGAGAGTACAGAGGAGATTTACTAGAATGTTACCTGGGTTTCAGCACCTAAGTTACAGAGAAATCTTGAATTCTTTGGAGTGCAGAAGGTAGAGGGGAGACTTGATAGAGGTATTTAAAATTATGAGGGGGATAGATAGAGTTGACGTGGATGGGCATTTTCCATTCAGAGTAGGGTAGATTCAAACAAGAGGACATGAGTTGAGAGTCAAGGGGCAAAAGGTTAAGAGTAACAAGAGGGGGGATTTCTTTACTCAGAGAGTGGTAGCTGTGTGCAACGAGCTTCCAGTAGAAGTGGTAGAGGCAGGTTCGATATTGTCATTTAAAGTAAAATTGAATAGGTATTTGAACAGGAAAGGAATGGAGGGTTATGGGCTGAGTGCCGGTCGGTGGGACTAGCTGAGAGTAAGCGTTTGGCACGGATTAGAATGGCCGAGAAGGCCCGTTTCCGTGCTGTAATTGTTATATGGCTATATTGTTAACATGAAAGGACAAGATGAAGTGTCCTTGAAGTGAGATTGTTGGTTGTTGGAACATATCACTGGATGGGCAAGTGAGTGTAGTTATCAGCTTTGTTCAAGAGCCTGATTGCTGAAGGACAGTAACTGTTCTTGAACCTGGTGGTGCGAGTCCTGAGGTTCCTGTACCTTCCACCTGATGGCAGCACCGTGAAAAGAGCATGTCCTGGGTGGTGAGGATATCTGATGACGGTGCTGTTTTCCTACGGCAACCCTTCAGGTAGAAGCACTCAGTAGTGGGGAGGACTTTACCCGTGATGGACTGGGCCATATCCATTACTTTTTGGAGGATTTTCCATTCAAAGGCATTGATTTTCCTCATACCCTGCCGTGTGGAATTCCCCTCCGGGCAGTCTGTGTCTATGTATCACATTGCCAATTAACCCTTTGCTCATTTAAACTGGACCGTACTTCCTCCTTCTGGAATTGCATTGAGTGGGTGGTGAGGAAGGCAAATGCAATGCTGGAATTCAGTTCCAGAGGTCTGGGACACAAGAGCCGGGATGCGCTGCTGAGGCTCTACAAGGTACTGCTGACGCCTTCCCTTGGGAACGGTGAACACTGTCGGGCGCCCCATCTGAGAAACTGTGTGCTGGCGTTGGAGAGGGTCCCAAGTAGGTTCATAAGGGTGACTTTCGGAATGAAATGATTTTCATACGAGGAGGGTTTAATGCCCCTGGATTTGTATTCGCGGGACTTCAGAATTATGGAGGGAGAAGGTGGCATTGAAACTCCCGAATGTGTAAATGCTGACCTACGAGATGTGGAAATATATTTTCCCATGATAAGGGAATCTGGGACAAGAGGGCACCGCCTAGGGATAGAGGGTCGTCCATTTAAAACAGAAGTGCCGAGATGGTGGGGTGAACTTGTTGAATTAATTACCACAGGAAGTTGTAGAGGCCATCTCGTCGGGTATGTTCAAAGCTGAGCTCGACAGATTCCTAGTTGGACACGACATCAGAGGTTGCGGGGAGGAGACCCGGGAGTGGGACTGGCGAGGGGAAAATAAGGATCGGCCATGATTAAATGGCTGACCTGATTCGATGGGACAAATTGTCTAATTCTGCTCCTATGTCTTTGGGTTTTATGTTCTGATGAATCCTGAGCGAAGATATCAGGCAGAGCACTTTCCAGGTACACCTGGGTCAGTTTGCACGCAAAGGTCTTCAGTTGTGTAGCAAAATGTACAGAACTGGACTTACAATGACTGGGGCATTGACCTGTGTGAGTTAAGTGGTGTAGGGTCTGAAACAAAGTATAAATTTGCGTTATTTCTGTGGCACGGCGATAAACATTAATACAGAGGAGATGTCAGGAGTAAGGTTTTCACGCAGAGGGTGCTGAGTGCGTGGAATAGGCTGCCGGCGACGGTCGTTGAGGCCCACACAATAGGGTCTGTTAATTATTGAAATACCCTAGAGATCTGGGGTCGTAGTGCGCGTGAATTTGTCAGTGAAGCTGGAGTTTTCGGAGACCGATGTGGGAGCGGCTGAGACCCTTGATACAGCATCGCTAATTTGCCCGGACCCCGTTGATAAGGGCGGCGTTTCAATTCTTGTGGGGACCAGCAATCCTATTAGAAACATAGAAAACCTACAGCACCATACAGGTCATTCGGGCACTATACTCTGCCGAACATTGACCTATTTTAGAAATTATTTAGGGTTACGCATAACCCTCTATTTTTCAAAGCTCCATGTAACTGACAAGGAGTCTCTTAAAAGACCGTCGCCGGTCGCCCATTCCCCGCACGCACCACTCTCTGCGTTAAAACACTTTCCCCTGACATCTCCTCTGAACCTATTTCCAGGCACCTTAAAACTGTGCCGTCTGTTATCAACCATTTCAACCCTAGGGAAAAGCCTCTGGCCATCCACACAACCAATACCTCTCATCATTTTCTGCAGCTTTATCAGGTCTCCTCTCATCCCCCGTCGCTCCAAGGAGAAAAGGCCAAGTTCACTCAACCTTATCTCACAAGGCATGTTCCACAATCCAGGCAACATCCCTGTAAACCTCTTTATAGTATCCACATCCTTCCTGTAGAGAGGTGATCAGAACTGTACACAGTACTTCAAGTGGGGGCTGAGCAGGATCATATGTCGCTGTAACATTACCTCTCGGTTCTCAGACTCAATCCCACGTTAGATGAAGGCCCATGTATCGTATGCCTCTTGATCACAGAGTCATCCTGCGCAGCAGAATTGAGTATCCAATACACTCGGTCCTCAAGATCACTCTGATCCTCCGCAATGCCAAGAGTTTCACCATTATTACTATATTCAGCAATTATATTTGAGCTGCCAAAATGAACCACGTCTCACTCCTCTGGGTTGAACTCCATCTGCCACTTTTCATCCCAGATATGCATCCTATCGATGTATCCGGTAACTTCTGTCAACTCTCCACAACACCCCCAACCTTTGTGTCATCAGCAGATTTTCTAACACATCCCTGCACTACCTCATCCTGGTCATTTTTAAAGATCACGAAGAGAAGGAGTCATAGAACGGATCACTGAGGCACACCACTGATCACAAATCTCCATGCAGAATACGACCCGTCTACAACCACACTTTGCCTTCTGTGGTCAAGTCAGTTCTGGATCCACAAAGCAAGGTCCTCTTCGATCACATGCCTCCTTACTTTCTCAATAAGACTTGCATGGGGAACCTTATCAAATGTCTTTCCGAAATCCATATACACTACATCCACTGCTGTCTCTTCATCAACGTGTTTAGTCACATCCTCGAAAAATCCAATCAGGCTGGTAAGGCAGGACCTGTCCTTGACAAAGCTATGGTGACTACTCCTAATCATATTCTGTCTCTCCAAATGTTCATAAATCCTGCCTCCCAGGTTCCTTTCCAGCCACTGAAGTAAGACTCTCTGGTCTATCTCTTCCCGGGCTATCTACTCCCTTGTTGAATAATGGAACAACCTCTGCAAACCTCCAATCTTCCACAACCTGTCCCGTCCCCATTGATGATGCAAAGAACATTCCCAGAGATTCAGCAATCTCCTCCCTCACCTCCCACAGTACGTAGGAGGAGATATTCTCCGGTCCCGGAGTCTAATCCAATTTGATGTTTTCCCAAAGCTCCAGCACATCCTCTTTCTCAATGTTTATATACTCAACCTCTGCAGTCCGCTGTAGCTCATCCCTACAATCGCCAAGATCCTTTTCCGTAGTGAATACTAAAGCAACGTATTCAGTAAGTACCTCTGCTATCTCCGCCGGTCCCATACACATTTTTCCACTGTCACACTTGTTCTGTCTTATTCTCTCACATCTTATCCTCTTGCTCTTCAAATACTTGCAGATTGCCTTGGGGTTTCCCTTAATCCTGCCCGCCAAAGTCTTCTCATGGCCCATTCTGGCTCTCCTAATTTCATTCTTATGCTCCTTCCTCCTTCCTACCTTTAGTAAGTTTTTCCTTTCTTCTTCACTAGATTTTAACAGCCTTCGTACTCCACAGTTTCTGTAACTTCCATCCTTTCCCTTTCTCGTTGGAGTGTACCTGTGCAGAAAGACAGGAAAATATCCCCTTGAGCATTTGCCACATTTCTTCCGTACATTTTCCTGCAAACGTCTGTCGCCAATCTATTCCAGGTTGTTGCCTGACAGCTTCACATTTTTCCTTACTCCAATTAAACGCTTTCCTAACATGTCTGTTCCTATCTCTCTCCAATGCTATGGTAATGCAGATAGAATTGTGATCACTATCTCCAAAATTCTGTCCCGCTGCCAGACCCGTCTCCTGACCAGGTTACTTTCCCAACTCCGCATCAAGTACAGCCTCTCTTCCTGCACGCTTATCTACATGGTGTGTCAGAGAACCTTCATGAACAGATCTAACGAACTCCACACCATGTAAACACCTTGCTCTCGGAAAATGTCACAATGGGGACATGGAGACTGGACCCGAATGCAGGCCG
Source organism: Hemitrygon akajei (assembly GCF_048418815.1). Classification (NCBI taxonomy): domain Eukaryota; kingdom Metazoa; phylum Chordata; class Chondrichthyes; order Myliobatiformes; family Dasyatidae; genus Hemitrygon; species Hemitrygon akajei. Next base: position 2,361,286 of record NW_027331961.1, read on the forward strand.
CAGGCACTGAAGTACTAGGGGCAGGACAGGAACAACTAAATGATAGTACAAGATGGGGAGACCGTGGCGTGCGTGAGGGACGTGGCGTTCAAGGTGATTCTGGGGTTCAGAGATAGTTCAGGCAAGGCAGGAGGATCCTGGAGTTCAGGCAAGGCGGATTCCGGAGTTCAGGCAAGGCAAGGCGGATCCCGGAGTTCAGGCAAGGAAGGAGGATCCCGGAGTTCAGGTAAGGCAGGAGGATCCCGGAGTTCAGGCAAGGCAGGAGGATCCCGGAGTTCAGCCAAGGCAGGACGACCCCCAACTAGACTCAATCCCAGAGCCCCTTATATATACCTGCCAGCCGATAGGCATCAGGTGCGCCTCCTTAAGCCAAGATGATCCTATTTGGGCTTAAGGGTGAAAGGAGGGACGGCTACAAGACCCGGAGTCCGGGTTCCGGACCGGACCATAACAGAAAATGCCTACCAATATTTGGGGAGTTAAAATCTTCCAGCATGACAATCCGGTTATTGTTACACCTTTCAAGGATCTGTCCCCCCTCTGCTCCTCAATGACCCTGTTAGCTTTGGGTGGTCTATAAAAAACATCCAGTAGATTTATTGACCTCCTTGCTGTTTGTGACTGCCACCCACAGTGACTCATTAGTCCCTCCATGACTTCCTCCTTTTCTGCAACCGTGACACTATCTCTGATCAGTGGTGCCACATCCCCACCACTTTTGCCTCATTCCCTGTCCTTTCTGTAACATCTAAAGCCTGGCACTCTGAGCAACCATTCCTGCCCCTGAGATATCAGAGTCTCTGTAATGGCCACAACATCATAGCCCCAAGTGTTTGAACCACGCTCTGAGCTCATCTGCTTTGTTCATTATGCATCTTGCGTTAAAATAGACCCATTTCAAAACATGGGTCTGAGCGTCCGCCTTTTCTATCACCTGCCTATCTTCCCTCTCGCATCGTCTCCCCAACTGTCCTTTCCTCCGTCTCTTCAGTTCCGTTCCTACCCGACTTTAAATTCTACTTTAAACTCTCCCTAATAGCCTTTGCAAACCCTCCCCCCACCCCCCGGCCAGGATATTGTTCCCCAATTGCAACCCGTCCTATTTATACAGGTTACGCCTGTCCCAATAGCGGCCCCAATTACCCAGAAATCTGAATGCCTGCCCCTGTTCCAATCCCTCAACCACGCATTTTTCTCCACCTCACACTTTTCCTATATTTCCTGTGGCGTAGCACGGGCAGTAATTGTGAGATTGCTACATTTGAGGTCCTACTTCTCGACTTCCTTCCAAACTGCCTGTCGTATGTATCCAGGACCTCGTCCCTTCTCCTACCTGTGCCGTTGGTACCAATATGTTCCACGACCTCTGGCTGTTCACTTTAACACTTCAGGATATCGTGGACGCGATCAGAAACATCCCAGACCTTGGCACCTGGAAGCAAACTACCATCCGCGTTTCTTTCCTGCGTCCACAGAATCGTTGGCCTGACCCCCTAACTATAGAGTCCCCTATTACTGCTGCCATCCTCCTCCTTTCCCTGCCCTTCTGAGCCACAGGGCCAGACTCTGTATCAAAGGCCACTGCTGCTTCCTCATGTAGGCTGTCCACTCCACAACAGTACTCAACAGTACTTACTTTTAAGGACACAACCGTAAGGGTAATCTCTTGCATCTGACTCTTGCCCTTCCCTCTCCTGACTGTTACCCCTTACCTGTCTCCCGACGCCCCGGTGTGACTACTGGCCTATCGCTCCTCTCTATCACCTACTAACTTTCCCTGACCAGACGAAGGTCATCGAGCTGCATCTCCAGTTCCTTAATGCTGTCCCTAAGGACGCACCTGGAGCAGATGTCGCCGTCCGGGAGGCTAAATTGAAAATGACTCAAAGGCGGGTAAATGCTAGAATATTTGTTGGGATAAATCAGTCCTGTTTGACTCTGACAGTGTCTTTCCAGAACCAACTGGTGATTTGTACAAATTATGCATGTTGAGGTGCAGGAAGCAACGATTTACATTCTTGGACCACTGGGATCTGTTTTGGGGTAGGGATGAATTGTACAAAAGGGACGGGTTGCACCTTAATAGGCGGGCGACCAGCATTCTGGCAGACAGGTTTGCCACTGCAACACGGATGTGTTTAAACTAAGTAGTGGGGGGGAGGGGATGAACTGGAAATATAAGGATGGAGTTAAAGGGAAACTGAAAATAAGAAAAGTTTAAAAAGACAACAGAATCAATGGAGTAGAAAGCTGAAGAAGAGATCATACAGTATGGCCAAGTGAAATAGGAATTGATATGAAAGGAGAGGGGAGTAACAAATTAAAAGTATTATATATGAATGCACGAAGTATAAGGAATAAAGTAGATGAGCCTGAAGCTCAGTTGGAAATTGGCAAGTACGATGTTGTGGGAATAACAGAGACATGGCTTCAAGTGGACAGGGCCTGGGAAATGAATATTCAAGGATATACATCTTATCGAAAGGACAGACTGACTGGCAGAGGGGGTGGGGTGGCTCTGTTGGTGAGGAATGATATTCAGTCCCTTGCGAGGGGGGACATAGAATCAGGGGATGTAGAGTCAGTATGGATAGAACTGAGAAATTCTAAGGGTAGAAGACCCTAATGGGAGTTATCTGCAGGCCCCCAAACAGCAGTCTGGATGTAGGGTGTAAGTTGAATGAAGAGTTAAAATTGGCATGTCGCAAAGGTTGTCATGGGGGATTTCAAAATGCAGGTAGACTGGGAGAATCAGAATGGTACTGGACCCCAAGAAAGGGAGTTTGTGGAGTGTCTCCGAGATGGATTTTTAGAACAGCTTGTACTGGAGCCTACCAGGGAGAAGGCAATTCTAGATTTAGTGTTATGCAATGAACCGGATTTGATCAGGGACCTCGAGGGAAAGGAACCATTAGGAGGTAGTGACCATAATATGATAAGTTTTAACCTACAATTTGAGAAGGAGAAGGGAAAATCAGATGTGTCAGTATTACAGTTGAACAATGGGAACAATGGAGCTATGAGGGAGGAACTGGCCAAAGTTCAATGGAACAATACCCTAGCAGTGAAGACAGTGGAACAACAATGGAAGGTATTTCTGGGAATTTTGCAGAAGGTGCAGGATCGGCTCATTCCAAAGAGGAAGAAAGATCCTAAGGGGAGTACTAGGCAGCCGTGGCTGACGAGGGAAGTAAAGGGCAGTATAAAAATAAAAGAGAAGAATTATAACATAGCAAAGATGAGCGGGAAACCGGAGGACCGGGAAGCTTTTAAAGACCAACAGAAGATAACAAAAAAGGCAATACGCCAAGAAAAAACTGAGGTACAAAGGTATACTAGCCAAGAATATAAAGGAGGATAGCAAAAGTTTATTTAGGTATGTGAATAGCAAAAAAAAAGTTAAGACCAAAATTGGGCCATTGAAGACAGAAACGGGTGAATTTATTATGGGGAACAAGGAAACGGCAGTCGAGTTGAACAGGTACTTTCGATCTGTCTTCACTAGGGAAGACACAAACAATCTCCCAGATGTAATAGTGGCCAAGTGAACTAGGGTAAAGGATGAACTGAAGGAAATTCATATTAGGCCAGAAACGGTGTTGGATAGACTGTTGAGTCTGAAGGCTGATAAGTCCCCGGGTCCTGATGGTCTGCATCCCAGGGTACTTAATGAGGTGGCTCTAGAAATCGTGGACGCATTGGTAATCATTTTCCAATGTTCTATAGATTCAGGAACAGTTCCTGCTAGATTGGAGGGTGGCTAATGTTGTCCCACTTTTCAAGAAAGGAGGGAAAGAGAAAACAAGGAATTATAGACCGGTTAGCCTGACGTCAGTGGTGGGAAAGGTGCTGGAGTCAATTATAAAAGAGGAGATTACGACTCATTTGGATAGCAGTAGAAGGATCAGTCCGAGTCAGCATGGATTTATGAAGGGAAAATCATGCTAGACTAATAGACAATAGGTGCAGAAGTAGACCATTCGGCCCTTCGAGCCTGCACCGCCATTTTGAGATCAGGGCTGATCATCTACTATCAATACCCGGTTCCTGCTTTGTCCCCATATCCCTTGATTCCCCTATCCATAAGATACCTATCTAGCTCCTTCTTGAAAACATCCAGAGAATTGGCCTCCACTGCCTTCCGAGGCAGTGCATTCCAGACCCCCACAACTCTCTGGGAGAAGTTTTTCCTTAACTCTATCTTAAATGACCTGCCCCTTATTCTTAAACCATGCCCTCTGGTACTGGACTCTCCCAGCACCTGGAACATATTTCCTGCTTCTATCTTGTCCAATCCCTTAATAATCTTTTATGTTTCAATCAGATCCCCTCTCATTCTCCTTAATTCCAGCGTGTACAAGCCCAGTCTCTCTAACCTCTCTGCGTAAGACGGTCCAGACATCCCAGGAATTAACCTCGTGAATCTACGCTGCACTTCCTCTACAGCCAGGATGTCCTTAGTTAACCCTGGAGACAAAAACTGTACACAATACTCCAGGTGTGGTAATCTTCTGAAGTTTTTGAGGATGTAACTATTAAAATGGACAAGGGAGAGCCAGTGGATATAGTGTACCTGGACTTCCAGAAAGCTTTTGATAAAGTCCCACATAGGAGATTAGTAGGCAAGATTAGGGCACATGGTATTGGGGCAAAGTACTGACATGGATTGAAAACTGGCTGGCTGACAGGAAACAAAGAGTAGCGATTAACGGGTCCCTTTCGAAATAGCAGGCTGTGACCAGTTGGGTACCGCAAGGTTCGGTGCTGGGACCGCAGCTGTTTAGAATATACATTAATGATTTAGATGAAGGGATTAAAAGTAACATTAGCAAATTTGCTGATGACACAAAGCTGGGTGGCAGTTTGAAATGTCAGGAGATGTTATGAGAATGCAGGGTGACTTGGACAAGTTGGGTGAGTGGGCAAATGTATGGCAGATGCAGTTTAATGTGGATAAATGTGAGGTTATCCACTTTGGTGGCAAGAACCGGAAGGCAAATTACTATCTAAATGTAGTCAAGTTAGGAAAAGGGGAAGTACAACGAGATCTAGGTGTTCTTGTACATCAGTCAATGAAAGCAAGCATGCAGGTACAGCAGGCCATGAAGAAAGCTAATGGCATGCTGGCATTTATAACAAGAAGAATTGAGTATAGGAGTAAATAGGTCCTTCTGCAGCTGCACAGGGCCCTGGTGAGACCACACCTGGAGTATTGTGTGCAGTTTTGGTCTCCAAATTTGAGGAAGGACATTCTTGTTATTGAGGGAGTGCAGCGTAGGTTCACATGGTTAATTCCCGGAATGGCGGGACTGTCATATGTTGAAAGACTGGAGCGACTGGGCTTGTATAGAATGGAATTTAGAAGGATGAGAGGGGTTCTGATTGAAACATATAAGATTATTAAGGGATTGGACACGCTGGAGGCAGGAAGCATGTTCCCGCTGATGGGTGAGTCCAGAACTAGAGGCCACAGTATAAGAATAAGGGGTAGGCCATTTAGAACTGAGATGCGGAAAAACTTTTTCACCCAGAGAGTGGTGGATGTGTGGAATGCTCTGCCCCAGAAGACAGTGGAGGCCAAGTCTCTGGATGCATTCAAGAGAGAGTTAGATAGAGCTCTTATAGATAACAGGGTCAAGGGATATGTGGAGAGGGCAGGAACGGGGTACTGATTGTGTATGATCAGCCATGATCACAGTGAATGGCGGTGTTGGCTAGAAGGGCCGAATGGTCTACTCCTGCACCTACTGTCTATTGCCTATTGTCTATTGTCTATTGAGATCAGAAGCAGAGATGCTAAAATAAAAGGTCTTATTATAGCTTGCAGACCGTTGCCTGTTTTGGTCAGAGAAACCTGATGTAGTTTCCAAAATTGCGCAACATATGTCCAGACCATGTCATTTTCTCGGAACCTGTGACGACGTTGTCCGGAAATGCGCATCTGTCATGCAATGAATTTCAACAGAAAATCGATGGCATACTACCCGCAGATTCGTGTGGCCTTGACCTCGTTTCGTGTTCACAGAAGGCAGCGGAAGTCTAGAACACTTTGATTAGAAAAACAAACATAGAGACACAGAAAACCTACAGCACAATGCGGGCCGTTCGCCAACAAAGCTGTGCCGAACATGTCCCTACCTAAGAAATTACTAGGTTTGCCTATAGCTCTCTATTTATCTCAGCTCCAAGTAACTATCCTAAAGTCTCTTCAAAGACCGTATCATAACCGCCTCCACCAGCGCTGCCGGCAGCCCATTCCACGCACTCATCACAATTTGAGTAAAAAACGTACCCCTGACATCTCCTCTGTACCGAAATCCCAACAGCTTTAACATAAAAGCATAGAAACATAGAAAATCTACAGCACAATACAGGGCCTTCGGCCGACAAAGTTATGCCAAACACGTACCTGCATAAAAAATTACAGGGCGTACCTATATCTCTCGATTTAACTAAGCTCCGTGTACCTATCTAAACTTTTGAAATACCCTGTCGTATCCGCCTCCAGCACCGTTGTCAGCAGCCCATTCCACGCACTGACCACTCCCTGAGTAAAATACTTACCCCTGACATCTCCTCTGTACCTACTCCTCAGTACCTTAAACCTGTGTCCTCTCGTGGCAACCATTTCAGCCCCGGGGAAAAGCCTCTGACTATCCACACGATCAAAGCCTCTCATCATCTTATACGCCTCCATCAGGTCACCTCTCATCCTCCGTCGCTCCAAGGAGAAACGGCCGAGTTCACTCAACCTGTTCTCATAAGGCATGTTCCCCAATCCAGGCAACGTCCTTGTAAATCTCCCCTGCAGCCTTTCTATGGCTTCCACATGTTTCCCTTGGTGAGGCGACCAGAAGCGTGCACAGTACTCCAAGCGGGGTCTGACCCGAGCCCTATATACCTGCAACATTAACCCTCGGCTCCTAAATTCAGTTCCACGATTGTTCAAGACCAATTCACCATACGCCTTCTTAACCACAGAGTCAACCTGCGCAGCTGCATTGAGTGTCCTATGGACTCGGACCCCAAGTTCCCTCTGATCCTCCACACTGCCAAAACTCTTACCACAAATACTATATTCTGCCATTATATATGACCTACTAAAATGAACCACTTCACATTTATCTGTGTTGAACTCCATCTGCCACTTCTCAGCCCAGTTGTGCATCCGTTGTAACCTCTGACAGCCCTCCATACTATCCACAACACCTTCAACCTTTGTGTCATCAGCAAACGTACTAACACATTCCTCCACTTCCTCATTTAGGTCATTTACAAAAACCAGGAAGGGTAAGGATCCCAGAACAGATCCCTGAAGCACTCTACTGGTGACTGACCTCCATGGGTCGGTCACCAAACCTTTGTCCTCTTGTGGCAACCATTTCAACCCTGGGAAAAAAGTCTCTGACTATCTACACGATCAATGCCTCTCATCATCGTATACAGCTTTATCAGTTCACCTCTCATCCTCCGTCACTGGAAGTAGAAAAAGCCGAGTTCACTCAACCTATTCTCATAAGGCGTGCTCCCCCATCCAGGCAACATCCTTGTAAATCTCCTCTGCACTCATATTATGACTTCCTCATCATTCCTATAGTGAGGCGACCAGAACTGAGCACAGTACTTCAGGTGGGTCTGACCAGGGTCCTATATAGCTGCAAAATTACCTCTCGGCTCCTAAATTCAATTCCACGATGGATGAAGGGCAATGCACTGTACGCCTTCTTAAGCAAAGAGCCTTCTTAACCACAGAGTCAACTTGCACAGCTGCTTTGAGCGTCCTGTGAACTCGGACCCCAAGTTCCCTCTGATCCTCCACACTGCCAAGAGCCTTAACATTAATACTATATTCTGCCATCATATTACAGGAGTACTTACCCGACCGTGGATTCAAAACGCTCATCACTGTCAACTCCAATGGCAGTTACAGAGCAACAAGAGGTGTGCGTGAGGGGCCCTTGCTGGTCCAATGTATTTCCGTGTTTCCCTGTTGGAAACTCTGCAAACATGAACACCAGTGTGATTCAAGGTCTGGGCGGCGATGAGGAGTGCTGCCCAATTTTCTGAACTGCTAAGTTAACTGAAAAAGGGGGAAGGTACGAAACTGAATCGCAGGATTTCCTCTGGCGAAAGAAACGGTTTCAGTTGACGGCACAAGAATATGATGCAAGTGGTGAAATAACGCCTACGGTGGATGGAAGTTTAAAACATGGACGACCTGGTGATAAAAAAATAATAAAAATAATTTTTAAAAAATCGATATATCGTTATCTCTCGTGTTCAGTGCTGTCCGGAAGTAGATGGTTGTCAAATTAATTTAAGTTGTGTATAGAACACAGTGTTGCTTTTATGGACTACAGACAGACAGACCGACCATTTACCTTGTATGTTCTGATAGACAGACATACTTTATTGACCCCGAGGGAAATTAGGTTTCGTTACAGCCGCACAAACGAAGAATAGTGGAGAAATATAGCAATATAAAACCATAAATAATTAAATAATAATGTTAATCATGCCAAGTGGAGATAAGTCCAGGACCAGCCTATTGGCTCAGGGTGTCTGACACTCCGAGGGAGGAGTTGTAATGTTTGATAGCCATCCACTTGATCTCTGTACGTTCTCCACAACTTAATTGTGGCGAGCAGAGCATTTGAGAGCGTGGAGAAGCATTAAAATGTGAAATGTCTGGGGCACAAACTACGATTCCAAGACTAACCTGAAAAATTGCAAATCTAACCTATGATCTAATAAAAAAAAGCGATTTCGCAACGTAACATTCATTTTGTTTTGCGTTTTAGGACCATATCCAGAGTTTGCAGAGTCTACCGCCAGCTATACTGCAATCTTTGCCGTTGTGCTTGGTGTACCTGGCGTGACCCTGATCGGCGCAGTCATCGTTTGGTTGATCCTGATTATAACTGGCCGGTAAATGCTTTTCCTCTCCAAATCTGGTTTTTACATCAAATTATTGCAAAATTATTTTGTCAGAAGCGACTTTTAAAATAGAATCCTGAAAATACGCATATATTGACAGTGCAGGGGTCTGGGCAAGGAACATGTGGCAGAAAGGGGACGCTGGAGGCTTTCGCGCGAATTTGCGATAAAACAGGTGAAGGAAGCAAGTTAAACAAGCCGGAACTGAAGGAAAGAGGCGGTTCAGGAAAATGAACAGCCGACCTTATGGGAGGGGATCGCTTCTATGGAGTGAAAAGAAGGGTGGGGGCCGTAATGGTGGTGGGGGGAACGGCTCGAGCAAGATATTAGTATCCAAATGTGAGGGAGGAGATATGCAGGTCATAGTGTGACTAAGTGGGGATCTGACAGGAGGGGGCATTGGCACAAAGGGAGAGAGAGAAGATGGTTAATCAGGTGGACAGATCTGTGGGGTAAATGCTTATCTCGATGCTGGGAGTACAGAAAGAGGTGGCTGACGGGAGAAGTGAAGAAACAGGAATGCGGTTACCGGAAGGAATTTGATGCGCTAAGGTCAGAGACTCACAAGGCGCAACATTAAATGGTGTTCGTCTCACGTGTATGTGGAGGAAGCCGTGGAGAGGTTTCCGGGCTGGGAATGCCGAAAGACAGACAGACAGTCAGAAATACTTTATTGATCCAGAGGGGAAATTAGGTTTCGTTACAGCCGCACCAACCAAGAATAGTGAAGAAATATAGCAATATAAAACCATAAATAATTTAATAATAATAAATTAATCATGCCAAGTTGAAATAAGTCCAGGACCAGCCTATAGGCTCAGGGTGTCTGACACTCCGAGGGAGGAGTTGTGAAGTTTGATGGCCACAGGCAGGAATGACTTCCTATGACGCTCAGTGTTGCATCTCGGTGGAATGAGTCTCTGGCTGAACATACTCCTGTGCCTAACCAGTACATTATGGAGTAGATGGGAGTCATTGTCTAAGATGGCATGCAACTTGGACAGCATCCTCTTTCCAGACACCACCGTCAGAGAGTCCAGTTCCATCCCCACAACATCACTGACCTTACGAATGAGTTTGTTGATTCTGTTGGTGTCTGCTACCC